>NC_092858.1:65739929-65960008 GCF_032062135.1 Pyxicephalus adspersus | reverse complement strand
GGGGAGGGGGTCTGCATGGGGGTGACTTAGGGGGCTGCATGGAGGGTGTACAACTCCCACCTGCTTTTGCTGTAGACATTGACACTAAGTGACACACATGTTTCATTTATTTACAGTCTGGCAGCCCAGATTTTAGTGTAAGGAATGTGATCCGTCTTCATTGGCCAGGGAAGTCACAAATAGCTTATATGGGGATCTCCAAGGGAAGACAGATACAAGGGGAGTATTACTATGCCCAGATCATTCTTCCACATCATGTGAATAAGGAGCAAGGTTACACTGTGTCCATTAATGAATGTATATTATTATACTGTAAAGACAACTGATGATTTTACACCTGAGATTACACACTGCTATAGTTGGGGATTTGTATGTTCTATAGCTGGTGATTTTGTTACAGGTTAAGTTACTGTGACATTAAGTTGGCACGCTCTGCTACACATCACTATTGGCAGTGCTTTGTAGTTAGAGATTTATTTCATATTGTATGTGACCATTTGTTTCAAAGGTATCATTTCCATAATAAAAAGAGAAAAAGATTTTTAAAGTTAAGGATAAAATGTTTGGGTGTTGATGAGTTACAATGCCTGTCATGTGTATATATATTTATATGACTTTGAATCCAATCTTCTCTATGTGATATACATACACGTTTGCCTTTAGATACAGTTAAAAGAACGGATTCTTCAAATAAATGAGCAGTCAGCTTATATCCCTAAGAAAGGAAAGGGTTTCCACAGCGGGGGCACGGCTAGAATGCATGATCCCTAATATTGGCATGTGAACTACAGACAAAGGCAGCTCTAGTGTATTGTGTATGTAGATGCTGGGACTGTAGGGGCTAAAGATCCCCGGGGGTGCCCAGGAGAAGCATGCCATCCCTGGAGATCTATATAGTAAAAAGGGCAGAATTTGGGTGATTTGTGGTACTAGGTAAGAGAATACCAGCGGTCTATGCTGTGTAAAAATATGCTCCATTTAAATCCATAGCCTATTCACTCAATAAAATACACAGGACGCTGCTGTTGTGTGTCAAATAATACAAAGTTATTGTTGTGTTCTGTAGGTGTCTGCTGTATGCTTTTCCATGATGAGTTCAGCACCAACGGCAGGAGATAATGGCACTGCCAGGGACAGAATACCCAGGTAATACACAACTTTGCTGGCAGATGAAGCCGCTAGAGATGCCGTGTGCATTCACTAATACATTGCGATCTTTTGTACACAGTCTTTTCAGTTTGTCTGTAATGAGCTTGAAAAGCCTCTTTGTTCCCTCTCCCTGCATGAGCCTTCTGTGTTGCTTTTTTTCCCTTTTTTTATGTTAGCTTTTTATACTCGCATTTATTTTTATAGATGTATTGAAGAAGTTTGTACCAAGCTAAACACAGTTTATTGTAGGAAGGTATTGTGACCACACCATGGAGAGGTGTATTTCCTGATTCACATGCTGCAGCCTCACCACACCCCTGTATGACTGCAGAGAGTGACACGTACCTGTCAGGTAGATCTGTGCAGTTTCTGGTTTACATATGTACAGAGAACAATAATAGGAGATGTATACAAGTTTTGCTTGTTCACTGTACAGACAGGCTTGTGGCTTCTGACCCGCATTTTCCATGGAAGTGTATTAAACCCCAGCAATAAACTTTTCTGATTGCCAACTATACCATTGCAAATCCCTATGCAGTTCTCAGCAGCTGGCACCTTGTCTCGATCCCACTGGTTCCTAATGCACAGGTGTTTAAACATTTTACGGAGGGTGCTACTAAATCCCTCGCTACCACCTATATTATTGCCCAATGGGCAACTGCAGGTGAGATGCTACATGTAGCTTCTCGCCCAGAAGCATGGAGGAAATGGTAACCACACCTCAATCTCACTGCTACTCAGAACTAACCCTTTAAATGTTTTGTCCTGTCTGTTCCATAAGTGCAAACCCTGACTGAAATCCAAGGACCTGATAACGTTCAGTGGTTTCCCTGCACTACAGAACACCTCCTTCTTGTTACACCTGTTCTTTAATCATGTCCTAGGGCAGGGGTGGGCAAACTTTTTGGCTCAGGGGACACAATGAGTTTTAAAAATGAGCTGGGCCAGTGTCAGATGGATGGAGAGTGTTTCTATGAACCAATATAAATTGTTTAAAAAGCCAAACCCAGCATAAGACAAGAAAAGGTGTGTGAATAGGCCTGCTGTTCAAATGTAATTCAAGTAGGACATTTTCATCCAAAGAAATGCAACACAAGGTAGAGCAGCTCATACAAAGCCTCTGAAAGGCTGTGCACTCCTCGGTGAAGGATAATGGGATTTTAATGACCTGCAATTGAGGTGTGTGCCAAACACACTTCATATGCAGGAAAACAATGCTCATGAACACTTACCTATGCATTATGTGAGCATGGTAACCCTAGGACAGGAACTGGAGAGATACAGGTAAAATAAAGGAGACAAACATAATGCTGCTACCACATCCAAAGGACTATTATGCTGCTGTTCTTACCGCAGCTCACCCCAATGGGAAGGTATGGGTGTTTACCCTTGGCAGGGATGATTAGCAGCCTTGGTCCAGGATTTAGCTCTCTCTGTGTGTTGATTACAACTCCTGATTGAGTAAGGCGAGTTATACAAATACAAGTGTAAGGAATTGCTTTTCCTTTTTGTATACTGCAGCCATGTTGGTATAAGAGGAAATAGGGAAATTATATATCTTATATCTAGGTGTGTTGTAAAGTTTCTTTCTCACACATTTTGTTTGCTGTCATTCATGCAAAACTTCCCCTTTTATTTGATTGTTGGGCAGGTTCAAGAGTGACCTAATGTTTTCCTTGTTCTTTCCTAGCACCTTTTGTGTAGACTTTGCCCTGCTATGTATACTGTGTGTGACTAATGAGTTACATAGCAGTTCAGGACATTAAGTTCTCCCTTTAAAAAAAAAAAAAAAAATATATATATATATATATATATATATATATATATATATATATATATATATTGAACTTAAATACACCAAATCCTTTTCAATTAGTGTGTAAATGTATGTGAACATCAGCTGCAGTTATCTGAGCTTTGATCCAGTGGTCTGCAACTTGCTAAACTTTACTATGACTTGGCCGAAGGAACACTGCACTGCATTCTGTGTGTTAGAACATAAGGGATACAAAGCTCAGACAACACAAAAGTTCCTCTAAGAATACAAATGGCATGAGAGGTATACATATCACAGCAATGATTAGTGTTTTCCCATACTAGAAGGATAGTAGACTTGGAGGAGTACACAGACATGAATATACCATCTGTCTGTTCTCAGGATAAGGATCAAGCAATGCTCCCTATCTGAGAAGAGTCCATGGTACTTGGAACACAGACAGGAGCCTGTTAGGGGGATGAAGGCTATTGTCGCAGGTTCACCTTAAAGACAAAAAAAAAAATAGATTACATTTTGTGCCTGGAACCCCTTGACTTCAGCTGATGCATCTGACAATAATTAAACACTTGGAATTTTGTTTTTGCTTGTAACAATTATTTTATCATCATTTCACCAGTTAAAAAAACCTAGAACATGTCTGCATGGAGTTCTGTGTGAATTCTTCCAGTCGGTTTTAAAAGCAGATAGGTGGCTTTCATTTTCGGAAGGGATTAGCAAGGACAGCCTACATATTTCAGTACAGGTTTTCTTTGAAGACACAAATCTTCATCTGCTGCCTATGGGCTCTTTAACTACCAAAGCATTTCTGAAACGGATGTCTCAATGTCTTCTCTTACCATATGTTTTGTTTCTAGAATTGATGTCTATGGATTTGAGAGGCCTGATGGATTTGATTATAAATTTTATGAAGACTTTCAATCCAGATACTTAGTAGTTCTCAGCAGACGAGCTATAAAATGGTCAAAACTCCTACAAAAGTCTACAGCTGTTGAGAAGAGCATAAAAGGTAACCTGTAATGTTGGTGAGAAGGATTATCTAAAAAACGTATATAAAAAAACATTGGTCAGAAGAAGAAGCCGCAGAGATAAGCTCTCTGTTACCCTGTCCTTTCTTCTTTTTATCATAATCTTTCTAAAACTGCAGCACATCTTTTGCTGCTTTTTTTATTCTTAAACCTTTTAGCTTAAAAGTTATAAAGCTTTTCCTACCCTGACTAGTATGCACCTTTAGCAATAATAATGTGCTAGAGCAACAACCATATGAAGGTGCTAAGAAAGTAGATCTAGTTTACATGGTCAGGCAGTGGTTCCCAGATGATCCCTGTTTTGTACTGCCCAGCCTTCATTGTCTGTGTGAACTAGCCCTTGCAGCCTAAAATCATCAGCTGTTGTGAGCTTTAAAAATGAATTGCTTGACAATGTTTATACATGCAGAGGTACATGTGGGATTGTTTGTAAAGAGCTATTACTGCTTGTTCAGATTAAGTCAAAACTTTAGTGTGCATGTTCACTTTAAAGTAGAACTAAACCCAGCAATTTAGTTGTTCCCCTAAAGAATTCCTAATTAGAAAATGTACTAATTGCAGTGTTGTCATTGACATTATGGTAATTTACCATGCACATTGTGTGTTACAATAAGGTGCATGCCTCTGGTAATAATTGTCACAGCCAAGTGTGCCTATGTCTGTTATGTAAAAATGAAACAATTCTACTTGATCAGGAATTAATACATCTAAATTATGAGGCACATAAGCCAGGGGAACAGTTTGATTTTATTTATTTTTTACCAGCTGTATGAAGTGCTGGGTGGGTACTAGTTGTACTTCACTAGGTGAATTTTGTGGCTGTTGAACTTGAGGTGCTTTGACAATCAGTCTTGAGTAAGACCTTCCTTTAGGATTATCATATTCTGTTGATTTTTCATTGAGAAAAGTGCTTGTATGTTTCAGAGGATAAAAGATAAACGTGGTGTGGTGGCTTACTCTATATATTATTATTACATACAGGTGATCAGCAGGGATTACTAATACCTGTGACATTTATCTTGCTTTAGCACAAGTGATTTGCAGAAAAGCCCCTTAAAGTCTTGTCTTGTTCTTTCAGTAAAGAGATATATTAGGAAAGGCATTCCTAATGAACATCGCTGTCACGTGTGGATGTTAGTGAGTGGAGCTCAGGCCCGGATGGAGAAGAACCCAGGATACTATCACAGTGTATTAGTGGAGGGCAAGAAAAATGCAAAGCTTGTGGATGCTGTTGTCACAGGTAACGGCACTTTTTTCTTCTTTGGAGTTACCTACTTTAAACTTAAGACCATTTCATTTTTTTAAGCTGTTCTGTAAAATGGTTCCATGATCTTGAGGGTGAGGGTATTTTGTTTATACACAGCTCTTGCATAAAATAGCTTTTTGTAAAAGTTGAGGTCTGGACCATTGCAATGTCTTTATTTCCTTTTCCAGCCATTCTGTTGTAGATTTGCCGGTGTGTTTGAGATCATCCTGATACCTGACCCAGTTTCAACCAAATTTAGCTGGAACTTCCACTCCTAGGAAGGTTGCCAGTTGTCCTGGATGTTCACCTTTCTAGATTGATGGACAGCAACAATTGCTTCTCTAAGATCATTGCTGATGACTTTCCTCATTAGTATTGTCTTAACACCACCTAAATGCTGCAGGCCAGCAAACTAAAAACCTCTGCTTCGCTTGCTAATGATCAAATATATGTATTTAAATAACAGCACCTGGCCTCTACTTACTCTCCTAATACTTGTGAAGGTGGTAAGCTTGTACCTAATTTTTCACACACTGCTTCTATATTTTGACTCGGTTTTTAAGAAATAATGACACAGTTTTCTAAGTCATGTGTTGTGTTTTGGTTTTATTTGAGGTTTTCGATTACCTAGTTTAAAGACCTGTTGTGGACAACATGATAATTATGTCCTGAGATGCATAACCTTAAAATTGCAAAATTGAGTGTGCATACTATTTTCTCATGACTGTACATCATACTGTTGCAAGGAAAGAATGCTTATCACCGTGAAACCACCTACATATTATTTAACATGTGTTGGACACAACTTACGTCCTTGTAGGCAGCATAGTGTTGTACAGCTCATTTATGAGCTTTGTGTTCGTTCACACTTGTGCCCTGGGTTGAATAATATAGCCTTTTTTTGGATGTAATTGGAGTCCTTTCTCCTTCTGCATTAACTCCATCATGATTGTCTAAAAAAATGAACTTGTTGGAATCCCCTGAATAATGGACCAAAATTCAAGTCTTCCCCACACACTCACCCTGGTTGCTAACTTGGCCTTGGGCCTTCATCAGGCAGCGTTCCATGAGGTTAAATGTGGCCAAAAACACTGATGATATAGCTGCAAAGTCAACAGGTCTTGCACTGTGAATCCCAACTGTTTTTTTTTTTCTGTGTTTGGAAACTCCATTTTAAGCAGTCCTTCTATTGTCCATTATATATAATATATCTGAATGGTAAGCTCCTCTGGGTAGGGTCCTTTCCTCCTGTGTCAATGTTTATACTTGTCTGTCATTCGTTACCCCTATTTAGCGCTGCATAATATGTTGGTCCTATATAAAAACTGTTTTTAATAATAATATTGATCTTTCTACAGTTTGCATAACAGTGAATGTTCTCTCAGCACTGCTTTTAGGTTATTACAGGACTGATGTAGGTATTATCCCTATTTTGATGAACCATTAATGGGACATGTGTCTGGCCTATATTTAATGGTCATACTCTTCCGCTAAGCACTGAACAACAGCATTTGAACTCTGAGGAGGACACTTGACCCATATTACAGATGCCTCCATCTCCATGTGTCTGGCACAGTGTTGTAAAAGAGTAAGAGCAAAATGCACATGTTCCCCAGAGCCAGAAATGATTGGATTGTGCCAAGCCACTGCAGTGGTGGTAAGGCTATAGCGGTGCCTTTACCACAGCAAAGAGTCTTTGTATGGGAGTTTCATTAAACCCAGGGTATTTTTAGAAACTTTTTTGTATTAGAAAAGACCATTAGCTCTAGAAAATATCTACCTACTATCTCTTCCAGATCTGAACAGAACATTTCCTGATAATGTGAAGTTCCGTAGAAATGCAAGCCAGTGTTTACAGCCAACTCTGCACAATGTTTTAGTGGCTTATGGGCACCATAATAGCAGTGTGGGCTATTGCCAGGTAGGTCTGTGTAATGTATGTGACTGTTCCATATTGTATACAACTTTGTAGTATATGTATGATAAAAATGTATAAATTTATGTTAAAATGTCTTACCGTAACAGATTTTTTATTCGTTCAATGTGTCTGTGGCTATAATTAAATGCGTGTTAATTCTAGATACAAACAGCAGTGGCAACTCCATAGAAAATGGTCTACAATCTTTGCAGCCTTCTAGGGGCTTAGAAGCATGGCTAGAGGCTGCTTCTCTTCATAAATATCCTGTTCTTCTCTGCCTGGGAGCTCAGCAACACTCTTGTCGCTATGGCTGCATTAGTAAAGTTGGCAAGCATGGTTTGCTGGAATTCTTTTCTCCAAAAGGAACCAGACCGTGCAATGTATCTCAATGAAGTTTGTGGAAATAACTGATGGAAATGTTGAAATGTGAACCCTTTTAAACCTGATTGCTTTTCCACATACACAGTGAGTTTCACAGAGGATTATTTTGCTTTATTTAGAAGGTATTTTGTGAGCTATATAATTCATGCCGACTCTATAATTGTTGTGTGATTCGAAATAGTTCCACAAATTGTTGGATATTATCAATTACTTTTAACAAATTTAATACCAATAAGCACTGCTGTTGATTTTCTGTTTAATTTAAGTTTTAAGCTCAATTCAAAGGGCCTGTAACGCAATGTTCCTTTTAATAGGACCTCCAAAATGATTTTAGGTAGAGCTGTGGGTCCTTTGTTCTTGCCATAAGGTTCAAGTTATAGGTTCATCATCAAATAAAACTTTTTTTTTTTGTAATGGATCTTCTGGTAGAGCATCTTGTATGTTTCATCATTAGATGATTTGCAGTATTAGAACCTAACCTTTTAAATATAAAAAATCTGAAAGCATTATAATTACATAATACTTGACATGTACCTAATCTGAAAACCTTACTCTGATAGATTATATAGGCTGCCATTGCTCACCTAGTTATATAAAAAAGGATTGTTTAATGTTCTGATACTTTCTGAATCATTGACCTAGAATGATTATACAGTTCATTTTCAGGTAATTGTCATATATCTTTTTATACAGTTAGTTTGAATTATTTAGAATTAATTCTACAATGGCTGCTTACATACATTTTAATTGTGAATAATAATTTCTGCATAGCCAAAAAATTTGTCAACAATTGAGGGACTCAGGAAATTATCTCCCTTAAGGTTATACTGTCTCCTGACATGGGCAAAACTAATTTAGGCCAGCCCAATTACCCCTCCTACTATGACAATTATTTTTTTTGCTGGGCCCCAAAAAAACTATAGGGTTTGTGCCAGAATTCCCCTAACACCTCCTGACTGGATTGAGTCCATTTCTCATGGTGGTTGACAGAATCTACATGAACCTCCCAGTATTTTTGTCAGTGAGACCTAATTTCTATACTTTGAGGGGACAAATTGGTCCTACTTTTTGACCAACTTTCCTATTTGAATGACCAGGTTGTCCTGAATAGGTTGGCTTCCTCACTTGATTGTAAGGTCAGAGACGTTTGTCATGTCATGATATTTGCATTTCCCCAGGTGCAAGAATATGTAAAGACATGAAATCCTGTAATGGCTTAGCTGGATCTGCACATAATGATTTCTTTCCTCCTTTTAATCATCTTCTGTTGTACATGTTTGTATGGAGAGCTCATATGTGGTCCTCCTTGTAGAAATTGTTCCAACTTGAATAGGGTTCTATAGGTTTAGACATCTTCAGTCTCTAACATGGGGCATTCTCCTGCTTCACAGATGGATGGTGTTGTGTTTGACCTCTATGGTTACTGTGTTCACAGATTTAGTTGCCCCATCCATAGTTGGACTACCTAGAGCCTCGTATGTCCTCTTATCTCTGCGGAGTGTGTGGGATAGATTACATTAGCACCCCTCTATTAATCTATAGAGGAGAAGTTCTATGAGCTGTGGTGTTTTTTTGCCTATAACTCCTTCTTTAGCATGTGGCTGTTGAGTCTTCTACTGCCAGGTTACCTGCACCAAACTTCGTTGTATTGTTTGCGCCTTCATTTTTTTTTGTTATATGTTTTTTCCTGTGGCTTAATTCCTCTATCTCTAGGTTGTTTCTAGGTAGTTGAGTTTTTCAATCTGGGTCTGTAAAATCGTTTTTTCCTATTGTTGTGAACATGCTTTAACCCACCCTTCCCCTCAGTTGCACCATTTTTGAACATCCAAAAAGTTTCCTGTATTTTAATATGGAGGAGAGAAAAATATGAGTTTTAGATGTTCTCCCCGCTGTGTTTATGGAATCCAGAAAATGTTAATTTTGTGCAAAGTTTTTTTTTTTAGATAAATAGGTATTTAGTGAATGCTTACTCTACATTACCATAGCTATGTTGGGAACACCAGCAGTGGCAATCATGCTGTTTATACAGTAAAGTCCTTCAAGACCGACTTGGCACAAGATTGGAATGTGACAGAAGGCTGCTTAGCTGGTTGGCTAGTCGCTGGGCTTTTTGACCTAAGGGAATGTGAACCTGTGAATCTTTGCTCCAACCTTTGGACTTAATAGGAAAACCTGACATCAACACAAAAAGAAAGAATATATAAAGAAATTGTTTTCTATGTAAATTTGCAAAAAATTTGTGTACAACTTTAAAAATGACAAAAACTTTACACATTTTAAAGCATTTTCTATTTATATTAGATATATACCTATTTGTATCACTGCATTGACGTGATTAAAAAAAAAATACTTTGTAGTTCAAGTGCACGGATGCCCTAAAGCTACGTACACACTTCCAATTATTATCATTGGTAAACGAACGGCGAACGATCCTGCACGATATCTACGAACGATCGTATAGCACCGACCCTGCACATACAGATAACGACACGATCGTTCGTAGATATTGTACACACAATAGATGCGATCGTTTGAACGATACAGGAAGTTACGTGCACCACAGGAACGTTCGTTCATCACGCATGCTCAGACCATGGACGATCAATGAACGATCGTACACACGAACGATGGTCAACGATCGTCGTCCAATCCGCCGGTCCGGTCGTTCATTTCCAACGACTTTCCTCGTTCGTCGGCGTCGTTGCTTACTTTTTTTACGAACGATTTTTGCCCAATCGATCGTTCGTCGTTCATTTTGAACGATAAAAATTGGAAGTGTGTACGCAGCTTAAAGTTGCCCCAAAGCTTCCTAGGCAGATATAAAATACAAAACTGAATACAACTTTGTAATCATTTAATGCATAATGAAATGCAAGCAATGGAAGAATCTGAATATGAACTGGTGTTGACCTGTGTATGAGAGGAAGAAGCAGTACAAGTGGCCAGTCATTTCATGTGTTGACAAAAAGTATGCTGATAGGAACAGACAGCAGGATGACTTACAGATGATTGTGTGTGTGTGTGTGTGTGTGTGTGTGTGTGTGTGTGTAGCTTAAATGTATGATTCCAGTTTAATGAATTTTAAAGTTTAATGTATTATTTTTCTTCATTTAGCAAGAGCTTAAGTATTTGGTATGTGGATGAGGGTAAAGCTTATTTGGAGTGCTGCATTCATCACTATAGTGCAAGATTTTTGCACCCAAACTAAAAAAAAAGTTTTGCTCTCTGTGTAATGCTGCTGGAATCTTGCTGGTTTTCTACTTACCAGCTCACCTTTTTGTGAATCAAGGGAAAATCCGTGGCTTCCCTTTACTGCCCTAAGTACTATCAAATATCTGTTGCATTATGTTTTTTACATTTTAATTTTACAGCCCTGAACTGGGTAACCAGTATTTTCAAGCAAATGACAACTGTTCTAAGTAACCATGTGGCCAGGCTGTTGACATTGACAAATGGATATAGTTGACAATTGCCTTTAGGATAAGCCCTTTTTAGCTAACTTCAATAGCTATAAGCACTGTGGAGCAGTTCATCCTCAAAGTTTTATATTAGAAGCGCAAAAGTCATTAAAATGAAAATGACTGCAGCTTGGCTCACACTGGATAATGAGATAACATGTTGAGGGTGACTCCAGCAAAAAGCTACAATTCGAATGAGTAATAAATACAGTAAACACACAATTTGTATCTATTATATAAACCATCTTTCACTCCTGCAAATGCTGCAGGTATAACTGGTAATCTTGTCAGTAACAAATCTTGAAACTTCTAGTTTGACCAGCCAGGGGAAGAATGTGGACTCCTTCACTGGAATTTTTGGACCACTAAAGGATAACCTATATACCTTAACATATTTGTATCCTTTTTATTATTACAATTAAGCATGGTATTGGGAAGTTAGTTGGCTTCAGTCCTCATTGACCTGTGTATGTGCATAATCTCCTGTGAGGTAGGCATTAAGAGAAAGGTGAAATGCACTCTGTAACGTAATTTATGTGGAGACTGAATAAAAATGTAAACCATAAACTTCATTATTTCATGTATATAATGAGTAAACCTTTCAATATTTGTTGGAGTTAAATTTCCAGCAATAAAAACATTACAGTAATTCTTGCTCTTCCCCACTTTATTGAGAAGTTTAAAGTTGGCTTTGGGTACATTTTCCAGAATAACACCTGTATACACCCATTTCATATCTCTTTCTTTCACATGTTTCACCAGTGTGGTAAATGTTTGTGTCTCTTATTGCAGGGTATGAATTTTATCACTGGATACCTTATTTTGGTTACTAAAGACGAGGAAAAAGCCTTCTGGTTGTTGGATGCTCTTCTTGGACACATTTTACCTGGTATGTTATTTCTACTAAATATTGACTTTTTTTTTTTTTTTTTTGCTAAGCACTTGAGCCCCGATGCATAATGGTTTTTCCAATGTCTTTAGATTCATTTTTCGGTAGTGTAGCTGGTTTACCAGAGGATTAATCTAGTCTTAATATGAAACTTTAATTGAGGTTCATGAATTTATTATTTTAGCACCTTTAAATTACTGTAAGTACAATATTATTGATGTTTAATGTACATACATCACCTATATCCCAAGTAAAGTCAACTCGAGAAGAAAACTTTACATTCTTCAGTTATGACCATAATTGTTTAAGGCCAAATGTTATGATACAACCAACTGGTACATGGCTGAATAATCTAGATATGATGCCATATGTCCAGATTGATTACTTGCTATATATGTATGCATTTCTGTACATTATATCAATTCTTCAGTATCGGAATATTTATTCCATTTGCTGTCCTTTTCACTATTATTTAAACTTGCGCATCCTATAGGAAAGTGAGTTAGGCTTATATTGGTTTTATTGGGGTATGAATTGTATCCCTCATTATCTCATAATTACACAGATTATAATGGTCCTCAGTTTTCATTTGTATGACTTGCATATTAATAAATGCATCTGACACCCCACATTTGATATGGTAGATCATTTTGCATATAAATACTGACTACTAGTTACACCCTGGTTTGTTGTGTATGCCTAATAGTATAGCATCCTTGTAAACAGCTACAAGAATCACATAGACACCTCATGAACAGATGTGCTGCCTGTGGGTTCACTTTGACACATCTCTCTGGTTGACTTTGTGTGCTATGTGTGTTTATCTGCTTTTAGGTGTTTTTTTACTTTCTTTTTCACTTGCAGGATTCGTCTTGATCTCTGCAATGTGTGCACATACAGTATATATGAGTAATTAGGTAAAAAAAAGTCAAAAGAGTTCAGTACATGGCAAAAATACAGTAAAGGGGTAGAACATTTTTGTCAGGTTTTGTTGCTGTCTGTCCTTCGTTTAAAGCCCTGTACAGACATCAGATCACTGTGATCATTTCTAGTGACTTAAGAAAGATCAAGCGCAGTACTCTGTGCTTGTTCTGTTCATTGGAGTGGCACCTCTCAACTAGATGGTTTGTTTATTAATTTGTCAGGGACCATTGGTAAATGACGTTGGGAGACCGCTGTACACATGTCAGATTTTCACCCAAAGCAAGCGCAACCATTTGTCTTGGACAATTATCCAGTATATGTACATGGACAAACGATGGCCGGTAATCTCCTCAATGAAACCTAGACCTCAATGGGCTGAAAATAAACAATAGGTAACAGTCTAACAAAGGTATAAAAAGTAGCCTTTAAAAATGTAAAATAAAGATCTGTGTAATACTGTAATAACAATATGGTGGTTGTCTTTAGTTACAACACTGCCATCATATGATATATATTGGTTTTCTTTTTACAAGAGAAAACTATTAAAACTTCTGCTTTATTGAATAGTAGAAATGCAGAAATAGAAAAACAAATTTCAGTTTCCACCATCAGACCCTTAGTGATTTAGATAACATTTACGGAAAAGTTCCATTTGTATCTTGTCCTTGAATTTGTCACATTGCAACTTGTAGACAGTCAGCTTATCACATTGTTCTGTGCAAGAAGTGCACATTTATCATGTGCTGTCCTTTCAAGGCTTTTTTTAGAATCTCCAAGGAGAAGTTGAGGGAAAAAAAATCCTAACATTTTGGAGATTGTTTTTTTTTTCTCATTGTCCAGTTAATCGGTTACCATAGAGTTTAATAAAAGTGAACAGATTTGTTGTGATCAGCTTGTTAGGTTTTAATACTTCTAGTGTCAGATGAAGCCTTTCCAAAATATGTGTCAGTTACTGACTGACATCAGTAAAACAAACAAGACCCCTACCCACTTGTCCTGACCTTTTAGCCCCTTTTTTATGTTCAGCCCATGCATACTAAGTAATGTGTATGTAAAACACTGGCTCCTAGCTTTCTGGACCTGGTTTCTAGATTTTGGTATATTTGGTTTATACCTATGTGAGTATCCTAAAAGGTTTAATTTAGTGTTAGGGTTTGGAGATAATGAAGGCTGAACAAGTGTTGATCTTTCTTTAATCCTAAAACCTGTTCATTACCCTTAAAACCAACCCAACACCTAAACCTATGCAAACCCTTTCACAGAAATATTCATCTGGTGTGCCCTTAAAATGTTTCTCTGTCTTCGACCAGCACCCAAAACTGTGTGAGCAGATTCTAGTGCTAAGAACCGGTTTATATGTATGTAGCAGATCCTCTCCTTTCGGCCAACAGCTACCATCATTAAATTGCACTAGGTTACTGTATCACATGAGGGTCTCCAGGCTGGTATAGCACAGTGTACTCCCACTCCCCCATTTCCTTTCTGAATGATTGGAGAAGTGTATAATTAGAATGGGCATAGATAATAATGTATACCCAGCACTGCAGAGAACTTGGTAACCACAGGACATTGCAGGTGCACATAGAGCTTGTCATACTTTCATGTTTAAGTAGCTTATACCTTTATCTTTTGATGGTCATCATTTAAATCATATTTATTTCACATGAAACAATATTGCACATATACAAATTACACATGTGTATATATATTTATATACAAATGTGCAGGGATCACTCAAACCGAGAGATCGGTATATTCTTGTAGACAGGTCGAGTGAGAAACAGTAAATGTTCTACTTCTCACCCTTGGGTGCATGTCATTACCAAGAAGGGTGTAAACGGGAAATAAGGAATTTAAAGATTAGCATTGTATTTCTGTGCACCAGTGATCTGCAGATTGCAGTAAGTAGATTACTAGTATTAGTATTGGAAGTGAAGGTCTTATTTTTGGCAGCATGTTTCTAAGCCCCAAGTAACATAGAGCAAGGTCGCATGTTGATTGCAGTAATAATCGCATTAGGAGAAAAGACAGTTTCATTTTAGTTCTATTTACAGAGTTTACATCCCTTCCAAGCATGGTACAAGACAGATGATCTCTGTTTAAATAGTATCATATTGTTCAGCAAGGGTAGGAGAAGGGAATTCAGTATATTACTATATTGATATTAATTAGAATATTCTGTTTGAATATTCCTATTCTTTGTTGCTTGTTTTTTAATATGCCTGACGTTTGATGGGCCATAGTACTGTATGTAGTATTGTACAAGTTACATTGTTTTGTTTTGCACTTGAACATGAGTGACAAATGAAGTTTGTTGAACTAAGTTTAACATTTTTGTATATTTAATGTGCATACTCAAATATAAACCAATCTTCAGGTAAACTAAGGCTTCGTGTGAACGACTAACGACGTTAATTGTTAACAAAAAAAGTGCACAACGACACCGATGAATGAGGATTGTCGCTGGAAAAGGACTGTCCTGGGGAATCTGATTGGGCGTCGATTTTTTGCAATCTATTGTGTGTACGGTCGTTCATTGATCGTGGATGGTTCTGCAGTATACTTTCTCCTTTACATGTCACTTCCTGCATCGTTCAAACGATCGTATCTAGCGTGTGTACATTATTGGTGGATTATATTTGAACGATCGTATTGTGCACAGTTCTGTACATGCTGTAACTATACAATCGTTCAAATATAATCCACCAATAATGTACACACGCTATATACGATCGTTTGAACAATAATCATGCATAATCATTGATCTGTCGTTAGTTGTTCGTTTTCTAATGACAATTTTTGCACGTGTGTACCTAGCTTAAGGTACCTGTTTTTACCTGGGGGGGAAAGTGTGTGTCTAAATAATCTATTTTGCATGCTCGCTGGCCAATCTGTGTGCTCCATTGTGTTACAAACTGGATTTTTGACATCTCTGATCTGTCAACCCAGAGACAAATGTAGTTCCAGGTCATGCTACTAGGTATCCCCTAAGTATAAACCAAATTTTAAACTTTTTTTTTTAATGGCATCTTGAGAGCAAATACTCACGTTTTGTTGTCTGTCTCAACTTCCACAATAAGGAAACCAGCATATTATTTCTCAGAATAAAATTATGAATAGATAATCCTCAAATGTGTTGGAAGGATAGATATGGATCTCCTGGGCGGTTTACTGTATCTTGCCAGCTTTCTATACTTTCATGTGTATATTCCTCTACTTATAATGTAGTCATGTAATAGAATATAAATATGAATAAAATGTATCCTAAAACGGTCTCATGAATGCGTATTGTAAAACTGCAAAGCAGACCGTTTATGACTAGGTTTGGTAAAAGTTTCTTTGAAGAACTCTGATTTAGTAAGGTTTACTTACTGAAGATCTTGTTAACTGCTATTTTTTTTTTTTATTTGTATTTTTTTTAGCAACTGAATGTGGGCCCTGAACATGCTGTATTTATGTAGAACTATATAGAGTTAGTTGTTCTAGATGCAGTTTCCAATATTTCAATGTCCTTTATAATATGATATGTGCCTCACAAAGTACTTGTAGATGCTGGGAAGCAGATCACAGTACTACAATTTGTTTTCCTGTTCAAAGTTAACAGGAAACTTATGAGCAAATTTCACTGTGCTTTATCTACATTGGCCTGTGATAAGACAATGGTGACAGAGTAAAGTCTTCCCCTGAACAGCTTCTAATCTGATTTGATTTACTAATAGAAAGGAAAATGCAAGCAATTCTTTTTACAAAGGCCACTGGAAACACTTGTCCGACCTGTCACACTGTTATCTGAAGTAAAAGATAATTTTTATACTGTGTTGGTGATCTGTTTGTTTTGAGCTTTAATAGGAGACTCATGATATACTACAAAATTGTTTTTATATAATAACACACACACGTTTAGGCAGATATAAATCATTCCATTTAACTTTAATATGTATTCAATAGTAACACCCTTAATAAAACAAAGTTTGTTTTTTCTTTTCTTTTAATTTCTTGCCATACCAGAGAAATATAAATCAATAAAAACTACCCACCTTCTGTATGCAATTCTCTTTAGATACACAAAGCTGAACATTTTGGTGCAGGGGTGAATAAACTCCCCAGTACAGAACATAAATTATCAGAAATTTGATCTATCGGTACCAAGGCAAACATATACAAACAACCCAAAATATTACCCTGCGATAATCTTACAGCAATATGTCCTAGAATGAATTGATGCTCTGCTATAAATCAGAGACCTGTTTGATAGTGGCTGCTCCGTCTGGATTGAGTTGCTTGGTAGGGACACACATGCATTGCTTCTGCTCTTTATCTCTGTGTCATGTGTCTCTTTATTCTTCTCTATTCCTCTTGCACCCTCATTCACTGTTACCAATCTCCTGATTAACTGGAGAAACCGACCATTTGCATAACAAATGTAGTCTGAGGAGTAAATCATCATACCATCATATCACCCCTTGATTTTTACAGTATATTATAGAAAAATCAGCAACTACAAATTATCTGCTTGTTCTCACAAGACAAACTTTTCTGAGCAGCTTTAGGAGTCTTATTAAAAAAAAAAAAACTATGGCAACATAAAAAGCTCTAAAGTGTATACTGGAGGAGAAAATTCATTTTTGACAGCTGTATGTTCTCTGGGTGAGCTTTGGCAGGGTGTTTAAAATAGAAGTGCATTGTCCTTCAAGCCATAAGTAGATGAAAACCACTCTAATTCACCTGCCATCTTGAAATGATCCGCTGCTTCTTCATGTTCCAATTTAGTCATTGCACCTGGCAGGCAAATCTTTACAGCATGGCACTCTCTAGCTAGGATATCATAGGCCTTGTCTTCCTTCTGTCTGATTCTTCTATGTGTGCTACCTCTGTGTAATATATACTTTTTTATACTTTGACAGTGAATCATTAGATTGGGTATAAAGGCTGCTCGCAGAACTCCTCAGGTTTGTCAACAGTGGTGTAAACTCATTTCAAGGGTACTGTACTTTGGACTTTTATTGCCCTGGTTGCTTGTCTCCTGGTTTCTCCTGATTTGCTCTGCATGCTTACCTTTCTTCAACAATCTGCAGAGCATTTTTACATTGTTACAATAGGGAAGTGCATACATACATCTGCCTTTGTCAGGATGGAGTTGCTTCTCATCTGCTGCTCTTCATCTTTGTGTTATTTGTGCCTCTTCTCCATTCTTTACCATTACATGGTTGTGTCTTCCTTTTGTCCCCTCAATTCCTGCCACCAACTTCTTGTGTAACTGGATATACTAGTTCATTGGCATAATAGTGGAAGCCAAGACACACTTAATTTCCAGTTTGTAGCTATAAAATTTGCTTTAAAAAAATAACTAAAATGGCCACTGTAACACACAGTCAGCGAAGGGAAGACGAGTACTGCTTTTCATGTAGTACATCTTATATTTATCAGCATAGTGTTGTTCTGATTACAAGAGGAGAGCAGCACTGCAATCCGATCAAACTTTACTTCAGTTTACATTACACATTGTGCTGGCTGATAGGAGCCACTGACCTCATAAGTGTGCCGCCACACCTTACTCTTAGTCACAAGCTGGGGTGGCCCTTTACCAATCTGTGAAACTCCAGGCAAAAAAAAAATTCTAACAGGTATATGTTCACAAAAAAATGTTGGGGTTATGTTTATAGAGAATTTGTTCAAATAAAGTGCTTGTTTTTAATGTTTTGTGCAAACTGTGCTGGGTGAATGTTCATAATAGTAAGCTGGTTCCCACTGAATTTGCTTTATTGAACTTGAAAGATGTTAGGTAGACATGGGCGAACATTCAAATACATTGGTTTCATTGCATGTGTCATTCTCAATTCATCCACTGGGTAGTATTGTGTTCGTTTCCATTCACTCATGTTACAATGAGTTGGCCACTAGTACATTTGTTTTCATTGCCAATAGCTGGTACATTTGAAATGCTGTATTTTTATTTATTTTTTTGAACAAAAAAGACAATTTTTTTCTCTAGTATTTGCAGGCCTGTATCCTAGCTATAGGAAATCCTGTTAGGAACGCCATCAGTGTTCAGCCCAGATATGTTTTTTAGCCAGGTGGGAAGAAAATTTTAGGCAGGTGGCAACCCCCGTATTGTGACCCAACTCTTTAGTAACCACCGAAAAAGAGTGGTTGTTGAGAAGTGATGGGTGGTGCGCCCAGCTTAAAGGGGATGGGCCCTGACCATTTTCGCCAAAAGTTGTGCCCTGTGTAAGGTAGTTGGCACATTGGCCTTTGCATGTGGATATAATTGAAATGGGACTTTAATACTCCTTACAAATTAGAATGGAATATATGATAAATGCATATACATATTTATATAATTATATCCTTTTATTGATGGATTTTGTTTAATTCAGACTATTACAGCCCTGCTATGATTGGTCTCAAAGTAGACCAGGAAGTACTGGGAGACCTTGTAAAGCTGAAGATCCCAGCTGTGGCTGATCTAATGGAGAAGCATGGAGTAATGTGGACTCTGGTGGTCTCCCGTTGGTTTATTTGTTTGTTCATTGACATTCTACCAGTAGAGGTAAGTCGACTTACAGTTGTTGGGCCTTAGGACTTTACTATATTATCTGTGTTCTCCTCCTCCTTGGAGTTTTCCAAACTTTGTTGATTTACAACTTGGAATAAAAACAGGATTTTAGGTCACAATATAGTTCAGTGTTAAATGTGACATTGATGAATCCCACATATTCCACCCAGCTCCAGAGTGTCTAGGTATTGGGATCTATTAACTGACCCCCATTATGTCCCTTTATGTTTGAAAGCTAAAGACCACAATCAAAATGAAAAACTAAATGTAAGACAATTTATACACACATATATGAGCCATGTATGGACAGTGTTCTCCCCAGCCCATTTTAGCTGGGTGCACCACCCGGCACTTTTCAACAACCACCTGGCTGTTTTTGGGTGGTAACTGATGAGTTGGGTCACAATTAAGGGGCTTCCACCAACCTACAATTTCTTCCCATCCTCCTTAAAAAAAATTTCTGGGTTGAGCACTGATGTATACGTGTATAGATTATGTATGCACGTTTCTATATGTAGCAGAATGACAATTCACTCGTTACCTTGGGGACATCATCCGCAAAAATATTTCAATGGGCAGATTTGGGTAAATGTCAAAAAGAGGGCAATTGTACAGAAAAATGTATGTAACTCTGTCATGGCCCCAAGATGAGTGGTGGAGGTTTTCCTTCCAGTAGGGCAATGGATCCAATTTATCAAAGCTCTCCAAGACTGGAAAGGATATTCCTATCATGGGAGATCCTGGGTGACCAATTGTCTCTGAACACAAAGCTTCAACTAAGTGGGTTAGAGAAGAGCCTGGCATGGGTTCAATTAGAATACCGTATTTTTCGCCGTATAAGACGCTCCGGAATATAAGACGCTCCGGAATATAAGACGCACCCAATTTTAAAGGAGGAAAATCTAGAAAAAAAGATTCTGAAAGATAGATTATTCCCCTTCTGATCACTCTGTGTCATTCAAACTCCCCTTCTGATCACTCTGTCATTCAAATTCCCCTTCTGATCACTCTGTGCTTTTTTTCCACTGTACGGCAGTTAGGACAGGGAACAGCAGGTGGCGCTGTGCCAGCTTCTTTCGCTTTGCTTTACAGACAGGAGAGAACACGATGCTGGCAGAAGAGAGACACGCTGCAGCCTGAGACACACGCAGGATCGGGTATCGGGTGAGTATCTTATTTTAATTATTTTATAACACGGTATTTGTCGTATAAGACGCAACAACTTTTCCCCCCCAGCTTTGGGAAAGAAAAGGTGCGTCTTATACGGCAAAATTCTTCTGTAAGGGTAAAATTCTTCTCAATGGCCAGCAATGCAAGAGGCATTCCTCCCACTAACCACTATGCTGATATTCTGTGAGCTGTGGATATGGTATTTATAGAAGGGGTTCCTCTAAGACATGAGTCAAAAAAGACTACCTAACAAACCTTCCATGCATACTGTCAAGGAATACCTTAGACTTTTTTTTTCCTGATTTTTGAGGTATTATCTATGATAAAGTTTAATTAATAAAAAAGTATTTTTCTGGCTAATATTTTTATATTTATTCTGTTTACTCAAATACCTGAAAGTGCACAGAATTTTTTTATGAGGAACTCCAAACAGCTCAGTGCGTAATCCCAGCATTACAGGCTGCCAAAGAATGGATTAGTGTGTACAAGAATAATATCACTCTGGCCTGCTCAAACAAGCTGGTTGAAGATCTATTACCTAGTAGTGGGCTGGGTGAAGATGACCCCGATTGAGGAGCGGGGAGAGACAAGTTTATTTTATTGCAGAAAAGACAACCCGTCTCTTCTACAATAAACAACCTGCTGCATTTTTTTTTTTTTAATGCCAGGTATAGCTCCTCTTTAATACTTTGTAGATGTTCCCTGGAACATCAGATCTTTACTTACTGAATTCAGGCCTTCTGTTTTGTTGGCTGATTTGCCAATTGCAGAGTGAGAGGACCTGCACACAATGGTCTACAGCAGTGACTGTTCATTTATATAATAATAAATCGCATTCTCTGATATAGGGTTACAGAATGTTATCTTTAAAGATGGCTAAAATGTTAAGTGTAATAAATTAATTCTTCTTTACAGACCGTGTTACGGATATGGGACTGTTTATTCTATGAGGGATCAAAAATCATTTTTCGTGTAGCCTTAACACTAATTAAACAATACCAAGCTTTCATATTGGAAGCCCAGAACTTCCCCGATGTTTGTGACAAATTCAAGGAGATAACTAAAGGACAATTGGTCACAGAATGTCACCACTTCATGCAGGTATTTCATATCCAAGCTTTTTTTTTGTTTAACCATCAATCACTAAACATTTTGTTTTGTATTATTGTAGTACAATTTATTGACCTTTTTTTTAATTTTTTTTTTAATTTTATAGAAAATCTTTGTTGATCCAGGAAGTTTATCGAGAACTACAATAATAAAGTTACGAGACAAACATAGAACACAGTTACTTGCTCAGGAATAATGTCTGATGGACAGTTATGATCAAGGCATTCCTTCAATATAATGTTTGCACAGTTTAACCCCTCACTATCTGGAGGAGTACTGTAGGTTGTATATAGTAAGTAATACTCATGGCAGTGAGGGGTAAACAGATGACACTGACTGTTAGCACGAGTCTTAGACCTATAGAAGTGCTTTAATCACTTGTTTTGTACTGTTCTGATACTGGTCGATTTGGCAAGCTGTTTTTTTTTTTTTTTTTTGTGATCTGTTGTAAATTTACAATTGATTCCGTAAAGAAAAATGCATATTCTATACAGTACAATTTAACTAATTGGAATAAAATATTTATTTCTGTAGAAATGATTTCTATACATGTTGCTTTAACAACCTCATGCTGGACAAGTATACAGGTAGTCCCTGAGTTAAGGATGTCCGCCGTACAGACATCTAGATTCCAACAGGCTTCCCTAGATTCGAAGAGGCTTGGAGGGGGCGGCTATAATTTTCCTTGCTCTACTGCAAGGCATGGACTTGAATGGTGGAATTTTCATAGACTAATATTGTTAGCCTGTGCAAAAAGGTTACTATTGAAACTTAAGGCTGCAAATAAAGAACAAGGCATAAGATTTATTTTATTTGCCTTTCTCTTTTATAAGCTTGTTCCAGATTAAATGTGAAGCAAAACCTCTCTTTCCATATGAAAAGGTTTTATATACCTTTCCTCAATCCAGTCCCACGCTATCCTGGAATTCTTTTTCCAGGTGCCGAGGAAGCACCAGATGCAGCCATCTTCAGTCTTCTTGCTCCATCACCTGATCTCGCACTGCACAGGTGTGTAATCAGGTAATGTAGTCTGCTATAAAGGGCAGAAAAAAGGGAAGCGGATCTCTCATTGCACATGCATGATTGGCATCACTTTCTCCTCAGTCAAAGTAAATGCCCCTTCTGCGCATGCCCTGTGTGGGGGAGTTTTTTACGCTTTCATTTAATAGTTGAAAAAAAATAAACGGTATTTTCCTTAGCGTGCTTTTCGGAACATTTTTGGTAGGAAGGTCTGGTCATATATAGTACCTTCCAGAAACCAGTTTAAATGCTAAAAGGTGATCAGGCTGCCAATAACCAGACTGAATTTTCATTTAAAAAAATTTTTTTTTTTTCATTATGTTGTGTTATTGCCATAAGGGACCGATTAAAAATGTTTGAGACATCATTTATTATACATAATGTGTTATATTCACAAAAGTCTCAAATTTGGTAAACCGTGTTGTAGGGGCAAATTTTATTTTGTTTATAGGGAAATCTTTTCCATTTACCAACACCTTATTGTCAAGATTCACCTGAATCATCAGTAGCCCAAGATGTACATGTTGACACCATTTCCACCTAGAAGTTCATGTGGTTTCCAGATTTACCAGCTAGGACTGCAGGCTACTTGACATATAACCCCTTACACATCACACTGAAGCAGAGTGTGGTTCTCTTTTAAAGAGAAGACATATGGACTGGTATATAAATTTATATAGATAATGGATTAGCTACTGTACAATATTTTCAATGCACAGTAGACTTTTCATTATTTATGCCACGATTCCTAAAGATTTTTTTTATCATATATTGAAGTGAACTCACCAGCAATCCCCTCCAGGTACCATGGTCACTTGCAATATAATACAAGGGTTTCTCATGTATCATATAGCATATGGAATTTTTAATACAAAACAAAGACCAACCTAAATCCATACACGCAATATTATAGGGTGAACCAGGTTTAAAACCTTTATACGAATACATCCAATGGTTAGACAGAACTCTGTGTGGGTACCCTAACCTAGATAATCACAACAACTTCAGGCAACATGCAAAAATCATTAAAGCTGCATGCCTTTGAGCCCCACTCAGTCATGTTACAAAGAAAGATCGATCTGTTTTTGCAAACCAACTTTTAGGACCTATTGAAAATATAAATGTGCTGCAAACTGCAGGATTTGGCTAGCAAAGCATTTTGCTTAACAAAATCTAAGATATAAACTAATGTACCCTTTGTGGACCACTAGGCTTTCCATGCTGTATTAGACACCAAGATCATTCCCATTCATAGGAAGTCTTATCAGAAGCTTGCCATCCATGGTGCAATGGCTGTGGACAACATTGTCAGATCACAGCCAAAGAGAAATGGGACAAATTAGTTTCTAATAAAAAGGTGTTCTACTCTTTCCAACCTATCCTAACACAAACCATTCTGCTTTCCATCTGGGTAAGTTTTGATACACGCTTTTATTGAGAAATAAAAGTCCTAAAATATGCAATTGCGTGGAAGCACCATTACTACAGAAAAATACAACACTTTAAAGAAAAAACAACAACTTTTATTAGCATTGTTAAGGCAATGCAAACATTTCTTGCAGTGTACAATTCCAACCAAGCATCAAGCTAGGCAATCTGCATATACATATCTATACTGTACACATGTGCAGAAATATAACTTCCAATTATTTCATTGCAAACTAAGAAGACAAAATTATTTCAGGAAAAAAAAAAAAACACCCAAGTTTATAGTTTTCTTTTTAGAAAATTAACAGCTCTGAAAAAGCAGAGCATCCAGAACAGCAAACAAGACTTAGAATAATTAAAATAGTGCATTGTTAATGCCCTGCATGAGCACATGATTGACTCTTGTTCTTAGCTGTATGAGAAAAAGGTAGGATCACCACTGGAACCCAAAGAAAACACCACAACCTGTTACATTTAGATTATGTAAGTCATTTCTGTTTTGATGCAGTGTGCCCTGCAGTGATTAATAATACCCATAGTATTGAACTAATTCCCTTTTTGAGTAAGTTGAGTGTTATTGAAACCCTACTGAGAATAGTGCATCCCCCAGCGAGAATATCTTATTTTAAAGCTTCCTACTTTTATGAGAATTCCTCCTCCTATTTCATGACCACATCTGTTGTGCATAGTAAATATATGCTTTCTGATGGCAGTTCACATTAAAAACACCAAAATATATTATGAAGCACTTTGCATGAAATCTTGCTTGCGCAAGTGAAACTCCCTAATTAAGAATGTTGGCTCATTGCAATTTTGTAAAGAGCTAGTGGTAAAATTTACATCAAAAGGAAAAAAATACTTTTTTTATATTGTTTGATATCCAGCATGACTTCTCTTTCTTCCAATGAGATATGCAATCAGCACAATTAAGACAAGCCCAGCAAGAGCGGCACCAACCACGATGGGCACCAGCATGCCATTCTGATCTTCTGCACATTCCACAGCTACAAGACAAACAGTAAAATGAAAGAAATCATGTATCAACAGCTTAAAAGTGCCAAATAGAACCAGCTATAATAAAACATAATAGGCCCACATAATAGTCTCTGGACAAAAGGCTACATTCCCAGTTGGGAACCGCTTTATTTGTCAAAGCATCAGGAAGTTGTTACAGCAAGTGTTTTAAACCAACCACCCTGTGAGACATCACAGCCAGGTCCAGTATCTCCAATGAAGCCACCGTCAGGTTAAGGAACTTCACTGCAGCTACAGCAAAAAACTGGACACCTCCAACACCTTTGGACGGAATAAGTAGCACAAAAATGCTATCTCTCGCCAACACATGTGCTTGGCAGCAAGGCCTAACTGGCTTCTTCTGCTTGTACTCCCTCTCCCAGGATAAATACTGCTAAAAAGAAGATTATAGGTGGCTAACCAATAAAAAATCTACTAACACTAAAATGTGTTTTTAAAATATTAAATTTGATTTTTTTCAAATTTAAGGAACAGAAGGAAACTAATTGGATTGCCATATGCGCCTAGACCTACAATTCACACAGTGTTAGTGTTAACTAGAATAATATATGAGGGGGGTCACTAACTATTTCGGACATCAGTATTTCCTAAATTGCTGACCTGGATCAGGTATGCAGCAAGTTAAGGCAGAAGGTCTGAGTAGGATTGTTACAGGTCAGTGATTCACAATATCAGAGTTGACTACCAAATAAAATCTTTTAAATGGAATATTGGCATGGCAGACTTGCTTTAAAAAAAAAAAAAAAAAATTCCAGTTCTAAGCACTAGGTGGCACTGTTTAGCTTTTTTTTTTTTTTTTTTTTTAACCAAATTGGGTTTTGGAATTTACAGGCCACCAACTGGACCAGTGGTCCCAACCTTATCGGTCCTGCAGACCACTAAAATAAACTGTCTTATAACCACGCATGCGCGGGGAGCCGGTGTCACCCAAAGAGGAAGAAACCTCCCACATAGTGACATCATGATTACATAACCCCATTCTCCCATAGCGGATCTGAGCCTGTGTCCAGGGACACAGTCTGCCCACTTCCCTGAGCCTGGGAGTTGTGCTGGGGACATGGTCCACGACTCTGGCCGGTGCGCCACCCCAGCGGGGTCCTTCTCCTGACCCTGCTCGGGGGTGCACTGTCCAGAGTCATGGACCCCCAACATTTTCTTGAAGATCACCAGTTGGCGACCGCTGAACTGGACAGTTTTGTGTGGCACCAAATGCACTTTAATCTCTGTGAATACAGAACTAAGATACCCCCAGTACACAACTGTGTATTATACATCTACATTCACAATACGAATGTGTCTGAACTTTACAGGTTACAAGTCACATCGGTCATCAATAGAAGTAACTTTCTGATGGGGCCACTGCATACCAAATCTAGGGCGGAGAAGCATCTGTTGAACATTAGATGACAGCCCTGGAAGTAGCAAGTTATATAAATAATACCAGCGTATAGGTATTACATTTATAATTTTCATTGCACCAAACATTATGATGATAGTTGCTGCATTAGGGCCTTGAACTGGTCCCTTCAAATTTCCTGTATTAGGGTATTTTTTTATTATTTTAAATTAAAAGGTATCCTATTTACGGTTTAGTTGAGAATGTAAAAATATAACATTTTACAATACACCACATTACATTAGACTGCTGTTAAGATAATTCAAATGTTGTGTGTTTCTCTGACCTGCCAGCCTGGCTCTCAGTTAAAAACTTACACACATTTAATTTCTTATTACTGCATCTATTTTATTGCAAGAATTGGATGTCAGGAACATACTAGCAGCAATCAAAGTAGGATTTTTTTTTTAGGATTGAAATAAAGTTTTGTATATGTATTGTAAGTATCAAACTACTAGGTGCAGAAGATGGAAAAAATATTTTTTTTATCTGTAATGTCGTTATCATGACAAAGAAAAAAACAACTAAATACACAAAACTTTTCTATCCGGTTACAGATCAAAGATGGTACAAACTACAAAAAATAGTGTCTTACCAGGTCCAAATTTGTTGTCTTCTATATCAAATGCTTGGAGCTGAAGATTGTAGGTATCAATTGAAAAGTTGCTTGTAATCTGAAAAGTTTGCTTAGTGTTACATTTAAAGGACTTGTGTGCTGTTGTCTGCATGTATGACAGGCTGGCATTGTCCCCTTCAAACTTGGGATCTGCCACATTAAAAGGAAAAATGTTATCAGTACCACACAGTTAAGTTACACAGACTGTGCACATCTTAGATAAATCTTGTAAATTACCTTTAGCATCAGGAATAGTAGCGATAACATGGACTTGGCTGAGGTAAACTTGGCTCACAGTAGTGTTCTGAAACAAAACATATGTATAAATATATGAATAGATGGACATATTGGAAGTTTGGATGTATCTGCTACTGATTTTAAGACTTAAACCCACAACAAGTAAACAATTTATCCTGAAATGTATAATTAAATTTAAAGAATACTTCCTTCCAACTGTATGTATTTAGGCAAGAGAGAAGCCCAGTGAATAACCTGTAACAAACCATTTTCTTTTGCCAAGTAGTTTTATAGAGAACAAATCTGCTGTTTATTCAAGGTTGAAGAGCATTTCTCAAATCTAAGATGGTCACTTTGTACTTTTCAAGAGAGCATAAAAGTATTAAACATGAAAAAACAATGAACAACATACATGAGTAGAGTTCCCCTTCAACAGCGACACAATTAAAAATAAACACTAATAAAATTGTCTTCCAAAATGGTTAAAAAGCGATATAACGATATCAATCAAATGAAATACAACACCTGTTTCTTGGTGTGCGTGTGTAATTATTTTAGCATCATTAGTGTGGCTACATATTCATTATACTTACCAGTGTAAAGTTGAATAAGATTTCAACTTGATCCACACTTGAAGAAAGGGTCAGAGCTGCTGAGTTATTAGTGCAGTGGCCATGAAAGGTGATGTTTTTGGGGATAATATTATATTCATAAAAGGACACCTGCAAGAAAAATAAATGCAAAACATTAAGTCAGCACATATTTGTGCTAAGTAAGGGGTAACTTTTTCTGGAGGCAAAAAAAATCCATGTATTCCTCAAAATGTTTTGGTAGTTTTGAACATGGTAAGGAATAGTAACTATGTACATGTGCTCAGGAATGTTTATAGGTGATCATTTCCAGCAGGATTATTCACCCAGCCATTAATTATCCCAATCGGAAAGATTAGTTTTCCAGAGCATGGAGAAAATTGTCCACAAGTTCACAAGAAGGATTGTGTCACACTACACTCATCTAATCCTCTATCCCACATCCAGAATATGAGGGTTTGGTGTGCTGTGAAATATATGCAAATTGCCTCTTAAGCCCTCAACTTTAAAGATTACAAAACAGCTTCCAGCCTGAGCGGGGAGCAATATATGACCGGACAGCACTGTATGATACAAAACTAGATCCATCCTTCATTAATCCCCCCAGTATTCCCGAGTGTGACTCGGGGTGGATTTTACCTGCAGATAGCGGTTATCCCGAGTTACACTTGGGGTACCTAAAACATAATAAAACCCTACTTACCTTGCTCTGTTGTCATTCCCTGACGTCCTGCTTATCCCCGCAGATCCTGGGGACACGTCCGTCTTCTTCAAGCTGCAGCCGCGCAATGCAAAGACGTTCTCCGGGGTTTCCTGGTGACGTCGTTGCATGCGGGCAGATCGGCAGGAAATTCAAATAATTTTGTATTGGATTCAATACAAAAAATAGCTGTATTGAGTCCAAAACAAATACATACATATATAAATAATATATGCTACTGTACACTTACATTACATGTTTAACAATTTTTTTTTTGTTTTTTTTATTAAAGTTTATTATTACATTTATTAAATATTGGACACATTTCGGTGAGTTATGTCTAAAAATTATAGCCTACAACGTCAAATAAATTTCAATGCTTAAAAAAATAAAACGCTTTTTGCATGGAAATTTGGTCTGAATTAGAACGCTAGGGGTGGTTAATAAAATGAGCATCAAAGAGTGAGTGCAAAAATTCTTGACTTGTCATTTCTTTTATTTGGTGCATCACCAGTCAAAATTGTTTTTTTTGTTTTTTTTTGTTTTAGATTAGGGGTCGGCAAACTTTTGGGACTACTAGGCCCTTTCAGGAGGTCACTAGGCCAGAAAAAAACAAGGTGTCAAAGGAAAGGTTTTTTCCAACCGTGACTGCAAGCGAACAGCCTCAGTCTTCTGCAGTGTAGTCTCTGTACGTGCGTGGCATCAAAATGCCTCTTGAGATTCGATCTCTTGGGCTTTGTTGCAGCATTGGATAATAACAATTTGTCTCACGATATTGCGACAATTCAATTAGGCCGGATCCAACAATAAATAACTAGTGGGGCGCTAGGCCGTACTGGAATACTGGCTAGGCCGTAATCTGGCCTAAAGGCCGAAGTTTGCCTACCTCTGTTTTAGATAGTATGGAGTAAGTCTAAAGCTTCTGTCAGGTGTCACTGCTATCTGGTGCTCCATCAGAGAGATTTCCCCTCACTTATTAAACTGACCATGTTTACCTGTCTGAAATATGGTCAGTTTAACAGGAAGGATGGCAGCAGTTTTAGTGTTTACAAGTTCTAATGAAAACTAGCAAAGACACTTTAAAGCTACACTTTGAAATGTGGTGAATGTAATATGTCAGTATTTCATACACTGAAAGATACACAAACCATCTACACACTTACTTTGCCATCTTTTGTGCTGTAGGTGAAATTAAGCTTCAAGCCCATTTTGGCCAATAAACATGCTGCCCCAGATGTTCCATTAACTCTGTATTCCCCAACCTCAGGTGTAGGCTTTACAGGTGCAGTGGTTGGTGCAGGAGTTGGAGCGGTGGTAGGAGTAAAATCTTCACTGCAGGGAGATTCTAAATTATTTATGAAAAAAAAAATGATGTATTATATAATAAAGACAATACATAGGAGACACAAAAAGTAATGGTACATCAATACAATTAAAGAAAGATCCATCCTAAATTGATACTCTATACTACAGGGTGGACAATGGTGCAGAGATCTTCCCTGTGCCTGTCCATTTCCAAGGATTGTTACATATCCTTTTAGCCCAAAGACAGCGATACACATTTTACTTGGTAAAGATATCTGCAGCAGGGCACATACATATAGGGTAAATCTGTAAATTAGTCTCTGCACATAATGTCCTATCAAATAATGTTGCTTTTATCAGATTAGATGTGAATTCATATTGACTGGAATGGATGACTAGGGAGTATGTCTGTCTTTAGAAGGAATGACAGGAGTGCATCAATACATAGAAACATTTGTTTTTACCTTAATTTTTTTTATTGTCATAAAGGGGCTAGTAAACCCCTTTGCGCAAATATTCTGTTGTGACAAGTTTCTTTTATTAGGAGGTTAGGCAGCTTGTCTTAGCAGATCACGTACAATCTCTTAAATTACGAATGTTTATATAAATTTGGTGTCAAGTAGAGGTGCGACTCAAAAGAGCACATAGAAGAGGGATTCCAGATTCACTGCACATAGAACACTTGTAGTTGTTGCCCCCACTGCAGTAGATAGATTTAGGGAGAAAATACTGTTTTCATTTTTCCATAAACTAACATTATTTTCACTGAACTTCAACATTTAATGTAAAACTTACAATCTGTTACAATAGGATTCCTAGACCACTATGAGTTATCTAAAGTGATGTAAATGAAAGTAGCCAACCTTAATACAAAATGCCATAAAAAATTGGATTAACTTATAATAGGATGTAACTTAACTTATATTAGGTCGGATAGGATGCAAGTCATCTTTATGACTCTTTTCAAGTTGAGCTACCAAATACCTAAAATCGGATCCTTTTTTAGTAAACTTATTATAGCCAACTATGAGAAAAGGGAGTCTAATATCCTCCCCTGCAGGCTGGATAAAAGCCTGACATAATATTGTGCATATTGTACACATGAAAAAATGTGTTTTGTTTGGAGCATTAGAAATACAAAATATACAAATCCATCACATGGAGAAGGTTGTAGTACAGAACAATGAGATTTCTTACCATCTTTGCTGTATGTGTTATTGCTCAAATATGCTTCCAACTTGACATCATAAAATGTTATGTTGACATTTTCAAAACTGAGGAGATGCGGGTTGAAACAACGGTACACAGAATTTGTTTTGGCAGATATTGCACTTTTATTTGTAGATATTTCCTTAGTTCCTAAAATACAAAATAAAAATCATATATTTTAATGAGAGTTTAGATGTATAAATAAATATGCCGATTTAACTCGGCATAAAATAATCCACTCACCATTTTCGGAAGCTCCAGGGAAAATAACTTTGTCTGAAAGATTGTATATAAAAACCAGTTCATCAACCTGATAGCTGCCATCAGACTTAGTAAAGTTTACACTGAGGGAATGATTTCCAAATGCAATGACTAAAAGTGGTGCTTCTTTATCTTGGCCGCAAGTGCTCTTTGAAGCCACAGTCGAAGTCTCTGGTAACACAAAGTGAGCTGTTTCCTAGACAATTAGAAAAAGTAAATAAATGAACCACATTTTTACATTAAAAAAGTAATTACTGCATAATAACCTTTATTAAAGGTTACACACATACCAAAATTTGTAAATGAAATAAAGCTGTAAAGTTGGGTGGTGGTAATACACAGACTCACATGCAGTCCCCAAAACATTGGTATATTGTATATCACAGTAAAACCTTCTCAATATATGCAAAGATGACTTTTCTTGGATGTAAATGGTAGTACATGTAGCCAAGCACCCTTCACACAACTGCCAACAACGTCAGTGCAGCATAGTGGATGGTTATAGGGTTTTCATTATCAACAATACTTTCTTTTTGGGTTATGGTGGTCACCGGGACAAAGAGAACTGAACACGAGTTATCATCAGAACAGGAACGGAGCAGAAATCTGAGAAATTTGAGCAACTGTTGCAGTGACAACTGTCAGAGAAATTTAGTTCACATACTGTTGTGTCTCTAGAGAGGAGATCAATGAAAATATCAATGATGGGACACAAAATAAACATAGAGGGGTAACTTTTCCCATTCTCTATTCAAAACAAAAAAAGGTTCTTATTACCAGACAAGTCCCTCTCAAAAGCCTTTGTGTGCATTTTCCATGTCAGAATTATACGCTATAAAATACACGGGGGTTTAAGAATATAGAAAAATTGTAGTATACATTGTCTGGCGCATGATGGCATTTTCAGATGAGTTTAAACTACTATTGTGCAAGATTTTGTATTTTGATGACTATGCATTGATAATATATACGTTTATATTTGTTTTCATTCCTTTACCAGATTATCAATACAAAAACTACAATATTTGTTAGTACAGTTAACATGTTGGCTTTACAAACATGCCCACTTTATAACAGAAATGGCATCTGGACAATTTAAACAATGTTCCTTTTTTTTTTTGTGAGGACTTCGACCAAATGAGAGGAAAAAAGGTAACTCAAGTAACTTTGTACATGACGTTGTTCATGCTAGGTGGGCTGCTCTAAATAATTCCAGCGTGTAGCAGCTCTCTGGGTAAAAAATAGCTTGCTGATACCAGAGGCTGGAGAACAGCTAGACCACCCCGAGCTGAGAAAAGGGCAAATTATAATTAAAATAACCACTCATGACAACAAGGTATGGGAGAAGAAAATCTCTGAATGCACAATAGGTTGAACCTTGAAGCAAAAGGGTCACGCTGGGCGTCACTCCCGTAAGCTAAGAACAGGTACCTGAGGCAACAATTCTTATGCACTCACTGTAATTGGACAAGAAGAAGTTGGAAAAAAACATTGCCTGGTCTGATATGTCTGGGTTTCTGTGTTTACTACATTTATTTGATGGGGGTAGAATTTAGTGTAAACAACATGAAAGCATGGATTCATCCTGCCTTTTATCAACGGTTCAGGCTGGTGGTGTATGGGGGATATTTTCTTAACACCAATTGAGCATCATTTATTACATCATACTTTGTATTGTTCCTGACCCTGTCCATTCCTTATGTATTGACCCAATCAAAGTAACAAGAAAATATAAACATAACTTTTCTATACTTTACCTGTTTGGTACCAGCACTGTATTCAACTGTGAAATTAACAGACAGGTCAGCCAATATGCAGGTCTTGTTATTTGAATCTTTTACTTCAAATCGAACACATGAAGCATATTGGAAAACACCTGTAATAAATACAAAACAAAACTAAGTTAGGATAAAGATAGCACATTTATTTGGAAAGGAAATGGCAGCAAAACCTGCAAGATGAGACAAAAATGTAATTCAGATAAATTAATATTCACTGAAGAACAAAGGGTCCCAGTAGTACACCCAATCCTGCAATCAGCTTTAAAACAAAGGCTAAAATGTCACTCAACTGTTCTAGTCACTATTTTTATACCAAAAATTGGTGACAATGATAAAAATGTTCACAAGGAAGGGGGGGGGGGGGGCAGCATTGCTGACCTGCTTGTAAAAATTCACATTTTATATCTACAAACTGACAGTAACCAAAAACAAATGCAATAAGTAATATGAAAAAAAAAGTAAGACCATTAACTCATTCCATTTTTTTTTTAATTTTTCTTCAGGTTCCTGAAGCAGCACAACAGCCAAAAAACATTTTTTAAAACCAACACATTTTAAGTTTCAACCAAAGGTAGCCTATGTATATTCACAGTACATGTGCCCTTTATAAATGCAGCAGATTACCAAAGCACCAGTCTCTAATATTTTGGATTCATCCTGCCTTGTATCAGCTGAGGTAAAAAGCACTTAGCCATAAGGAACATAATCTGCACAGAGTGCTAGTTTCCTTTTTTTCAGTATATTTTGAGTTTAACAAATGTTATATAGTATACAAAGGGTAATATGTTTTGGATGGGCTGGTGAGAGTGAAGTAAAACCACAGCCAGGCTTAAACTGTAAGAAAGGATGTTCCTTCACATTGTAGAGGCTTCCCTTGCTTTCTGTTGTCCCCTGTTCCTGTTTGAACCAGGAATTGAGAAAAATCTCCACACAACCACAAAAAGACACTATTAATTTTCCTGAACAACAGCAGGCTAAAAAAGATATAGAATATCTTTTAGAAATAAAGAAAAATCTGCTTATACAATGAACACCATTGGCAGGTTGTGGCTTGTTAATGTAAACCCACATATTTGGTAAAATTGCAAAGTCTAATACTACATCAGGCTGCCAGAGGTAGCGCTCAGATTATAGCTAGTGATCAAATCTCCAAGTATGGTCAGCAGAATATGCGTCTGTACGGAGGTCTGAAAAGGTACACACAATACTATGACAGACAACTGCAACTTTACAATGAGCATTTAAATTGCAACTGGTGGACCCTATGCAAGCAGAAAGATCTGCAAGGCAACCATGATGTCACAACCACTTGTAAGTCATTAGCACATGTTGTGAGCAAACAACTGTTAAAAAACAAAAAACAAAAACAAAACATTTAGGATTGACTTTGTGTTGTGCTGATGTCACAGTTCTCACAAATTTCCCAGGCTGCAGTCAGTGGGACAACAAAGCAATGCTGTTTACCAATTATCTGGGACACATTTAAACCCGTGTATTAGGATGTGACAGCTATGGTTAGGCACAGAACTAATAAACTAATAAAGGGGACCCAATCACCAGGATTTTTACTTTACACAAAAGGGGTAGACAACTCCAGGTTTAATGCAGTGATAAAGACAGAATGGCAGCGCAGAGCCTCCTGGGATAACCACATGACGAATCTCAGGAGACTCCTTTTACAAATGTCAGAGATTGAAGGAGCTTTTTGTTTAATAGGAGAGAAAATGCCGATCTCCCTGCAATTCTGTCCACCTACAGCAGGCTACATCACCCGATCTCACGCCTGTACAGTGCCAGATTGGGCAAAGTAGGCAGAAGCCCAAAGACCAGCAAGATGGCGGTGCAACGAGACAAAGATGGGTAACTGGACCATGCAGAACCCGATCCAGAAAACCTCTGCAGGGGATTCTAACATTTTAATAAGTTAGAATTTTAAACCCTAACCACCAACACTAATATACAACTGGTTCAAACAAAAGTTGTATGTTGAAAGGGCCCCAAAACATTGGAACTGGAGTGATGCAAGTTCAAATTTGTAAAGGTCCACCACCAAAATTCACTGAATACAACCATAAAAAAAAAAAAATCACCAAAATTAGTAGGGCTGCTGTTCCCCTATTTCCTAAAATTCATATATTGGCCCCTTCCAGGTAACTTCTTGATTTTTGTTCCACAGCATGATGCCTTATTAAAAGTAAACTATTAATTTATATTCCTATGTAGATGTCCAGAAGAAGGCTCCCACAGCTCTACCAATGATCAGGAAGAGATCAGCATGGATTCTGATTACATGATCACTACAACTGCTGTGACATGGTGATTACAAAACCTTACAGCACCCAGATGGGAGGATGACAGTGTGCTTGTGTTAGGGGATGCAGGGCACGTGTTATTACATTTAAAGCATTATATGTCCTTAAACCATGTAAACAAATTGAGAAAGGCAAGTTAGTCTTTGCATTATTGTCAAATTAACTGATGGATATGGCTGCTGCTAAATTCCTTCTTGGGCTCCATGACTGCTGGTTAGGAAAGGTCTATACACAAGCTTCTTACTTATTTAATTTAGTGCTTTTAACAAAGTGGGAATTAGGAGGTCATGATCTAAATAATTTTCACAAAAGTTTTTTTTGAGAATAGGGTACAAAACATGTTTTACAACAAAGAACTGAGCTCATATGTCATAACAAGAAATTGAAGTATGTGCTAGATATATGTTAATGGGCAAGGTGAAATAAAGAGATGTTTGCTGCTAAAATGATGGCACATTTTATAAAATGAGTTTTAAGTAAAAAACAAAAAAAAAAAAAAAAAAGTTTCTCTGAGCATCATAATTGTTACGTATAACTGCACATTGGTCAAAACTAATCCCTTTTACAGCATCAGGTGCAAAAAATTATCGGTACACCCTGCTATATAAATTGAAAAATGGTTTTGTGAACTGTACAATAAAGTTAGCAGGCAGTTATTGTCTTCCCAATCACAAGATAAAAGTGAATTGTGAATATTTTGCAGCAAGCCACACTTGCTACAGTCTGATTGCACAAGTTCCTTTTTATAAAAATACATTCAGTTTATATCTAAAACACAGCTCTTAGTAGATCTAAAGATTCTCCAACAAACGTTAATATACACAAGATTATGAATGTCTACAGTTACTTTTCTTATCACAGCAATGCAACATCTCTCTACACACACATTTCAGGACTTGTGCAGCATTCTTCTAATAATTACTAAAGGCACCCATAAAGAAAATTGGAGGCCATTGCTCAAAGTTATTACCCAAGTAGGAGGTGTGAAACGCAGAAGCCCCAAGCTTGCCTTAATAAACTAAAGTCTGTGTGCATAACAAAGAACCCAGAGGTTACCAAGGTGCCTGCATTTTTTTTCTTGGGGTCAGTTACTATCTGTAATTTACACAAGGAACTACAAATAATTTAATTACACACAACATACAAAATTGTCACCTCTAACATGCACTTTGTTGGCTGTTAGTGGTAAATATTAAAAAAAGTGCCCAAATTGACTTAAGCCGCAGTCACACTCCTCCCTTCAACCATTTCCCCACTCCCTTTTGTTTTTCTTTCTTTTTTTGTTTGGTTCTCAGGCAATTTGCACTAAATCTACTGTATGTATTTATTTCATAATTTTGGTTTTTAATTTTTCTGTATTCATGTACGGTTTATTGACTAAGTGTTTACTGCACTCCTGTTTCCGTGGTCAGGATCCACTGTTACCTGTTTGTTATTCTGTTGAAAAATTCTCAATAAAAATACAATCTAAAAAAAAAAAAAAAAGCCCAATAATTAATAAAAAACCAATACATTTTACGTTCACATACTACAAAACACTATAGATTTCCTTTAAAATAACTGATCAGTAGCCAGAATTTTCTTAGTAATAACTGTTGCTTAGTTTTATTTCAGTTACTTCTTCAGCACTGTAACCATGTGATATGAAGCCTCCAGGTAAACCGGTTTTCAAGTGTATGAAAGCCAGAATAACAAACCATAAAAATATTTCACAACAGGTTCAGGTTATGCAGGCAACCAGATATAAAAGGCACTGAGTCATTAGGATGAGGGTGCAAGTTACCTGATAGCTAACTAAACCAGCAATCTGAAACCCTGGACTGGTACTTACTGAATGCAAAAAGATAAAGAATATGAATTATGTATGTTCATTTTTTCAGATTTAAGAATTTCTAAAAATACTAAACATATATGAAAGTAAATATAAAAAATATTATGCATCTTAAGTTGCAGTGCTATTATTGAGCCTACAGAACAGAAAGTTAAGTAAAATCTCCCTAAAAAAAAAAAACAAAAAAAAAAAACAAAAAAAAAACCCACAAAAACAAAAACTGTAAAAAAAATAAGTTTAAAACCATTACACAAAACACACATTTATTAAATTACTTTCAGTCTCATCTTATTTTTCACACATTTTAAACCTTTCAGGTAATGAGTAAGGGGTTTTATGTACCCCTGTACTCCTTCCCCAGGATGGGGTGGCAGAGATCTAGGAGTCCCCTTATTAAAGGGGGCTTCCAGATTCCAAAGTCCAGCTAAAAACACTTATAAAAGCCTCCATTGTTTTTAATTGAAGCTTTCATAAAAGGTCTAAAAACACTTCACACATTCAATGGGAGCTTTCATTTAAGTTTTTAGTGTTTAAAAACACAGGAAAAGCCCCTCATTTAATTTTTAAAACATTGCATGGAGAGTTATCTATAATGCCTAAAAACGTGCCTCAAGGTAACGTCTTGGTGTAGATTAGCCAATTGGAATGCATGGGAATTTAAAACATGGGCTTTTAAAGCCTCAGGTTAACCGCTGGGGAAAAAGTCAGAGTAGATTTGGCCTTATTGCTCATAAACATGCTGCCCACAAAAGCCCATGTAGACTGACCCATTGGAATGAATGGGAATGTCAAACGTGGGAGTTTGAGTTTATATGCTCAAGTTAATTGCTGGAGAACGTCTGCGTAGACTGAATCTTAATTATGGACTACTGAAAAGTATCAGCGACAGCTAGTCACTGGAGAGCAGGCGATCACAAAGGGATTTCAGCGATCTACAACATACTGCAGACAATGTTTAAACATACGACGAAAAAATATTATGCATCAATTAAATGCAAAAGTGCTTAATATCACCATAAAAAAATAATTTTTACACCTAAAACAAGGGGCCAAGCAAGTATATTTACACCATGTGTTTTACTTGCCATCTTCCTATTATGTTTAGTCTCTTTTTTTTTTTTTTTTTTTAGAATGTATTGTTTTTAGAATTCCAGCCAGTACCCAAACAAACCAACTGCCCCCAATATTAAAAAAACAAATACTTACAATATTTATTTTATTACAGAGCTCTTCCCACAGTACTACCATAGGAAGTTGGGTGAGTATCAGCTTGCCCTGAGCCCAGAATGCCCTGGACTGGCATCCACCTGTGACCGGACAGTGCAGGCAAAAGCAGGAAAATACTAAACTCATCTCTCCGTCATTTAGATCTCGATCTTATTTTACCATACTCCTTGTCAGAACTGGAACTCGCGAGCGCCCTCTGGTGTTTTCTACCCTCACATACAAGGCCTGCTAAGCAAGGAAAACAAAAGGCAGATGCCAGGTCAAATTCAGGTACTAACACCACTTGCATAACAACAAAGACACAAAACAAATATGATGTATGCATTTCCACAACAGCCCAATGTATTGTTTTGTGCCTTGGTAGATTTCAGTATTTATTCTGTCTTGTGTTGGTTACACAGAATAGTCTCCATTAAACACTCCCTGCTTCCTCATGCTCTCTTGGGTCAGATCATCCTCCCCATACAGTTTGAAGGCCTGTGGTTTCATGATGCTCTTAACTTTACCCTCCCAAGTCTTGAAACAAGAACATTTTTACCATTCTTCCAGCTACCATATGGTACAATGAGGCCAGCTTTCATGACAACCAGCACACTCTAGGCTTTGGTCAACTAAAGGCAATTACACAGATCTACTGTTAGCGTGGGGCCTAGGATCTATACTGAACTGAAATAAAGGAGCAGGACATCTAGGTGACTAAAAGTCAGTTCTCCACCAGTCTATTTTATTATCAAACAGGATTTATATAGCGCCAACATATTACCCAGCGCTGTACATGAAATAAGGGTTGCAAATCACAGACAGATACAGACAGTGACACAGGAGGAGGAGAGGACCCTGCCCTGAAGAGCTTACAATCTAGAAGGTGGGGGAAGCAACAATCTAAAACTATATCTGCAAATATCTTTTCCTAAAGATCATATGAAAGGATTCATAAATGTTTGCCAAGCTATAGAAAATGTACAAGTATCCAAAAAGTTGTTCTAGGATTCTGGTTACTCTAACGCAGTGTTTCTTAACTTGGGTTACTCCAGAGGTTGCTAGGTATTTCTTGAGCAATTTATGCCAAAAGGACCATTGGTGTCACTTAAACTGACCAATCTGTAAGGGGACATCCTACCCAATGACCGGCAATGTAAGAGGCATTCTTCCCATCACACTAATGTACTGAGGTTATAGTAAATATATCCAGGTTCCCTTAAGACCTGAAAGTTATTTAAAGGGGTCCCGATGTTAAAAAGAAAGCCTGTTCTGTGACACTAGACCAGCAGCACAAAAATCCTACATATTACTTCTAACAAAAGACAGTTCCAGGGCACAACAAACCTGCCAGCCTTGTTTTAACCATAAGGTCTGCTGCAGGCTTGGAGACTTTAATACAATCTTTGAACTAGCATTTTACTTTCTTAAGGGGAGCGACCAAATATTTATTGATCTGCATCAATAAATGTGTTTGAAACTAACAAAATCTCCTGTATATGAGAGAAAGTAACAAGTCTGCATTGGAAGTACAGCAGTATTGTGGTACACTAACCCCCCCCCGTGACTCACAGTAAAATAATCTCCTTATTGTATTATAATTAATCTCCTTCCTTGTCAATGCAATCACTTACACTGTATAGATACATGTGACAGCCGAGTGGTATCTTCTTTATGGCAAACATTACAATACTTGGTTGTACAGAGGTCCCATAGTGGAAGGATTTAACATGTTTTTTAAAAAAAAAAGTCAGTAAAGTGTTTTTTTTTTTTCAACAGAAAATATTGACACGCATAAAATGTTGAGGTGGTGAAGTAATCATTTCCACAAATTTTTCAGCAGTAGACAAAAACTGGTACTTCAGAAGAGGACCCTACCACTTATAATAAGGTCTACAATTCTAATTGTACAGAAGTGGCATACCAATAAGAAAACCTATTTATCCCCATTATACTGAACTCCTCTGTAAATAATCAGACAAAGTAGTGTGAGCTGCAAACATTTAATGCACAGAGCAGAACCCATCAGAAATCCTGATGATTTGGACTATTGTACATTTGTTTACTAGGAGTACTATGAATGTATAAAACAAAATTATAACGTATGTAAAAAAATAAAAAAAACACTGAATACATCAGATACTTCCAGTGTACTTGCAGTCCACAAACCCGAGGGTACATTATGCAAACCATTACCAAAGCTCAGATGCTATGCCCGATTTTTGTTTCCAGCCTTCCATATAGACCACAAAATATCATAGGTGACATCACAGTCTGCTAGGGAAGAATGATTGGGGAAGACATTAACGGCTCATCTGTATTTTATTTAATAATGTGACCTAGGTTTTAGGGCATCCTGGAAATAAACACAAGACACCTGCCATACATTTCAGTGCCTAGTTTACAAATATTTATTTGGCCACATGTTTACTATACAGAATAAGTTACACATTGACACACACTACATCTTTACCCAGCCTTCCGATCTTCCCCCTGCACCAAAGCAAGGTCTCCCTCTCCCAAGTCAGGGTGCTAAAGTGCACCCCTCCTGATCCAACCTGTACGGTTTTCACATCCAAACGTACACGGACCAGGTAGGCGAAGGGTATACGAGTCCTAGGTATAGTTTTTTCCAATAATTTAAAAGTTAAACAACAGGTAAACAAAACAGAAACTTCCCTTGCAGTGCAGAAGAGGTTTATTATTCCTAGGGAACCATAACATTAAGATTTACCTCATCCTTTGCCCCCCCAGAAGCCAGCACATTTCTTCCGGATTCTAGCAATCAAGGTAGTGGGCAGATTCTGTGTCCTCCCCTTATATTGCAGGACTTTTAGTCCAGCATTGTATGGGAATAAATCAGTGCCTGCAACTACAGCGACTTACAGAGGCAGCTGCATGGACCACAAATCTCATGGATGTGCAGACTACAGAAGCGATGGAATAAGGTAAATAAATCTTTGTCCTGGATGGCCCAGGCATAAATGTTACTACATAAATAAAAATAGCATTTTTTTATTCTGGGCCTTTAGTCCAGTTTATTTTCTCATCAAAATAATGTCTCTAAATAGAGGCATGGAAAAGTTATTTCCAAAATAAAATTTTGCATATCTTGTTTTCAAAAACATTCTACAAAAAAAAAATCTAAGGCACACAAAGAGATATAATGTAAGTAAAAACAATAACGAAAGAAGAATAGGAAGTGAAAGGTTTTATGAGGGTGAATAACAAGAGGTCTCACGCCTGGGTGGGGTGACAAAGGATGATGAATCCGGAAGAGAGGAAGATGGCGGCCCCTGGAGTGCCAGCTCCGGGACCCAATGCAAGACACGCCTGGATGGATCAGACTGCCCTGCAGGATTGAAGGTAAGTGTATTTTTTTCCAGTTTTCAATTTAGTTTCTCTTTAAGAAAAAGTAATACACAAAAATATGATCAGGGCTTCCCTGCAGCCCCTGCTTGCTGTGTGCAGAATGGAGGCTTGAAGGGGGGCAGTTTGCATGGTTTGCAGAAGAAATATTTTGCTAAACACAGCTGAGGTTGCAAGTTACCTGATAGGGCAGTGAGGGCAATGAGCTTGTAACTCTTTAATGATCAAGACAAACTCTGCAGTTGTCTTTTTTGCTTATCAAAGCACAGCTTGCTCCAGAAGTTAATCAATGTCTAGGCTCCATAAATTATTATATTTTTTTTGCTTTGTTTGTGATTAGCTCAGTGAGGATTTTATACAGTAACTGACACTACCTAATATGTTGAGACAAACATCTGTCCTAATTGCATTCATTAAAATAATGTACCTGTTCCAAATTACATACAAATTCAACTTAAGAACAAACCTACAGTCCTCTATCTCGTATGTAACCCGGGGACTACCTGTATTAGTTTTCCACAACCTTGGGTCTCACAAATAAAAGAATACAGAGCAGAAGTGAGCTGACAGCTCTGAGAGTCCCATGAGTTATCAGTGAAGTGCTGCTATAACTTTGTCAGCCATTCTGTACTGGATTTGTCACTGTGAGAGGACTCCACTGATTACACAGGGAGAGCTGGGAAGGACGGAGTTGTCATGTTGCAGTAGAGCAATGAGGGACTCTGTGCATGCACGAGGAGGTAACTACATCAGCTGCACCACAGAGGATAGGTGACCCTTGTGTTATGGGTCATTGTTACCCTGCCTATTACTGGCCACATGTGACAGACTTTCCAAAGCAGAAGACTGATGTCATGTATGTTGGACCAAACATTTTTATACCTCATACCACAGCACTGTAACACACACACACAACTTTGGGGAGAAGTCAAAAGACAAAAAACTCTGCAGCACCATTGTGCCTAAAGTACATGTAAACCCAAGAACAAATCTGTAATATACTGAAGCTACGACTCCCAAGATGCGGCCAACATATTTATTTTCTTCCAATGATATTTCCTGTCCTAACATGACAACGCTTATATTGCATCTCCTTGGTCAGGGAGGGTTAGGACTATAGGAACCCTCCTTTAATCTCCATATGAAAAGGGAAGGGGATGTGTAAATCACATACATAAACTGGGCAGAGATGTGAAAGAATTACAATGGATTTTACCAGCATCATTTCCACACTTACTGAACAACTATAACTAAATACTCAATGGTATCAATCACACCAGAAGGAAGCCGATGGGAGGTGGTCACTGTAGGGGTATGTTGGTCCTACTCAATTTTCATACATGAATCCCATTAGTGGTGTAAAGTCTGGGGATTAGCTCAGACAGCAGCCAGCACACTTACCACCTAAAGGGTGTAACAGACAAGACTTTATCGAGATAACTAAAGAAAACAGCTTCTTTTCAGCTACCAGGGGGGTATAAACTAAACAGAAAATGGCTTAGGCTACATACACATATCCAATAGTTCTCGGCTGATATCAGACGAGAATCTGGAGTGTGTACAGCGCCTGTCGTCCAAACGACCGTGCTGGCGGATCCACGTATGATGGACCCAGAACGATCTTAATGTAAGCAAAGGGGAGGGTGAGACATTGTTGGGGCGTGGTCTGTGGGGGGGTGTGGTCTGTGCCAAAGGTGAGACATTGTTGGGGCGTGGTCTGTGGGGGTGTGTGGTCTGTGCCAAAGGTGAGACATTGTTGGGGCATGGTCTGTGGAAGGGTGTGGCCATCCAGGGATGGGATAGTTGTTGGCCTGTGTGGATCTGTAATGATGAGCAATGAGCAGGAAAAGCACCAAGTAATGGTCAGAGCAATTATACTGGGACTTTTATACTGTGACTAGTAGTACTGTATGACAAAGGGTTATTACCTTCACTGGGTACTTCATTAGTAGAATCATAGACCTTCCAGCAGAATTGTATTGCTGTCAGAATGAAACAGGAAATGTAGGGACATATTATAAATGGGGACACCAAAGCAAACTCTTTTGTTGAACCAAGAAACAAAGATCCCCTCCCAATCCAGGAGGCAGCACCTCCGATCTTCATTTACCAAAAAAGCTACGTCTGCCTTCTGCATCAATAAAACTTGGAGCCTTCATCTTTCACTTTGTCCCTTCCCCGGGCCCCTATTGCACTATCCCATAGGGGCCCATTTACACTGCGCTTACAATGCCATTGTGTTTTTTTGAATGGTGCACACTACTCGCACAGACACGTAGTATTTTGTAACACAACATACAGTAGTGTATAGTACATTGTAGTGCGCTGCGATGTAGGTCTGTTGGCAAGGTGTGATTTAGAATAATGAGCACTGCATTAAACCATACGCTGCAGTAACACTCACATTTCTGCAGTGCGATGGTATAAATGGGTCCATAGGGCCAGTTGATGGAACCGCAGAATGTAGATGGGGACACGGCCTGAGAGCCAGAAGTTTTAAGATGTAGAAGTTTATTTTGCAGCCACAGTAAACATTGGGGCCACTGCTCCCTGCAGAGATTTGTATTCTTCTTTAAAGCAAAGGTGGTTGTACCAGGAACAAATGTACTTGTCAAAGAGTTCCAAAAGAAAGTGACCCACAACAGGGCTGATTACACTCTTTATTCTAAATTTGGTATTATATAAATAAAGTGTCACTATAACTATAATAATAAAAGTTTTTGTAAGCTTTTGCCCCCTACACACTTTCCGGGCAATGGGTATTATTATTATTAAACATTATTTATATAGCGCCAACAGCACTGTACAATAAATAGGGATCTCTCACTACTGATGAGCTTACTGTAGGTCTGAAGTGCCAGCACCCAGTCCAATAAAAGATTACAAAAGAAGCAGTTTGGCCTACATCGTACATAACTATAGTTATACTTTAGCCCCAGTAAATGAAGCCCCCAAAGCACCAAATACTCAAACTGGCCAGCAGCTGCCATAAACTGAAATATCATTTTTGCTGGGCCGATCCTTTGTCACTTGTTATAACCAAGAAGATTGCTTTCAGAAAAGTATGTGTAAAATAATTAGCTGGAGGTACTTGCAAACAAATATTGTTTCTACATCTTACACCTTTCAAATTCAATATGTTGGCGTTACAGTGAGCAGTGTTACATTCCACTAAATGTGTACTTCCTGTGTGACATTTGCTGCTACCACAGACTTCTAAAAAGAAAACTTTAAAAACTTATAAATATCTAGAGTCTTACAGCTTTCACAATTATTATTATTATTATTATTATACAGGATTTATATAGCGCCAACATATTACACAGCGTTGTACATTAAATAGGGATTGCAAATGACAGACTCATACAGACAGTGATACAGGAGGAGAGGACCCTGCCCCGAAGAGCTTACAATCTAGTAGGTGGGGGAATTTCACACACGATAGGATGGGAGATATGTAGTGGTGGTTTCAATTAACAGAAGAAGCCGGGTAGGCAAGTTTGAAAAAATGGGTTTTGAGCGCTCTTTTAAATGAGCAGAAAGTAGGAGCAAGCCAAATAGGACGAGGAAGACCATTCCAGAGAGTCGGGGCAGCTCTAGAAAAGTCTTGTAACTGTGCGTGTGATGAGGTTATGAGTGAGGAAGTCATTAGTAGGTCATTGGAGGAGTGGAGAGAGCGGCAGGGGGAGTATTTTTTTACCATGTCAGAAATGTAAGTGGGACAATAACTGTGTAGGGATTTGAAGGCAAAGCACAGGAGCTTGAATTTGATTCTAAGGTGAAATGGAAGCCAATGGAGAGAACTACAAAGAGATGCAGCAGAAGAGGAGTGATGGGAAGGATGGATGAGTCTGGCTGCAGCATTCATGATAGATTGTAGAGGAGAGAGTCGGGTTAGTGGAATACCAGCGAGAAGGATGTTACAGTAGTCCAGACGGGAGATAAGAGCATGTACAAGGAGTTTGGTGGTCTCAGGGGACAGGTAGGGGCGGATTTTGGAGATGTTGCGTAGGTGAAAGTGACAGGACCTGGAAATGTTCTGAATATGGGGGGTAAATGAGAGGGCCGAGTCAAAGGTGACACCAAGACAACGTGCCTGAGGGGAGGGCCGAATAACAGTGTTGTTAACAGATATATGTCAGGGGGAGATTTGGAATTTGAGGGGGGGATGATGATGAGTTCTGTTTTATCCAGGTTGAGTTTCAGGAATCTGTCAGACATCCATGATGAGATGGCTGACAGGCAGCATGAGACCTTATCCAGGACTGAGGGAGACAGGTCAGGGGTGGACAGATAGATTTGGGTGTCATCAGCATACAGATGGTACTGTAAGCCAAAGGAGGATATGAGACTGCCGAGGGTGGAGGTTTACAGAGAAAAGAGAACCGGTCCAAGGACTGACCCTTGGGGAACACCAACAGGGAGGAGAGTGGGTGAGGAGGAGTTACCATTGAAAGAAACTTGAAAGGAGCGATCAGACAGATAGGAAGCAAACCAAGAGAGAGCAGTGTCACTGATACCAATGGAGCGCATGATTTGTATTAGAAGGGGGTGATCAACAGTGTCAAAAGCAGAGGAAAAATCAAGAAGGAGCAGGGAAAAGTTGCCTTGAGACTTAACTCTGATGAGGTCATTGGCCACTTTAGTAAGGGCTGTTTCAGTGGAGTGGGCAGCTCCAAAACCAGACTGGAGGGGGTCCAGTTTGGAGACATATGGGAGAAGGGAGATAGGACGGTAGTTGAAGGGTAGGGAGGAGTCCAGTGAGGGTTTCTTTAGGATAGGGAGAATTATGGCATGTTTAAAGGCTGAGGGGTATTTACCAGTAGAAAGGGAGAGGTTGAATAGTTTGGTTAGGGCAGGGGCCAGGGTGGAGGAATGGGCACGGAGTAGATCAGAGGGGATTGGGTCAAGTGGACATGTAGTAGACAATCTCAGACAATCCTGTTCATTATAGGTGTAAGACCTCATATCACAAATAACATGGCAGGTGCCTTCCAACTAGAACAAATATGTATAAGTAAGTGTCTGTATGAGTCCAATATATAAATATTACCATCTTTTCATAATGTAAATACACTTACAGAATAGAATTGGGATGTACCACTATCTCACACAAGGCTCACTATGACACATTACAAGTACTATAGGCAGCCTTATGAGTCACTCCTGATGTAAATGTCAGATGTGAAATGATTCAAGGTAAACTCTAGGGTCTAGAAATGAACAAAGCTAAAAGCGCTCCACATACCTTACAACCTGACAACACAATCACTTTCACATCTGCCTATAGCTATGCAGTGCAAGGACGTATCCGATTGGCTACAAAGTGATGGGACAGTTCAGGTAGGTCCTTGTATTGCATCGTATAGAAAATCAGATCAGCAATGAGTATGGTGAGCTTTACAAAACACAAACCAAACTTGCTGCAGGGTACAATAAAAAAATTAGGGCAGTGCAGTGCCAACATAGACAAATAAAACCTTGTTAGAATTTCAAACCGTTCTGCACATTGCTAACATTTGCTTTTTATTGCTGTCTAGTAATAACTTGTCAACGAAACAGGAAGTGGGGAAAAAGATCCCAATCATGATACAGAATATAAAAATAGAAAGAGGTTAATTAGGAGTTTTTGGTTGAATAGTTCCCTTTAAACTTTCTAAAAGTTGCAGTCTGCTGGTCTTTTTTTTTACTTGTGCATCTATTGTAATTGTTTGTCATGATGTGGACAATGGACCAGGACTGCAATAAAATACACTTTGTTGTCATGACACACTTTGAGGGAGCAAAGTCCAACTTGAATCTTTGCTGCCATAAGTAATCACTAATAAAGTACTTCTGTTTCAAGTCGGCAAGGCCGAGATGAATACTGACATTAGCCTACTGTAGCAACAGAGTATTCCAAACCTCCAGACTGGTCTGACAGGAAAATACAATGCACTCTGTTTATTATAAATTATTCTATGTCTCGTGACTGTAAAAAAATATCCTATGGCAAGTTTATACATTGAGGAGCATGTGACTTTCTTCTATTTCTCACACCATGTAATGCTGGCTGTCTGAGATTATCACCAGGCTACTTATTGCTACCAACAAATCAGTATACCAGTCAAACAAGAAGTATTTTCAGGGAGAGAGGTCAGCATTGGAAGCCTCCTGAATTTTTCTTGTATCACAAGTTTCTTTTAAGACCCCTACACTATTCATATGTATAATAAATTGATGCTGTCTACAGGAAATTTAAAATAGACAATATACGAGGGATAAAATAATTCCCTGTCATGTGCATATATTCTTAGGGCCTGTACCTCACAGACAAAAATTATAATACTGGAATAAATCTGAAAACCTGGGATGGATGGTATATGGGGTTGCTACAGCTGGTCCTCTTTCTAAAAATGAAAGGTGCCTGACATCAATACTTTAGTACTTTCTACATTGCTGACTCAGAACTAGTGTTCATGTAGTCAAGGTAAAAACCTTGGTCTGCATACAAAACCTTTTCACAATGAAAGGTTAGCAATGCATGCAGAATAAATTTTCATTAGTACATGTTTTTCATTAGTACATGATAGGAAAGGTGTATGGCTAGCCGTATAATAATGCCTCTTTTACACGAGGGCCTAATTCAGCCTTTCCAACCTTTTTACCCCTGAAAAAAAATGTTGAGGGGTTGGAGAACCCTTGCTATAATTAATCAATGTAAAAATGCTAAATGGGTAGAATGTCCTTCATACCATAGTGGTGAGAATGCCACATTTTTCAGATAAAAAGGACCTCTGTTTCATGCCAAGTTGGGTTGGCTCTAGAACTATGGAGCTTGGGGAACCCCTGGCAAAGTCTGGAGGAATCCTAGGGTTCCATGGAACCCTTGTTAAAAATGACTGGCCTAATAAAAATGGGCAAGCAATGATTGAGCCATATTGGACAGCACCTAAAACTGGCGTGTGATGACAGTCTATTGTTGTATGGAGATTACTAACGGTCAAGTCACACAATATGTTTGTTAGATTGACACTATATATTGCTTTATAATATTACATTCATATTAGTACAAACGTTACAAATTCACAATGGGATTTCATTGGGAAGTAATAATATACATTTCTGGCAACGCAGGAGCTCAAGGCAGTACCAAGCATGGTTTTATTGTTCATTGCACTGGAAACAGCAGCTAGTACTATAGCTAAAAATGGTAAAATATTACTCATTTGTCCTAGGAAATCCTCTTCTGGCTTTTGCAAGCCTAAACATGAAATAGTTGCACATGATTCTATGGAGTAACTCTTCTCCTTTTTGTAATGCTGGGAAGCAGAATATCTGCAGTGATATCGGCCTGCTGATGGGGGAATGGATGTAGCAGTCTACCAGTGGGCCACTGTGGGATTCTCACTCTCAAACATGAGCCAAACTTACTGAAAACAATCTTTAAAAGGATGGAGGGGGGCACAAAGGATCTACTGAGAGCAGCACCATTTTCACTTCAGAAAAAGATTATAGCACTTTGGTAATCTACATCCAAAAAACACATGGAACTTCCAACAAGAAGAAAAAGGTGCTATGAATCCTTTTTGAAATACTGAGCAGCAGCATTACCTATATGGCCTTACTTTCACTTAAACTTTTTAAACTATGAAGCACCATAAAGGAGGAACTAGAAGACTGCATTTAATTCAATAAAGCACCAGTTTGACCTGTCTGTTCTGCAAGCAGAAAGTACAAGACATCTATCTTGTAACACATTTTCAAAAAAATTGTCATAACCTCCAAAAACCAGATCTGCTTTTAATTAGTTGAACATCAATTTATGCACAAATCATCCTGCCAGTGGTCTGGGATCTATCAAACCCATTCAAGTTCTGCAGTGTCCTTGATTTCCCTCTTTCACCGTATAGTAGGCACTAAATGACTTTTAAGGAGTAGAGGAGCATGGGCATGCCAAAGTTCACATAAGTCAGGGATCTAGGGGCATTTGTTACAGATGCCAAATGCAGTACAAAATATAAAATAAAATAAATAATACTAGTACTAAATATTCAGCATTTATGTGTTATTTGTGTCATTGAAGGCAAGAACTAGTTGAAGAGCAGACCAAGATTTAACCAGACCTAACCACGTTTCTGCAGAAATTTACACAGATCTGCAATGTATTTGTAGGTTAGTTTCACACTAGTCATGTGTCAGATTTACAAGCAAGTGGCATTCCTTCAGATAAAAGAACTTGCAATGTAGGCACTTCTTAGTTTGTGGTAAAATTCAAATTTATCTGTGTAGGGGAAAAAAAATTAGAGCTCCTTATGTCATTATAGTAAATGGGCCCAAGGACGTCCACATATTTTGACATCAATGATATATGGCAGTGACAGATTACCTATAAACATTCACTTCCCTTTTCCAGTACAGAACTTCCCATCTGGAATAAAGCATGTAGCAGATTTATGCATTTAAATGACACTGTAACTAAGGCACCAGATTTCACTGTACCGTAAAATAAAGTCATAAGTGCTTTAAATAGCTTTTATTAGCAAATGCAAATACTCATTTTTTACATTATACAAATGTCCTCATTCAAACATCTTTTGCCCTAATAAATTGCATATTGAAACTTTTCAGAAAATAACCACAATAACTTATTTATTAGGAAACTTTCCTTTTACAATCTGACAAAGTGCACGGATACTAATGATTAATTAAGGTCAATTATCTCAAGGCAGCAAAAATGTTCACTACATGTAATGTGCAGTGTAAAGAGACCTGTATGATGAGCTCCCAGGATGCTCTAGTGTAGAAAGTAAGAATGACCTTAATTAATCACCCACTTAGAGCACAGCCTAACGAACACTGTGCTGTGTTCTTGAACCCCTTAATTTTGCCTAAATCTGCAGTGTTATGACATCAATAATTACAAATCATCCCCTGTACCAGCATTGTGATTCTGCTTCTGTCATCTTTAAGTGACTTGGGGGAAAAAAAAGCTGGACCAAAGTTGCATCTAAATGGCAAATGGAAGCTGTGGCTACATGAATATAATAATTGGCATCAAATAAAAATACTTCCAATAATAATTCATTGTGTTTTAACACTTTTCTCTTTATTTCTGTCTTTTAATATTTTGCAAAATAGCACAGGATATACGTTATAGAAGGGAAAGATGGTTTCACAGCAGGTTTAAATTGCCAGGTAATTTAGATGACATAGAATAGGTTAACCTGCATTCTTCAGCTAGTAATAGACATTGCAGCATTAAGGGCCCATCATTTGATGTGGTGAATATGTACAAAATGAGCCAAAACAATGCAGAAGAATTAAAAGAAAAAAGTAAAAGGATGTCACTGCAGATGAGAGAAACAGAAAGAAATATGGTTTACATAAGTCAAATTAACTGGTAAAACATTCTTTAAACATTCAAACAACCAAAAATGCTAGACTGACATTACTAAGGCTTAATAATAAGGAGATTTCAAAACAACTGCTTTCACATTAAACCATAGATGAATGCCGATTATGTATCTATTCATTGCACTATAAAAGCCCTGGGCACACTCATTATGCCAGGTAATGGTATTGTTTGGAATCTTCTTTGTCCCTTTCCATATAGTCTCTGTCTATTAGTGACTCAATCCTTTTCTTCAGATCTCCAGGCTGGAAGAAAAAAAAATGAAGAGTTTTAACTGGTATCCAAGGATTTGCCTCTGTGTGTTTTTATTTTTGTACCTATTGCTCATTTTTCCTTACTTCCTACCACTGTTAGGAAGTAAGGAGTTCTAATCTTTCCTCACTCCATCTATAAGTAGAGTTTTTTGCTCAGCATATACTGGCAAATTTAGAATGCTCACACAGTAGTTAAGTTCAGCAAGTTATTTCCTGTGTACAAAAAAAATAAATAAATAAAAAAGGGAACAACTTTGTAATATCATTGCTAAAAAGAAACACAATTTTGGGATATTGCTTAAACCATTGCACAACCCCCACTGCCAATACTGACAATCAGATAAAAGAGAAACAAAACAGCCTAACTAATGGTTCCACATGGTTGGAGTGACTGGGAGAAATAGTAAAATGTGGGGAAATCGACACATCCATTATTCAGATCTTGCAGCCTTTAAACCTAGTGGACTAATAAGATTTTGCATCAAAAAGGATCCAGGGTTATTTGACAATAACTTTAGTAATGGTGTATTTAAAAAAATATGTTACAAATGTTGCAAAATATTATAAAGCTAACAATATTTATGTCAGTGTTCACCATTCATGTAGTATGTAACCTTTTCAACTTCCTGGTCAGACAAAGGGTCAGGTAACTAAAATTTAGCCACACTACTACAGGGCCACTGTTAGGTAAGCTGTACTGAAAAAAAAATGGTCCCTATTATACTATACTAAATCTTTCTTCTTACCTTCCTCTTAGTACTGACCCATTAAAATGCATTCCCAGCAGAAATCAAAATGTAATCAGAAGCAGCAAAGGGCCTAATTATACAAATGTAATTTGTGTATTATCTCCATTCTACAGCAATCGTCTTTACATTTGCTGTTCTAGACTTCCTGTTGAAAACCATTTACCTTTACCTATTCTTTGTGCCCCAAGTGATCAGTCTACAAAACCTACTTGTCAGTATAGATTGATCCAATGCCTCTGCAACAAGGCTTTTTTAGATCTACCATATACTATGTAGTGCAAAGGCCTGCCTGATTTATACAAAATTACCCCACTCTTTAGGCTTGTCCTCACTTTACAAAGTTTTATTAACTCTAAAGGAGATTGAACACAGATTTTACAATCAAATTGCATGTTGTGTGGCCAGCTTTAATTTCAGTGTCACCCAGCTCTGCTTCTCTACAGAACATCCTGAGTGAATAGGTTGTGGTGCAGAAAGCTTGTCACAGCTGCTCCACCAAACAATTTCACAAGTTAATGCTAAGGCCCTAGGATCAAGGAACATTTAAAATGTGAAGCGAGGTTGCGGAGAAGGGAAAAGGTGAAGTATATTGCAAAGAGTGTGCCTAAAAATGAGCTTTAAGAATGACTTCTCATGAAGCAGCTTATGTAATTATCTCTGTTTGCCGACTTCTTCAGTGTCTTCAGTGTTTATATATGAAGTAGATGATTAGGCAGGTGAATCCTTATGCAACAAAGGTCACACAAATATTAAGTAGTAATAATTACTTTAAAGCAGCTTGGAGTACGAGAGCCGCCTCCAGGAAGTACAGAGAGAAAAAACACAATAAAATACATACTGGCAGCATGAGCCATGAACACAAAACATGATAACATATGTAATAAAAGGACGGGCAAAGCCTTGCTTACCTTTACAGGGAATTTCAGCTGATTATAAAGCTCAGACACAAGAAGATTGTGTGTAAGAGTTTTCCTCATCTTCATAATGCGCACAATAGCTGCATCGATCTGGTACTGCCTGTCCTGGAAAACCCTTTCAGTGGTATTAACCTGTTCTTCCACCTGGAATGAAACTTTGTCCTGTTACTACTGAAAGATATTATACTGATCAACCGAAACAAACATAAAATATTGGCAAACAATGCTCACCGTTTCTTTCATTTGGATCTGGTTGATTTTGATCCTATATAACTTGTGCTTGAAGTCTGTGTTAAAGCTAAACTTGTCTCCATCCTCCACATCTTTACTCTTGGGTAATTTGTTTAGTACCCTGGCTTTCCCACAGGCCAGTGACTGCAGAGTCCGTCTCAACTCACTATCCTCTGTACAGGCATACAATTAAAACATTTAATAAGAAAAAACATTTCAAAAGAATATATGTATGTATGTTATATATAATATTACAGGAAGTAAAAGATAAACAAACTTTCTTGCATACTCAACCACACTTTTAACTAGAACTTTAAATTTAAATTTTGGCCAGTATGTTCAGTAGAAATATTATGAACCTGTTGCCATGATCATGCTTCAAAATGACAAAACAGCCTCACCTATTCCTGTAGCCATTTTAATATCCTCAAAGCTGAATTCATTCCCCTCATTAAACATAAGCAGGACTAGTGTTTGAAACAAAGACACTTGGAGCTCTTTCTTTTCCTGTAGGAAATGAATGGATGAAAAGACAGTAAAAAACATGAATTAAATATATGGCAATTTTAACGGTTGATATTTAAAGGCCCTTCAAAATATTAAGGAGAAAACCAGCCAAAAATACAAGAAACATTTTTTTCAGAAGGGTGCTTTATCAACATCTTGAACTTCTAAACTGTTAAAAGCTGCATACCATTTGGGTTATAGCTCATACATTAAACATTTTGACATACACAGGTTGCAATGCAAATATACACATATATGTATGTATTAAAATTAAAAAAGCAGCAGTTGCAAATATTTCTCTTTGCCTATGTCCCGTGCTATCTGTTATAAGGTCTAGAAAATCATAACATGTCTTGGCCCATGCATAACACAGAAGAATAAAGTAATTTTATAATGTGTACTGCAATGCGGATTCCACACTACCATTATCCACACTTTGCAATCTGCCAACTTTGTCATTACTTTTGACTGTGTGTGTGTGTGACCATCAGAAAACACAGAGAAAGATTTCATTGTGAAGGTCAGCAGCTTTATATCCAGAAGTGATACCAGAATACAAGACAAACATTAAATGTGTAGGTGGATAATAGAGTGTGTCAAAGGCTATTATGTCTGACCATTAGACATTGCCAAAATAATGTGTAATAAAGATAATTAAAGTGCAGGTCAAAGCAAAAAATTCATTTCCACTGCTTACAAATAGTCTTGTTACTAGTACATTATTAGGCGTTGTGGGAAACCAGATAATGAGGCAAGAATTAAAAGGTCAGGTCATTCGCAATGCTAACAAATGTACAATGTTTTTTTATATCTCATGAGGAAATAGTGAAAATTGTACTGTAAAGGAATGTGACCACATAAGCAGACCTTTCCATGTATAGCTATATCTGGGAAATTTGTTTTCCTGTATATATCCATAATATTGAACAATGTGTGTCTACATTTATCCTTATTTTAGATATATGCATTGTATCTTATATCTAAGTAAAAATGACTAATGACTAAATATGGCATTTAGACAAATGTTAACCTGCTGGTTTTGGTATGGAACACTGCTTGAGAAACTTTTTTGTGCAATTCTCTATCATTAGGCTGTGGTTAAGTGGTTTGTGTAACATGATGCAAACCAGTATCACATGACGGGGTGTATTGTGAAAGACATGAGAGGCTGGCTGAATTATTAAAAGCTGCCAACTGTACCTTACTAGCATGCACTAACATTTTTTCAGTTTCTATATCAGGAAAATTGCATAGGATGCTTAATGACAAATAGAATGCTGAGCTAAACAGAAGAAGGTTCAGCAACTGCAATACTGTTGTCATGAAATGGAAGTAAAACTAGTGTTCATACTGTTTGTCTTCAGTGGATACTGCATGTCAGTCAGGAGATCCAGACCTTTAGGCAGCTAAAGTTACATGCAACTCTGTTCCTTAAAGTAGCTTGGAGGCTGCCATAGCTACTTCTTTACTGCCCCTCGTTTCCAAACTTTGTGTCACTGACTGGAAACTAGTTGGCAGATATGGATGTCAGATATGATATTCGTTCTAGGTTAGTGACTAAAAGAGATAGTGGACCGGTGTCATAAATAGGCATTAGGGATTTATAGAAGTAATCTTCCATCTTTTACTGAAGATAGGCCTCATCCCTAAACACCTCCAAAAACTCCCAACCCGGGCATTTAAAGTAAAGTAGATCACCAGCTACAGAAAAAAACAGCATTTGTGTATTTTACTAATATTACATAGTATATATATAGCGCCCACATACTACGAGCGCTTTACAAAGTCCATAGTCATGTCACTAGCTGTCCCTCAAAGGAGCTCCCAATCTAATGTCACTACCATAGTCATGTCTTTCATACAGTCTAATGTCAATTTGGGAGGAAGCCAATTAACTGCATGATTTTGAAATGTAACAGGAAACCAAAGTACCCGGAGGTGTAGTGTACTGGACGGGATTCGAACCTGGGACCTAGCGCTGCAAAGGCCAGAGTGCTGCTATTTTTATTTAAATATTTTGTTATTTTACGGATCGTTCTAACAAGCATTTTTACTGAATGTATTCTCAAATCATGATTTGGTTCATGATTTTATGATCAGCATATGCTTAAGCTTGATTTGTCAAGGTTTATAAAAATGTTTTAGATAAGCATAAAAATTAGCAATGCAGGTTAGACATATAAGAGCTGCCACTGCTGAATTGATTTCTTGGGGCAACAGAAGCCTGATCTTTCTGATTTCCCATTTTGCAAATTGTAACTGCATGGCCGTGACATGCTGACCCTCTTGCTTCCACAGTTTTGTTAGGTAACCAAAAACAAGATTGCGGGTAAGGACTTCTGACTTTAATGGAAAAAATCTACATATTAATAAAGCAGTGAAGTCAGATTATCAGCATAACAGCACACATTTTCATTCAACAGTCTACACATAAATTTACTTCGTTTTCTATACAGCCTAACTAATCCCGAAGTTGAATGAGGCAAATTCTAATAGCAAATCTGACTAATAAGTGAAATAAAACGGCATAAAGAACCAAAGTGGTTAAATCTGAAATGAGCCAGTGAGGGCTGAATTATGTGTGATCATGTATCACCAGAGAAGTAGATGCCAGACTATGTTTGTCAGCATCCCCATATTACGTAGAAATCATGTGTGTTCATAAGCAGGCAGCACTTTTAGTCACAGAAAGTAGGCGGAGAAAAATTACAAGATTACAGGACCTCAGTTTGCTAAAAGGAAACTAAAAGGTATGAGAAGGCAGGCACACCTACACAGTGGGGATCGATACTTGAAAGGCTGTAATGCTTGGCATTAAAACCATAAATAGAATGAGAGCCCTTGAGTCTGCACCCTAAAGTCACCAACAGCAACCTACCCTACTTCTGTTGCCACAGATTCAGTTTAAAAGCTTAGTCCATCTCGCTCAATCTCAGCCACTGTAACACAAATTGATGAAAAACGGAGAAAGGTTTCAGAGTAGCAGGGCATCTAAGTTTGCAGCTTTATACCCACAGACCATTTAGGGTGCCCATTTAGGGTTAACCCTGAAAGTGCCTACAATGGGTATGTGAGTTTCAGATTTTGATTGTGGAGCAGTGGTCTGGTCAGATCAATCACATTTTTTAGATCAGCCATTTTCACTGTTAAGAGTGAAGACTTCTTTTTTTTCACTAAACATAAGGTTTATTGAACAGCTTGTCCAATTTTTGTTCATGGCCAATGGTTCAAGGGCATGCTTAAAATGAGGTCCTACTACTATGGACTGCAAGTACATTGAGGATATTTTATTACATTTATATCCTGTATAATAAGGAATATTTTATAGCCCACATAACACGAGTTTCTTTATTGGTTTTTAAGTAGACTTAAAGAGGAACTAAACTGAAAAGTGCCTAAAAAATACACTTACCTTCAATCCCAGGGCGCAGCCTTTCATCCATTCCCGCGGCATCCTGGTATCTGTCTCTGAGTCCGGGCAACGCCATCTTGGCCTCTTCTTCCTACGTCACCTGACCCAGGTGTGAGATCGGGTGACATAGGTTGAAAAAAAAAAAAAATTGCCAATCTCACTGCTTATGTGTGAGATCAGCAAATTTTTCTCTTTTCATCAAAAGGCTCCTTCTGCGCATGCCTGGGCATCCAAGGAGCCTCTTGAGATGCATGACATAGGTATAACAGGAGGCTTTGCGCGCCCATTTATTTATTTTTGATTGCCTAGGCAATCGATAATTAGGGGGCGGTGCTGCACCCTTTAAAAAAAAAAAAAAAAAAAAAGGTGTTGCACTTAAAAAAACCTAAACTAACTGAAATTTTACTTAACATAAAAGGGTTGTCCACCCTTTAATGTGAAATGAAATTTCTGAGTTTAGGTACGCTTTTAGCTATATTCAGGTGTTTTCTGTCAACTAGAGGAAAACATGGTCCTCACTAAATTTAATTAATTGAAAAGGCAGAAAAGCAAAGTAAAAGGCCACAGCACCAGTTTGATATACATAAAAAACTGACATAAATTACACCACAAATGTTTACTTTTTCTTCTACAATAGTAAAGCCAAACACATGTTTTTAGTTTTGTTTGAGTGCCCAATGAACTAGTAAACAACGGATTAGTAAACAATTGCCAAGGATAAAAAGAAATTCAGAGAAAGAGTACAATCATACTCCCAAAAGTGACCAACTAGCAAGAATATTGGCTACTTGCAGACATTTATAGAAATACATACAATGATCAACTGAACAAAAAATGTCAACCCAACTGTTAATCATTTGTGGCACTCAGTTGCAGTATAACATGTAGCTAGTGACTGGAGATGATTACCAACTTATCGGGCCAGTTAGTGGACAAAGGTGAAAACTGATTTCCCAGGATAAGACAGTCACCTGTCGGTCGGGACATAAACATGCATGCCTAGAATAAATGGCAAGTCTGCAGTAATTTTAAATAAACAGAGAATGTCACTCACAGCGGTTTAAAATAGTGTCAACTGAACTAAAGAGTAGAACTCCTTACTTCTCCCTGTAGTTATGTGAATTAAAACAACTTGAAAAACAGAGTTCAAGACAGCCTGTCTTGATGTATTACCATGTATGATATCATATCTCAAGTTATAACACAGGTATTACTGAATAAACAGGCTCATATGGAAAATGTGTTAAAAAGGGGCGAGTGACCTGAAATGGTTAAAAAAGTATGACACACACCAGCACCATAAGGTGTCAAATACTGCATTGGTGTCCAGTAGCTGGGTCAAATGTTTGTGTGAAAATATGCTATTAGCTCAAGGCAACACAGCACACTAGTGACACCAGACAAGAATAAATATATCACATGGCACCTACGTCCTTAAACTCTGCCTTCAATACAGCATGTCCTAATGTTGACTGCCACTGTAATCTTCTGCCACTGTGTTTTCCCAGGTAAAAAGTCTTAAATATTTCCTGAAGTTTCACCATCTGAAAGAGAAAGTTAAGACAGACCATAATAAACTGCAGCTTTTCCCAAAACCAAGCTGGGATTCTGATATAATTATTCTAGAATAACAGAATATTGAACATGAACAGAGCACATGGAGATTGCAATATGTACTGCTATTTCTCAGAGTCCTGTTAATTTTATCTGACCAGTGTAAAATATATGTGTATACAGTTCTAGGAGTCCTTGGTAAATCACTGTCATTAGCCTCTGTTTTCCTGGTTCAACAAACCACTTAATTATGCTAGTCAACTGAAATGCAGCAAGTATGTGACAGCAGCGGAAAAAATAATTATAGAGTTTGCATACAAAATGTAAACTTTACTCAAATGTATATTATATGTAATGTAAATACAAACAAAGAAATTCATATTGGACAATGACTAGCTTTTATTACATGTATAAACTTCTACATTTAGGGGTGTTTTCTCACCCTGCAACAAAATCTCTGTCTCATTCTTCCTGACTGATCAGTCTTGCAGTTGTGCTCTTGACACTACTGGTACTGTACAGTAGCATGAAGGCATACCTGGAGCACATTCAGATTGCACAGTTAGTCTATTTCCTCCAGGATGGCAATTCCATACATGCTGTAATGTATACAGAAGGAGAGCTGTAGATCAACAGTCTAGCAGAATGACTAGTATCTGTGTTTTTGTATGAAGAGGAACTGAAGGTATGTGTGTGTTTTGTGTATGTTTCTAAACAACAGAATTAGCTTGCTATTCTTTTCACAAGTGACAGTAGGTTCACATTGAGCACATGTGAAAGACATGAAAGGGTTTGGAGATACCGTGGTAAACATTCTGCTGCCTTCAGCATCATTCATCAAGACTAGTTTAACAAGGGGACAGTGATGGTCTTGGGAAAGCATATCTCCTTGGAGGACCTCACAGTCTTGATGCTGGCTAATGGTACCTTGATGGCAGTGGAGCTAGAGTTCCTACTGGTGCAGGAAAATGTCTGGCCTCATGTTGCCAGAGAGTGTGTAGGCAGTTCCTAAGTTATTGATGCCATTAAATGGCCCCATGTTCCCCAGACTTCAATCTAATAGAACGTAATGGAACCATCACATCTGACTTCGCTAAATAAAGCCAAAGACTGAGCAAGGGCTCCCTGATGCCCTGATTCAGGTCAAGAATGGACATCCTCCAGGTTACTATCTGCCTTTTCAACAAGAAGCATATCTAGATGTTGTCAGGAGTGAATAAAGGCACAAGGAGGCCATAAACACTACTAAGCAACATTATAAGAGTAATAAAATTCATGCAAATTCAATCATTCTGTGATTTCATTAAATTTGAATTCTGTCATTTTGAATTTAGCCCTCAGAGGGTTAGTGATTTTGGTTTTAATTGACTGTTCAGACTGATCTTACAGTCTTCAACAATTTGTTTTTGCAACAAATTACATGATGTAGATCAGCGGTCTCCAACCCTTGGTCCGCGAGAAAGTTTTGAGGGTCCGAGGCTCTGGTCAGCAAAAGGACCCCGCTGGGGGGACGCACCGGCCAGAGCTGCAGACCATGTCTCCCGCGCAGTTCCCAGGCTCCAAAAGGTGGTCGGGCTGCACACAACCCACCCGATCTCCCATTGCAGTTTCAGATCTGGGGGAGGTTTCTCCCCCTTTGAGTGACACCTGGCTCCCTGCACATGTGTGGTCGGGAGCCGGTGATTTTAGTGGTCTGCAGACCTGAAAAGGTTGGCGACTGCTGATGTAGATCAATAAAAAATTTGAATTGATTTTAAATATTTTGCCTATCAAGATCTGATATGGTACTTCAGTACTCCTTTAATTTTTTTTGTAAAAGAGGCCATGCAGAATGAAATTGTAACAGCTACAAGGTTTTGTCAAATGATATTGATATCTTTCATCAAATGTATATTTTTAGTATATTATCACCATTTTAAAAAGAAAATTTAGCAGAAAATTGTTACCTGACCACTACGTTAAAATGCAACTTAAAAGTGAAGGCTATTTCATTTTTTGCATTGAAAATGAAGTATGCCTTTAAATACATCCGAATATTATGCAATAGATGTAGTAGTATTATGAAATAGACCTTGAGTTGAGTTGAGAACCTTGTACTCAAATGGTATAAATATTCACTTAATTACCCAACCATAGGAAAAGTACCCATACATGACTGGTTATTAAAAGTAAAAAGAACTCATTAAGTAAACACAATTTAACAAGGTAACATTATTAACTCCTTAACTCACCAAGTGATGATGAAAATTTTTAGGATGTACAAATATAAAAGCAAAAAAGGTAATTTAATGTTGTCTTATACATACAGAGCTCTACATAGTAAAAATATAAAAAGTACTGCTTGCACAGCCATGCCTACCTCTGCTGGTAAGTGCACATCCACCGGTGTATAGGTGGGCCAGTATCCCATAGTCAGTATATTGACTGTTAACTCAATGCTGCCTGGGTCACTGTGACTCTGTATATGCTAAAAAGAAAAATCAATAATGTAGTTGTATATAGTTTGACATAAATACACAAGTAGAATTATTTCAACTAAGCCTTACCTAATCCCCATTTCATGGAAAAGGCTGCCGCTGCATACGTTTAAGAGAGAACCCTGGGATTATCAAAAAATCACTTCAATTTGGCTTCTGACCTGCACACTCAACTAAAGTGGCCAATAGGCTACTCAGAACAAACTCACAAGGCAACTTTCCACTCCTCTTCCTTTTAGACCTTTCCACTGCTTTAAAACTTTTTGACACTTACGAATGAATGTAACCACGCCATAAAAGTTTCTTTTACTAGTAGCTATTCTATGGTTACCCAATGGTTCCTCTCACTCTCCTACCCAACAGTGTTCCCCAAGGATCAATCATTGCAGCATGTTCTTTTCCTTGTACAACTGCTTACTTGGCAAATGGATATTCTACTTTGGCTTACAATATCATTTGATGACACACAAAGCTATTTGTCCAACTGAGAGTTGTTTCTCTCTGTCCTGGATAATGTTTCATGCTGCTAGTCAACTATCTCATCATTGTTGGCGGACAGGTTTATGAAACTCAACTTAAATAAAACAGAACTCCTCATCTTTGCCCTTAACCTTCAAAATGCCCTGACATATTCCTAACAGTTACTTCGACAACTTCACAGGTATGCTGCCTTGGACTGACTTATGTAGTCAGTTATCTGTCGTCTTATCTTCATCTGTCTCTTATCTCATCAATCATTAGCTATCATTCCACTCCCCCCACCTATTAACTACTGTACTCTCCACCACCCTTAGATTGTAAGTTATAGCAGTAACACCATTACTGAACTACACATAAATGTGTGCTAAGAGAAAAGCTGTTGGAGGGACCCAGCAGTAAGGGGCAATTCTACTGATGAATATGGAGTACAGCAGGGAAAGGTAGAACCTCTGACAGGTTTAATTGCTGTTTGTATCTCCATTGAGAAATAAACGCTCACATCCTATTCTGGTGACAAGTGGTGGCTGGAACAAAAGTTCTAACCTTTCTTAGGAAAATTGTAAAACTAATGTGTCTTTTTGCCATGGGAAGATTTCTCTTTAATTCCTGTCCCAAAAACACATCAGCAAGCAAAATGAATGCCTTACTTGTAAATTTCCTAACTCAGAAATAGCTCCTTTTCTACCTTTAAGCATGTCATTGACTTCTTCTTGACCCCCTTCTGGAAGTGTTTATTTACTCCACGTTTGGCCAGCTCCTCCACACCTCACCTCCCTACATATTTTTGTAGTAGCTGGGGAGGTGCAAGGGGGAATACTACAGAATGTCACAAAAGTGAGAATATAGAGGGGATGCCTTTTACAGCCACAGTGGCTACACACATCAGCAATCTAATGGCTTTTGGATGTCTACATTAGGGAGGCTTTTACAACCAAGCAATATGCGTTAAATACAATTGATAGTTTATACTTCTGCAGATACAGGCATTCCCAAATCCCTAAAAGCAAAAATTTTTTTTCAACATATGCTTATTTATATTTAAGCCATCTTCATAAAATTAACTATGAAAAGTATGACTTTGTCTTTCACAATTCATAATGCCAAACAGGACCTTTGGTTGTACCTATAAGTTCCGCTGGTTTATTAGCTCGCCTGTTAATGAAAGTCTCAAAGGATTCTTTCATCACGTTGACAAATTTTTCATTCTTCTGAAAGCAGACGTCAATTATATGGTCCACTTTATCCTTGAAATCCAGTAATTCTTGAACCATTTCCTTGTCTTTTTCTGGATTTACTACTATTGAACTCCCAAAGTTCTGTAACAGGGTGAAACGATGAAGAGATTTTCAGTGAAGTTCATACTACAAAGTTTTGTATAAATTACAGGACATAAACTATAGACAAGCAAATAAGCTAATTTGAACTAAATGAAACAAAAATATATTTTGATGATATAGCCTTCAGTTTACAGCATTCTAGAATGTTCATCTGACCTCTGTGTCCATAGTCATTGTAAAGTTCAGTATGTTTATACTATATTCTACCACCATTTTTCTTTCACTAACAAAGTTCCTGTCCCATAGTGACAATACTCAGTTACTGTACTGTATCTATGGAGGAACACTGTTGGCAACTTAAGGAAGGACATTTCCTAAAGCTAGGTACACACTTGCAATAATTATCATTTAAAAACTGAACGACTAACGATTAAGACTACTACTTTGACTACGACTACTTTGAATGATTGTATTGTGACATATGCTACATATGTTACAGCATGTGACATATGCTGTAACAATACGATCGTTCAAATGTAATCCACTAATAATGTACACACGCTAGATAGGAGCGTTTGAACGATGCACACAGTGACATGTAAAAAGAAAGTGTACTGCAGATCCATCCACGATCACTGAACGATCGTACACACAATAGATAGTGAACAAACGTCGGTCAATCAGATCCCCTGGGATGGTCGTTCGTTTCCAACGACAATCCTCTTTCATCGGCGTCATTGGTCAGTCATTATGCACTCTTTTGTTAACGAATATCGGACGATCAGTAGTTAGTCGTTCGGTTCCAACGATAATAACTGCACAAGTGTACGTAGCCTAAGTCTATAAAACACTTCTTTTTCCATTACATTTCCATTACTCAGTGCTCTGCAGTTCACTGGGATAATTGGCAACAATGGTAACTCTTAAAGAATGCAGTACATGCTGAGAACATGGCTCATGATTTAACACAATTTCTGTCTGGATCAATACATTTTTTGTTGCACCTACTGAACAGATACAACAAAACACTTCAAACTGTTTCCTTATAGGCAAATAAATACAGTAAGAGAACATAACTAAAACAAATAATGGGGCTGCCATGATGGCCTCTACTGAAAATACAATCTGCAATACTTACTATGTCACAAACTTGAAATGAATATGCAATATACAAGTAAATTAAAACATGTGATCTACATATAGATCAGCAAGAGGACTGGCATGACAGCCAGGCAAATACCATTATCAGAAGAAGAGGGTAATAATGACAGGTGTTTTTCAGCTCAGTCCAGCTATTTTAAGCATTCAGAATAAAAAAATAAAAATATTACTACATACTTTGATATATTCCCCCCAGTGTTGCAGCAGGATTAACTGACCACCTCTGACTCGACTGTAAAGTTGATACATAAGTGTCATATCCGAAATTCTGTTTTCATCCAGCATGTTCTTCAAACCTGTGTCAGAACAAAACCATACATGGACGATGACGAGATTTATGTTACTCTTGAATCCTTTAAAAACTGACCGTATTTGATCTTTTAAGTGTGGACATTATAGCAACATGTGCACAAAAAAAAAACAAAAAAAACACAACAAAGCCTACCAAATGGTTTAAATTCCTTATAACTGTTACTGCAAATCTCCTAAATGCTGTATGGCAGACTTGAGAGACTGAAAGCAAGGCAAATTATAAGCATCTGGCTTTTGACAGGGAGGGTGAATTGTGATTGGTTCTATTTCCCAGACTCCAATACACAAATGTCAAATACTAATTAGAATTATTAACTTTTTTTTTTTACAGTAAGCAAGTTCAGTAGAAGTTCACACAATGTAAAGATTATTACATTTTTCTATGCCTGGCCTTCATATCCATCTGTACTCAAGGCATTCAACTGTATACAACAGTGTTTCTCAGCCAGGGTTCAGAGTAATCATAGGGTTCCTCCAGGGGGTGAATTTGTTTCCCTCAGGACAGTTTAACACCCACTAATTGTCTTAGATTGTAAGCTCTTCTGAGCAGGGTCCTCGCCTCCTCCTTAGTCACGGTCTGTCATTTGCAACCCCTATTTATTGTACATCGCTGCGTAATATGTTGGCGCTATATAAATACAGTTTAATATTAATAATAAATATAATAATGATGATTTTGGGCTACTTGTAAGGGTTACATTCTTCCCCCTGGTCAGTAATGTAGGAGGCATCCTTCCCATCGACCACCACACCAATATATAATATATTAGATAAATAATTATAGAAAAGGTTTTCTGAAGACCTGAAGGTTATTTCAAGAGTTCCACTGTTTTAAAAAGGTCACAAAAAGGCTAAAATACACTATATTAGAACACGTCTGTATGGTTGCTCTGCCGTGAATGCCACAGTGGAGAGCACTCTCTGCTGGCTGGAACATGCAATCACAGGGAATTAGCTTTCCTGATACTTCTCTGTAATTACATGCTCCAGTAAACATGCCATGGGAAAAACATTCTGGCCCATGAGCCATACGTTAGACAGGATTGAACTAGATCTAATAAAACTATGATGATGATGTAAACGTTCTAACAGCTTACCTTTTTGCAAGATGGCAGCCAAATGCTCACCCAGTAATTGTTTTTCTACACAAGCTATTAAAGGTTTACTGAAAAAAAAAAAAGGAGAAAGCATTACTTCAATTAACGTATAACATATAAACTACTTAACATCATCAAATAATAGATACTTCCATAAAATATATCGATTTATTACAAGGAAAAAACATTTTATGCTTCTTTGCAAAATCAAATAATGGATACCGAAAAAAAAAAGGCTGGTACTACTACGCTGTGGCTGAAAATCTGTACTTGGTATATAATTCTGCCCAATTTTGTCCTAACACCAAACAAAATTAGGAACACAGCTGTCTGTGGGTGTGTACTACATACTCTGGCCATAACACTGATGCCAGATGATCTTTAGCATCATCACTTAACAATTTTCAAAACAATCTCATCAGTCAGGCAGAAAAAGAATAATCCTTCTGACATCCACAAAAACACCAGAAAATCAAAATTAGGAAGTCCTAAAAAAAAAAAAAACTTTAGGCTGATGAAAAGGTCTTCTTTAAACACTTTATCAAATATCCTAGTAAGCAAAGTTACAGTGTTTTATGCTAAAAGTTTATCTGTTGAAAAAGTCATACATAACATGACTGGTTGTACTTGTCACTTACTGTGTCCCATGATCCAAGTATGTGATTACCCGATCTGACTCTTCTTCCAAGCGCCTGTTCACATGATGGAGATACTCAGGAACCTAAACAAATTATTTAAAAGAGAATACCTAGTAAATGCTGGGTCATTAATTACTTATTAGAGAGTTTAAAATAGTAAAAAAAACCTATTGTCATGTTTTAAATATATGGTTCAGCCTAAAATAATTTCATCTGTAAGATGTCCCCTGTCTACAGAATGAATGTTTCCTATAAAGTACAATATTGTAGAGTCATCACTTACGGGTGTCTCCTTCATTACATAGTACGGGATCGGAATCCCCATATGTACAGATACCTACCCTTTCTCCAGAAAAGAAGGCAAAGTGACATCTGTCTGTCTGAGAATGCACTGCAAAGTGTTGCAAATACTAGGGCAAAGAAGTTACAAAAAAGGAGCAGGACACAAGCACAGTCATGATCCTGAGATTAGTCAGCTTGCTTAGAATTTTTGCAAAATCTCTTGGGTAACATAGGAATCACTCACTAACATCTCACTTGTGCACCTCTAATCTGTAATTTACATGTGCTGCCAGAACTGTTTTTGTTATTTTATAACCCACTGTATTTAAATATTTAGTCTATGAGACAAGAGTTTGTTTACAGGATGTAAGCAAAGATATAATTATACACAAGGAACGCAACTTCGGCAGAAAAGATATATTTTTACATTATTATTATTATTATTATTATTATTAAACAGGATTTATATAGCGCCAACATATTAAGCAGCGCTGTACATACATTGTGGGTAATCTACATAACATGCACACTTCCTGTGACACCCATGAGATCAGATGAGAACCCTATGTACTGTATTAGACTGTTACGTCGCACTGGTACGCTATGATCTGCTGACTGTTCTAAAAACATTTTAAAATATCACAAGGACACTTCAAATAAAAATATGAGCTAATCCAAACAAAACAGTAACTAAGCACTTTTCATGTAAAGTGTTTAGAAGCTTTTGGAGATTGAAACAAATAAAATATTTTAGTTCCCTAAGCAACAAGATTAAAAAAAAATAAATCCATATAAGTATTAATTGAGTTTAATGAATTGGGTCTAATGCAGTTAAGTGAAAAATTAGGTACACGCCATGGAAACATTTGTATAGACAAACATCAGATCCTAATTTAAATAGTGTCTCCATCCTGCTACCTCCATATCATTGTTTGCTGGCTTTGCTAGTGTGAAATGGTGATAAAATCAGAACTTTTAGTGATTTTTGCCTGTACAGTCTAAGTGACAAGGTCAATTGAAAGGCCTACCTCATCACCCACTTATACTCTCTTTACCTGCAGTTCATTTCTCAGAAATGTAAACCCTGTGTAAGTGCTCTGTCAGAGCTTACACGGGGTTTATTACAGTGTTCAGGTCCTGGGTCCAAGCACTGATGTCTGGGAGGAGGTCACATGCACCCTTAATAAATGGAAGCACTTGTATTATCCATGACTGTACAACAAATCAGCAAGTGAGTGCTGCAAAGGTTTTTATTCGTGATTACTAGTAAATTGGGATGAGCTAGTAAAATAATCCCTTTGAGAAACACATTTAGACCTGCATTTTCCATTATCTCAAAAACATTGAAAGGTAAAAAAACCTTTTAGTTAACTTTTGTCCACAAGAACATACTTAGCCTGTGAAATCTCACCTCCCTTTCTTGCATTAGTCTCTGCCCTTCAGATGCATACAGGCTATTTGTGTCTTCCAAGAATCTTGCTTCAAATGAATCTTTGTACATCTAATTGAATCAAAACAAATGTGTAGATCAAAACGTATTCTCTGTCGTATCATTACTAAGATTTTTAGGTAGGCATATAAAAGGCTGCTCACTCACTTGTAAGTCAGAAAGCATCCCAAGTAAACTTCGCAACAAGCTTCGATCCACAGCTTCCCCGGAACGCTCTTTCTCAATGAGCAGAAGGATGCCATCGATTGTCTTTGTCTGAACTAGTTTGTCACTTATAACATGACACCGAAAAAGCTCCAAACCCATATCCCTGAACAAATAGCAAAAAAGGAATACATTTGTGGGCATGCAAATCTGTATTTCAAGTATATTGTATAAATAAATCAGCTGTTCAAATCATGCCATTATCATTGTCTATAAATCTTATAAGATATGATGGGTCAAATGTTGGAACATAATGCTAAGTGTTAGGTAGCTTGAGAGGATGAGGCCAAATAGAAAAGCCATAATCCCAAATTGGGGCTTTAATGGTGGCCTGTTGATGGGGCCCTGAGTAGAGCACACTAAATAATATATATTTTATACCACAGGAAGCTATTCCTGGTATACAAAAAAAAAATAAAGATTTCAGGGGACTTAGAATGCTGACATTAAGCCCTCTGCTACAAATGAGACTTAGTTGCTTAATCAGATTGACCCTGTGTTACATGTAATGTGAATATATATTTATCTCCCCTTGAAGGGCTTTCCTTCTCTTGTTGTTCCCAAGGCACAATGACTATTTGTGGTTAGTAAATTATATTATTACTTTTAGACCTCTAGCTCTTGAGGAAGCAGGCCAAGTTTCTGCCAAATTCATAGAAAGACAACACACTATATACAAGCTCTATAGAATCAAGTAACTCACCATGTCTACTAAAAACTGATGTACTGTCAGGTTTGTATAGGTATGTGACATTCACATTCACACAAGTAGGGAAAAAAATGGTGAAGAATTCTCAAGGGCCATGTGTTTCCATGGCAGTAATTGATTCTCTACCAGGGTATGTTGGAGTGAATGTCAGATTCCCTGCTTTTGTAATAGAGCCCATAGTATTTGCTGTTTTATATGCTGTTATCTGTCTTTTGTATATGAAACTATATTATACATTTATTAGGATTTATCACATACTCAAGATATATAAGGATATAATAAAAAATGTACAACGTTCACACGTTTCAATGTGTCGTCCCAGGGATGTAGGTACCAAGGAGTCCAAGCTACATTATGATATTTTCAAGATAAATATAAAATAGTATTTGATGTGTATAGCAATGAGTAATTCTGCCACTGTTCACAAACTTACCATATAGAGGGAAGCAAGGAATTTTGAAGGACATAAGTTCTATCCAAGAATAAGAAAATGCTCCGGATCATGATCTAAAGAAGAAACAGACAAACTTCCAATCAATAATTTCACAAAAGCATTCCTAAACAAATTGGATTAGCAAAGTTTTTATACGTTTTCAACTGATTTTTTTGACTATAATCTGTAATATAGACACAATTAACCTAAAGCTCTTCCTGTTACCTCAAATGGAGAATACAAATGTTTATATTCAACATTTCATTTATACCTGGGTAAATAATGTCATATTGTTTCACATGCTTTGTGTGCCAGTTCTTTAAGTCAAAACACAGGTATTCCCTGCAAAAGATGTTTAATCTCTTGAGGCAAAAAAAAAAGAAAAATCACAGCATATCTAGAGACCCCAAAGACATACCTTTAATAACTACATCACACGCTTGATGTAGTTATTAAAGTTTTCCAGCGCTGCTTAAACAAAAGAACTGAGCAAGAATGAAATCATATGACCTGTTTTTTTCTGCATGTCAACAGAACCTTCTGCATATAAAGAAACCAACACATCACAGCTCAAAACCCAACCTCTGAACTCTAATCTACACTACTACATTTTAGTCAATAAACATTTCTAATCTGCATTTGAGGTGCATTTTAAATGCCACAAAAAATAAAAAAACATAGATTTTTTAAATTTACTTTAAAATGCTCTCCTTGGAGTTCATTGGGGGAAGTGCAGGACCCTCAACTGACTACAAAAAAAACTCCTTTTCTTTCCCATCCATTGAGTGTCTCAAGAAGGCCTTTTATCTTTAGGGTGTCCAAATGCAGCTCAACCATAGTCCAAGAAAAAGAAAACACTAGCAAGCCCAGTGAGAGCAAGAAAAACTTGCAACTTCAAGGGCTGCCTTAAAGACCTTGGCTAATAAACTTGCATCAGCAGGGATGGCAACATTAACTGGGCACAAAAAAGTGTGAACAGAAGACCAGGTGGCAGTCTTGCAAATCTGGGAATCATAATACTGAAAGTTCAAAATCTACCACTACATCAAACCACTACAGTGTCTGAAATGTCAGGATGGCATTATTCAACCCAGCCTGTGCCAACTGTTTTTTATAACAGCAGGTCTCCAGAAAGTGAATGCCATGAGAGCTTAACAGGGCTACAATTGGTGCAAACTTCTTTGTGAACACATAGCACAAATGTCAACCAAAGGGCAGAGCTATACACTGTGGGAAATGTTGGTAAGCAGGGAGTATAGAGACATTCTATGATAATATGATGATAATCTTGAGGTCTTCAATGGCTAGGACATCTCCTGTGTGAAGGGGGATGATTACAGACCTAGTGGGTTCCAGGCAGAACCCTAAACTTGAATTAAGGCATTGATGGCTTTGGGATCTAGGACATTGTGGATGTTCACTTTTGGTGCCGGAACAATGAACATGTTGGAAACAGATCTCTTGAAAGCATTCTATGGGGACTGAAGCAATTAACACCCTCTTTCAAAAGGGCTTGATAAGTGAGGGGATCACAAGAAGATTGGAGAAACAAGGAAGAGAGTCGGGAAAGAAATTCCAGTTTGTGTCCCTGAGACACAACCTCTAGCACCCACTTGTCCACAAGGACAACCTCTAGCACCCACTTGTCCCCCCGATCTGTAATTTTTTTAGGTTTGACAATATCCAAGCTTTCTGAAGATGACAATATAACTGGAAGATAAAAGACTTTGGTTGTCCTTTAGAGAAAGAAATAGTTAATCTACATAAACCCTTGAGTAGTAATAATTAAACCAGTCCCTAACACTTAGCAGTCAGTTTGTAAAAAACACTGGCAAGGCTCTCATCATTTTTTTCAGACCAGAGAAACTTACCCTGTCAGTAAAATAATTTTATATTTATTTTATTTAGTAATAAACCTATTTTAATTATGTTTTACATACTTCATACAATTTACAAGATCAAGTTGTTTTAAATGGTACAAAATAATTCACTAATCTGTTTGCAGTGTTTTTTTCTATAAAACTCAATCTGTATACATTTCTAAATAAGCAAATATTTACAACATTCATTTGAAGAAATGCACAACGTTATACTTACCATTTGTCTACAATGATCTTTCCAGCACAAGTTAACCTTTTTTAAAAATAAACAGCTATCAAGAGATTCTGTGCAACATTAAATGGATTAAGGAAAAATAACAAAAATATAAACATTACTTTTATATACCCAGCAAAAACAGAAGTGTAAAATTCCAATAAGAGTCAGCACATAATACCTGCTACATATTATAACTGGAATCAGGAAAAAACACACAATTTAATTAGGGTATGCATTTTAAACAAATTATTACATGTAAAGCATGCATCTTCCTAAAAATGTCTTTACAGTACTGTAATTCTTGGAATAGCAGGAATCGCAATGGTGTAAAAGGGTGAGCAACAAACAAGGTTAATGGGAGGGGAAGGGTTCATCAGTTTTGCTGTAGCTTTTTGTTGTGCCTAGCCAAAGCAGTACAGTTTATCTGCACTGGAGATCACCAACCTGTCTGTATGGTCTCACAGGTGATGTACCTGCATCAACAGACCAGTATAAATAACAGTAAAAAAAACCAGTTTGTATACATTCATTTTATTGTGTATTAACTGTTTGTGAGTAGTCCAGCTTGAAAAAGTAGAGGACAGTTGCAGTTATGGTGTCTAATTTTTTTCTAACTTAGAGTAACAGTAACTAACTAGACAGATAAAAAAGTCACCTTCTTACTAACAGTGTCCCCCCCCAACTGGATTTTTTTTTTTAAGCTGGGTGGGAAGTAGCTATAGTCTGGTGGTCAGGCCTCTATTGTGAGCCAACTTTTCAGTAGCCACCCAAAAACAGCCAGGTGGTTACTGAAAAGTGCCAGGTGCTGCACCTGGCTAAAACGGGCTGGGGAGAACACTGAGTAAGATGTAAAACCATTGCATAGGCAATAGAAGATGTAAGAGGTAATTAAGCATTAATTACATGTAAAGTGCTTTGTATTAGCTTTACATTATAAAAACTAATGATATTCTTATATGGGCCAAAACTGTTGATCATTATTCAAAACATTTAAATAGCAAGATAAAAATACGGTTAATAAAAGCCACCTGCACACAATGAATCACTGCCCATCCATAGAAGCCCCTCCTGAGTAAGGCTATGATCCTAAATCACAGTGTTCATAACCAGCTGCCTCTGTCTGTTTCTACCCACGTACATGAGTTACCAAATACCCAGATCTAGTCATCTGATGCCCAAGCTAAATTGCAAAACCAGATCATTTATCAGCTCATTATTAAGACAGTTTTCACAACACCCTTTTCTTTAGGAACATGTATAATAAAGGATATTCCCTGAACTGATTGATCTGAGCCTTCATATGCTCCTCACATACTTGGCGCAGCTGTTTGTACAGTGTGTGAGACACTTTGTAGGAACACAAGTTTTCCACAGCCTGCAAAAAAAAACAAAAAAAACAAAAAGATGGAGAATCAATTTTACTTGGCAACCTTATACATTTAATATATTGTATGGGCTCCTAGTAGCTATTAAGGCAAAAAAAAGAATGATAAATAAAAGTCATAAAAAGAAGGGAAAAGTTCACATTTATATATATTTTAAATAAATAAATATTTCACAGACAGATGTCCTTTCTTTCCATTCAATTTCTGCAGGAGACAATGACTAAACCTTTCTTTTCCAACTCTGTAGTGTTGGCATTGTTGATGAAGTGATCAGACAATGAGACAGGAGAAGAGGACCCTGCCCCGAAGAGCTTACAACCTAGGAGGTGGGGGAAGTCTCACACAATAGGATGAGAGATAAAGAAGTGAGGATTTTAAGAAACAGAAGAAGACGGGTAGGCAAGTCTGAAAAAGTGGGTTTTGAGTGCTCTTTTAAATGAGCAGAAGGTAGGAGCAAGCCAAATAGGACGAGGAAGATCATTCCAGAAAGTGGGGGCAGCTCTAGAAATGCCTTGAAGTTGTGTGTGTGATGAGGTTATGAGTGAGGAAGACATTATTAGGTCATTGGAGGAGCGAAGAGAGCGGCTAGGAGTATTTTTCTACCAGGTCAAAAAGGTAGGTTGGACAAGAGCTGTGTAGGGATTTGAAGGCAAAGCACAGGAGCTTGAATTTGATTTTCAGGTGAAATGGAAGCCAATGAAGAGAAATACAAAGAGATGCAGCAGAAGAGGAGCGATGGGAAGGACGGAGGAGACTGGCTGCAGCATTCATATTAGATTGTAGAGGATAGAGTTGGGTTAGCAGAATACCAGAGAGGAAGATGTTGCAGTAGTCCAGATGAGAGATAAGAGCGTTAGTGGAAAAAGGAGTTTGGTGGTCTCAGGGGACAGGTAGGGGTGGATTTTGGAGATGTTGCGCAGGTGAAAGTGACAGGACCTGGAAATGTTCAGAATATGGGGGGTAAATAAGAGGGCAGAATTGAAGGTGACGTCAAGACAACGTGCCTGAGGGGATTATCTCTATCATTATCTCTAATGTAGGTGGCTATGTCTTGGGCAGAGAAGATTGTTGTGGGGGGAGCAGGTGTGGAGTTTAGGGAGTCAATTGTTGTGAAGAGGTTGCATGGGTTGGAAGCTTGAGAGGAAATGACAGCGGAAAAAAAATTTTGCTTGGTGACAGCGAGTTCAGAATTAAAGGGTAGTAGTCTGGTTTTGTAGTCCAAGTCAGCAATGAGATTCATCTGGGGAGGAAGGATTTTGAAGAGAGTGGGGGTAAGGAACGTAAGGCAGTTTGAGAATAGGTTGTGGTTAGGGTTAGCGATAACTCTCATCAAAACCAGCTATTCCTTTATTTCAACCCTTTTCCTATACAGCTAAATTATTGAAAGTATCAGGTGATTTAATGTGATCTTTTACATGATTAATCAATCAGTGGTTTGACTGAGTGTAACTTTTATGAAGACTTATGTTGCCATTGAAATTCTCTTCAGTTGTTCTGTGCTGGGTGTTATCTGTGCTGTGCTCTCGCACTTTATTTCCTGTAACCTCTCCACTTCCATTTTCTATTACAAACTGAACTTGTTCTCAAAGCCCAAAGAGATCTATAAACTTTAAAATAAACATAAATAAATAAAAATTAATTGGAATTTAGTTTAAATCAAACAAATGACCAGTATGTTTGGTGCCATCAAATATAAATACACAAATATGATTTAAAATCCAACCCAACCTGTACAAAAACATTACAGAAGAAATAATAAGTGTGTGGTCAGTATTGCACTTTATTTATTTTAGTGGCTTTGTAGTATTTGTGATCCTTTGCATGGGAAACTTTGTGATGACAGGTAAACAGCATACAAAGAAAGCTCATACCTGATAAAGTTCTTCTAAATTGTACTTTATTGAAGTGCTGCTCTCTATGGCCTTTACTGCTTCATGGAGCTTCTGCCATGTATCCTGAGTGTAATTATCAGGCAGCTTTGGTTTCTCTGCAAAAGACAGCATTGCAATTAGGAAATGTTTAATACATCAATGCACAAAGCCGTGCTTTAATATTTGTACACCAACCAAATGCATACACCGTTGTTATTACAACCAAAGAAAAGCAAACACTCTCAATTAACCTATGCAGTACTCTAAATTTAAATTGAAATTATATACAATGGTAATTGCTAAGTTTACTGTGAAGATCTTTTCTTACATGCTCATTGTCTGCAAAGAACAGGAACTTATAGGATAAGTGGCTTTCTGGCTGAATCAATGGTTTTTGTAGCATTGTAGTATTATTATGATGTATGTATAACTGAGATGTAATAAAGATTTTGTTTTATTGTTGCCCAGACATACACTTGATATATGCTGCAGGGCACCTAGATGTCTTTTTTACTACATAGTTAGTGAGAAACAACAAACCTAAAATAGGAGCAAGACCACAGCCCTAAAAGCTGAACCTTTAAAATCCAAGCTGGTAATGGCAACTCTTAACATCCCTAGAAGGTCTCAGTACTTGATGCAACATATGTCATGGCTGGATCGCTGGCTCTCCCTGAATTCTGCACAGTGTTATAGATCAGTTCTCTGTCTATATATATTAAAATACACCTGGCTTTGCTTTTAGATTTAATGACCTGAGACTTTCATATTTGGCAAGACATTTGAATGGACAACTGGAAATCTAAATGGATGGCAGACATACAATGTTTCTTATTACAACACAGAGACTGATTGTGTATTATACTGAAGGTCAACACAGTGGTAATTCTAAAGTTTTGACTTTACAATCAAATTCTGGTGGACATTCAATCACCTGTCTACAATAGATCTGGTTGCTGACATGCTGATATTTTTTATTATTACTACTATATCTAGGATTACCAGTGGATTAAAAATTATTAAAATTTGAGAAAATGCAAAACACCCCTAATGAATGCAATCAACTACTCACTGCTTGAGTATATATAGCAGAAAACAATAAAATGCTATAGTAGAATTTACCTTGATTTTTCCTTCTTTAGACCTTTTTATTATCAGAAGATGGATGAAATTGCTGAAATTTGCCATTCAACCAGCTTTATTATTCAAAAGTAGCATATTGAACTAAGGAAACTTACCACTGACAGTTTCTAATAAAAGCTAGGAAACAATTAAAACTTTTGGGATTAAGTTGTGTTGATCATTTTTGTAATCCTAAACAGCATGAAAGCGGATTGTTTGCCTGAAATTTTCTGTGTATGACTGATTTTTAGAAACCAAAGTGTTGAAAAATGGCCGGAAATCGATCAAATCAAACAATCCTAGCTTCACTCAAAAAGACAACATTTGATGGACTTCATTTACAACAGTTCTAGGTCATTAAAAAAGTAAACACTTGTAAAGCAAAATTCTCGCACAGTATATGGCCAACAAAAGTACTGACAACAGAAGCCGCATGAAAGAAAAGGGAAATCTTTGTTATGAAACTGATACAAGCTAGTTATTTAGTGTACAAAGTTCAGCACTGGAAATCACAAACAGAACTAGCTTCCAACTGATTGTTATTTGTAATCCTCCAAGTAATTGTTGCTGCTTCCTAGGCTACAGAACAGCGAGAAAAAAAAATCAATAGGAGAGGATAAGCAAACATCCACTTACCTAACGTTTTTATAAAAAAACATAATACAACACAATTAAAAAAAGAAGAAATTAAAAAAAAACAAGAATAAAAAGTAATTGTTTGCCCTCAAAGTTCCTAAATTATTTAAAAAGGGCAGTGCTCCTGGTCCGGATAAATTCTCCGTATTACAAAGCTTTTGGTCTCCCATTGATTCCCCATCTTGTGCAATATTACTATTATTTTCGAAAAAGCCACCCTCATGAATACAACCGTGCCTATATTAGTGTTATACTAATGGCTGACCAAGATATTGTCAGTTCGTTTGAATTTGTTTTTGGGAGTCTATATCCATCCGGATCAGGTAGGCTTCATGCAATATAGGGAGGCTCCTGACCATACGAGATGTTCCATTGATTTATTATCTCTGCTTCACTTCAACTGGGACAATGGTCCTAGGAGAGAGGCAATGCTTCTGTCAGTTGACCTGCAAAAGGCCTTCAATAGCGTGTCCTGGTCGTACCTATTTTCAGTTTTGTCACTTATGGGCTTTGGGCAATATTTTATCAATATCATGCAAGCCTTATACAACAAACCTATAGCAAATATCTTATTAGGTGGCTTCCTCTCTCCCAATATTTCCATCAGAAGAGGTACAAGACAAGACTGTCAACTATCTCCACTTTTTTTTTGCTATAGCAATTGAACCTCTTGCTAAGGATGACTTTCTTATGTATGAACCTCATCCACATATTACACTCCCAAATCTGTTCCATTTATTGGAGACTTTTGCAAGCCTTTCAGGTCTCCAAGGTCAATAAATCCCAGGCCCAGGCCCTTAACATTATTAAATCCCAGGCCCTTAACATTATTATTCTGGGACCTAATTTGTCACACTTTTGAAAGAAAATTTGGATCTCTGCTGGAAGAAAAAATCCCTTCATTACTTGTTGATTCATTTAACCCCTAGGTACCAATCCTTGTTCCAAGCCAATTACACCCCTCTCCTCAACAAGATTTATGCTGACGTAAAACAATGGTATAGCTCCCCCCCGTCATGGCTGGGTCGTATAGCCTCGATTAGGATGAATGTCTTGCCTAGGATTTTATACCTCTTTCACACACTCCAAATTCATGTCCCATTCTCGATTCTCAATTCCCTTCAATCTAAGATCATGAATTTCATCTGGGGCGGTAAACAGAGCAGAATCCAAAAAAGCACCATGTGGGCTCCCAGGTCTCAGGGTGGTTTGAGGGTCTTCTCCTCAAATATTACTATATAGCAGCTCAAATCGCACAATTATCTCATTCCATGTTACAGAGGGTGAGGCCACAATAGGTAGATTCTGCTTGCATACATGGGGGAATCGCCTCCTGCATGTGGTCCCCTAAAGATAAAAAAAAAGTGGTCCCGGGGTGCTTCCCCCTGTCCCACTCTCTTTTATTTTGGGGTAAGTTCCGACACTGTGCGAGGCTTTGTTCTGCTCATGTACCGCCTACTCCATTTTGGAACCATCCAGAGTTTTCCCCTTGCAGAGATCCAGGTAGTTTTAAATGGTGGCTTGATAGGGGCTTCTACCGAATCAAAGATGTTATTGATGTGCGTGACATTTTCAGTTTTGATTATTTGGTCAGTAAAAGGGAACTCCCGAGACAGAAATACTTCCGTTACAGACAAATTCAATCATTTGTCTGCTCCAAGATCAGACAGGCCCCTTGTCCTATGTGTTTTACTCCATTTGAAAGTTCCTGTAGATCTATTGCTGATTCCAAAGGTCAAATCTCAATAATTTATGCTGACCTAGCTTCCCCCCGTCATTTATGAGGGCTTGGACAAATGATCTTGGGCTCTCCTGGTCCCATAACAAAATGAAACGAAGTAGCCTTCTCTCTCTCTCTAAAATTTCTCTTAATTCATCATAGTAGTAGAGGCTAATTATAAAGATCTCCTCAGATGGTACTTAGTACCAGACAGACTTTCCAAATGTCATCCCTCTACCTCCCCACTGTGCTTCAGAGGTTGTGATGCTAGGGGCACCATGGTACATATGTGGTGGTCCTGCCCTATAGCCCAGAACTTTTGGTCAGGAATATTCCGAATATTTTACAGGGGTTTAAAAGAAGGATGTACCAAGTGCTCTGGAGAGTGCTTTATTTAGTAAATGTGACGCGGGGGGTTCCAAATACTCTTTAAAATTGTTAAACCTTATTCTGTTAGCAGCTTGCATCACTTTCGCTAAATCGTGGAAATCTAATGTGATTTTCCTAGACCCTCTCATTGCGAAAATGGACTGGATTATGGTTAATGATCGGCTAAAGAACACATTTAATAATACTTTTATGCTATTTGGGATCCCTGGAAGGAATACAGATCACACAAAATGGGTGTTGCTTCTATGTAACAAAGTTTTTTCTTAGAGTCCTCCACCCACCTTTCCCCTTGTCCCTGTCCTGTCCACTCCTTTGGCCTCTTCAGCTCAGCCTTCGGGGCATAAAGGGTTGTTTTGTTTTTTTTTTACAGTCTCTTGCATTTCCATTTTTTTTAATAATCTTACTCATGATAGATTGTTATTGTGCATTCTGTGAGCTGGTGAGGCATGTTCTTCTGTTATTACTATTCTTATTATATTTTTTATTATTGTTGTTATGATATCATTTTCTTTTTTCTGAAAAACTCAATAAAAACATTGAAATACAAAAAGTATTTGTGTACAATCATAACTGGTAACATTTACAGACAACTGAAGACAGGCCAGGCCAACCATTACTCTGAATACTGAGGTATGGAGGTTCGATTCATATTGAGAGTAATGCTTTCAAAAGGAAGGTCCATTCTATTTCCCCCGATAATACTACAATATACATGAGTAAGGTAGGGGACCAAGTGCAAAGGGGTCATGGGTACCCGGAAAACCTGGAAGTATGGGGTGAAGGTTTTGCTGGAGCCATTAGCACTTGAAGGCAGTGATGCTTGGACCTGCCTGTTTAGTGTTTTCTATTGCATATATCATTCTTTAAAATTTTGTGAGGATGCAACAGGGCTACCTTAATTTTTCTGGGTAGAATATTATGTAGAAAACTTTTTCTACTTCTTGGCCACAAACAATTATTATTCAAACCGCCCATTTGATTTTTTTAAAAATATTATTTTTACCAAATAACTGCATCCATATGGCCAGCATTAGTTTATTTTGAGCTGGGGCTTGCATGCTGCATGTTAAAAACCAGTTCCCATGGGAAGCTAACAAATACAATGAAATGTTGTTCTCCAAAAATACTCCATCTGATGATGGGTTAGTAAAATTAAAATGTATTTGTGAACTTGATAATTGATCCACTAAAATATGACCACATGACCCCATGTGCCCTCCATAATGGTGGGTATGGGTGCCTATAACTAATTGATATGCAACACGATCAGCTGGGTTTTGAAAGCAAGGTTATGATGGAAGAGGCTGTCAATCAACAAGGCGAGGGCTGAAAATGACATATTGGCATGGAATACTGTACCAGGGCGGTCCAGAGACACAACCTGATGGCATCATGACGTCACTCTGGGGGAAGTTTCTTCCCCATTGAGTGACATACGTCAGGAGTCCATGCATTTAGTGGTCCGTGAGCTCCAAAAGGTTGGGGACCACTGCTCTACAATACAACTTAGCAACACACAAGTCTTTTAGAAACGTACCTTTAAAATTTTTGATAATGAGCTTTTTTGATGCCGTAGGTTTTGAGGCCAGTGCTGAAGACTTAGTGAGTCCATTGGTGTGGGCAAGTGCTGAAAAGTTGGCTTTCCTCTGAGTTTCTGGTTCCATGGCAATGCAGTGCAACAAAGCACCAAGAAAAGAATTTCAAGTAGGTGTCCTTAAGCAGGAGATTATCATTAACAGCTCATTTGGTGTCTACAGAGAAGAAACATACAATGACAATCAATGTAAAGTTTAGCATTTTTAGTGTAATAAGTCATCAACACCAAACAATGTGAATTATTCACAACAAACTCAATAATAAAAGTAAACAAAATGCTGAATAAATTTCAACCGGGTGCTTTTCTGTGCAAATACCAAACCGTCATTGTGTGTCCCCACTGGGGGATTACTGGGGCAAAAGGTATTGGGAAGTACAAATTTTTATGTGGCCACTGCAGCAGAATAAAAGGAGGATATTTTGTTCTATTCAGAGAACTGTTAACTGAAAAGTTAAAAAAATGTGGAAATATTATGTCCAAGAACAAAAAGCATAATTGAAAGCATATCTAAAGCAGAAACCCTTATGTTTTGTACACAGGTAGTCCCCGGGTTACATACTGTAGGTTTGTTCTTAAGTTGAATTTGTATGTAAGTGGGAACATGTAAATTATTTTAATAAATGCAATTAGGACAGATGTTTTTCTCCACATATTATTAGGCAGCATGGTGTCAGTTACTGTATAAAATCCTCACTGTGAGATAATCACAAACAAAGCAAAAAAAAAACTTTTTGGAGCCTGGAGAATTATTAACTTCTAGAGCAAGCTGTGCTTTGATATGCAAAAAAACAACTGCTGAGTTTGTCTTGGTCCTTAAAGAGTTACAAGAGGTTGCAGAACAGCTCAGCTCTTAAGATCACCCAAAACTTCAGCTGTGATTAGCAAAAGCCTTCTTCTGCAAGTCATGCAAACTGCAACCCCATCAAACTTCGGTCCTGCACACGAGCAGCAGGGAAGTCCTGTTCGTATCTAGGAGTTGTCCGTATGTCGGATGTCCTAAACCCAGGGACTACCTGCACACGGGAAAGTGCTGAAACCCCAGTGAGGTTTTTTTTACGTCTATCCCCTCCAAGAGAAGTCATCTTATTTAGATGGGGGGAGAAATCTTCTAATGGGGACACTTGTTTCAGCAACAACTGTCCAAGGATAAATTCCCAGAGAGTGCAAGTGTATGACGCACCTACACTTGTGTGCACTGAGAACAGAGGCTGCACTGCTTTGCTAAAATGCATTACAGGGCTTGAGTTCTTTCCTTTTTTCTATGGGCTGCAGGTTGTGACGATACATTACAAGGCATCAGAGCACTGATGAAGCCATAGGACAAAAGGCAAACTGCTTTGTTCTTGTGTTAGGTTACAGTGTGCAATGCAGCCCAATGTCACATGTGCCCAATGGTGTACATGTGCACAGATATCACTTTCTGCTGGGTATAGGGGTCAAGAAGTGAAATTAAATCTCTCAAACAATTTATCACTAATCCAGCTGGGCACCTATGACAGCGGACAATTCATGCACACAGGCCATTCAGTTCCTGGGTGCTGGTAAGAGATATTTATTTAATATTTTATGGCATATATTAATATACAGTATATAGCGGCAACATATTACACAGAGCTGTACAAAGACCATAGTCATGTCACTAACTGTACCTTGGAGGTGCTCACAATCTAATATCCCTATCATAGTCATCTGTCATTATTACAGTCCAAGGTCAATTGTGGGGGAAGCCAATTCACCTCACTGCATGTTTTTGGGATATAGACTGTATAGAATCAGCATCAGTATTGTTTACCTGTTTTCATTTCACTTCCTGTCCTATAAACACAACAGGTAAACAAAAGAAAATCCCCTCTTACAGAGCTGCCACTGCCCCAAAAACACTTCTCCTGATCTCCTGTCCTGGTGACAACATGAGATGTTGGCTCATGATCTGTCCCAATGGTCACGAGAAAACCCAAAGGGGGGAGGGGATTTACCGGTCACATGACGTGTTCATGGGTGATGTTGTGGACAATGGGGTGAATAGAACAGGTATAGAAGGAATTCCCTGGAATGGGATCACACTCCAATCTTAATGTGACATAACCAGTAGATAAAGGATCAGAGCCATTGTCTTTCATTTCCTGTTGAGAAGACACAGCAGGAAGTGACATTAAATCTCTCTAAAGGAACAAGTGTCCCCATTATTATTCAGTATTTATATAGCACCCCATTGGGAAGTTTCTATTATTCTTCCAATGGTTGGTGAGATTCTTGTTCTAGTGGTCAGTAATACAGATCTGATAGAGGCATGGCTGGGAATGCTCTATAGCAATGAATAGGGAAATGGGGCATGTTATATGATCTGGTATGTCCATCACAGTGATGGGAGGTGTGCAGCTGCCCTGTGTGACCCCAGGAGGGCCCAGCTGTGCAGGGTTAATGCTGGGGATGTTATCCTCATCACAGAGCTCGGGCCTAAAACACAAGCACACTCATCACCACAACACTGCCCTGCTGCCCCCGGCCTGCCGTCACTGCCGAGCAACCTCATTTCTCTTCCGGACAGCAACACTGACACCGATCACCGGCTACAAGCCGGGAACTCACCATGCAGAATCACGCATGCGCCCACCAAGTCTCGCGTCTGCACCAAACAATAATACCACAGACTGCACAGCACATGCGCCGCTCTCTCAGCTGCTTTACTGGTCGCCGTTACGTCATCAGCTCGCGCCGGTGATAATCTGGCGCATGCGCGGACCTGTATGGTGAGTTTGGTTCTCGTGTATATATCTTGATTTTTGTGGAAGCATTGACAGTTTATTTGCTTGTAGAAACAAGGATAATGCCCGAGCTGTCTATAGAAATGTGTGCAGGGCTGAGTGTGTTACATAGACTGAGTATATACACCTGTGTGCATTATGTGCAGTGACAACAATGGCTGAAATGTAATAGAACACACTGTATTGTGTAGTTGTATATTTGTTATATATAGTTGCACTCTAGGTCATTAACTGTGTTATTTGACTCCTTCTATTACTTATGCAGGGTTCTCTCCAGATTTTTTTATCGGGGCGCACCACCCAGCACTTTTCAGTAATCACCCGGCTGTGTTTGGTTGGTTACTGAAAAATTGGGTCACTGTACAGGGGCTGCCACCCACCCAACATCACACAATATATTGATGGATTCTGGCTAACACTATATCCAGGACTGCAGGCTCACAGTATTATTATTATTACTTGACAGTATTTATATAGCGCCAACATATTATGCAGCACTGTACAAAGTCCACAGTCATGTCACTAACTGTCCCTCTAAGGGGCTCACAATATAATGCCCCAAATATAGTCATATGTCATTAGGGTCAATTTTGGGGGGAAGCCAATTAACTGCATGTTTTTGGAATGTGGGAGGTAACCGGAGTACCCAGAGGAAACCCACACAGACACGGGGAGAACCTACAAACTCCATGCAGATAGTGTACTGGACGAGATTCAAATCTGGGACCCAGTCACCATCCTTCTCTTCTTCCTCCTGCAGACTATCTTTGGCCATCTGGAATTGACCATGCCAGGATGACCTAATTAATTCATCCTGGCACATTTAAGGGAGACTAGGATTGCCAGGTTTCACATGCTGTGCATGTGCAGCTCAGCCTTTTAGCCAGAAGCCAGAGCGATCAGGAAGGTAAGATACATTATTGTAGAAGGGACAGTGCTTGTAACTTCCTGCAATAATGACTAGTCTGATCATACAAACTTTCTCCTGGGTTTCAAGTTCTCTATCATCTTCACTGGTCAGGTGTGGTTAATGTCGCTTCCACATGTGTGCAGAGAAGCAACTTAATTTCTGCAGAGTACTGTGCATGCACTGTTCATTGTACACAAAACAGTTACCGGTGGACAGAAGAATTCCTGGCAGGAGAGATGTAATAGTTTCTTCTGTTGGTAAAACAAAAAAAACTGCCGGTTGGGACTTTATAAGAGAGATCCCTATAAAACACTTTAAGCTTGGGCTGTTTTTTGTCATTTATACATTTTTGGCAATAGATATTTATGTAGCAGCTAAGAATGTGTTGTGTTTCTTAGGGCTCACTGCAGAGAATATCATTTTCGTTATTTAAAGCTTTGTAGCTTCCTGCTAGTCAGTTTATAAAGATTATATAGAGGCTTGCCATGCTCAGTGTACAATCAACAAATGAACTCCTGTGTACACTAACAGGCCTATATCATCCTATGAATATGGCCAAAGATGCCAACCCCCAAAAAAGACTGAGCAAAGCTGGCATTGAGGGAGCTCACTGACATCTCATCGCTGGAGTTAAGTCCCACAGACTTCAGTTCCTTTTGAAGAACAAGGAAATGAAACATTGAAGGTGGGAATAAAATTAGACTTATAGGGTAAAATTCTGATTTATGAGAGGCTTTAAAACACTTTATTGCTTTTGTGTATTTATTTGTTTATGTTGCTTAATTTTCCAACAGGACCTCCAATATTTATGAGGACAGATGGCACACATTACTATTAATCAGTATTTACAACAGGTATTGTAAAACATTCAAGAACTTTTTTGGCATTTGTATGCTTCTGATATAAATATATACCGTGTTTCCCCGATTTTAAGACATCCCCATTAAATAAGCCACCCCCCATTTTTGAAAAAATAATTAAAATAAGACACTCACCCGTGAATAAGACATGCTCTGAGATCCGATCCTGTGTGTGTCTCCTTGATGCTGGCTGCAGTACGTGTCTGCTCCTGGCTGCAGTGCAGAGCCAAACTGAAAGTAAAAAGCCGGCATTCTGCACCAGGAAGCAAGCTGCTGATTCCTGCCCTAACGGAGATCCCTACACTTAATTACCGGTAAGTGAACAGAAGGGGACAATCAATGGGGGCATATTTTGGCATTTCAAAAACTATAAGACAGTGCCTTATAATCGGGGAAACAGGGTATATATATATCAATTTATCAAACTTCCGTAAACCGGTAACCTGCTATTTTATTCTATTTGGGGTTTTCTTTTTAGCATTGTTATCCTTGGAAAATTGCAGGTTTTAAGGAGAATTAAACCCTCTTTATACTCACCTGGCCCCAATCCATCGTGGGCGCTGCCAAATTCTCCCTTCTTCTCTTCCTTGCTTTGGTCTATGTTCATCTTGATTGGCTAGGCCAGGATGATGTAACTCTTGCACAGACTGGTGGGAATTCATTAAGTCCCAGCAGCTGAAGGGGAAGCCAGGATGTGCTGGGTGCCCTGGCTAACAAAGCTGAGTTTTACATATGCAGGTCAGTGTTTTTTAACAGATGATGAGTGCAAGTAGGCAGGTGAGTGTGTTTTAGTGCAGACATCACTTGTCCCTTTCTGCAATAAAACCCTGCCTAGTCACAAACTTCATTTCCACTTTAGGTAAATTGGGCCTATGTATAAAGTATCATTTGTTTGTTAGAATTTATTTGAAAAGCCAGTATATATATATATATATATTACAACAATTTTATTTTTAAAGCAGTATTAATACCATTTACATTTTTTTTTTAAAACTGTGGAATATCATTGATCTCTTTAAATAAACAGTTACTAAACTTTCTTTGGCGTGTTTCAAATAAAAGTGATTGATTCTCCGCCAGAGAATGTTTGTTAAATGGCAGATTCTCTCCTTTTAATATGGTGAAGTTAGGAGGATTAGCTCATCACAAGACATTGTAGTGCTTCCGAACATTCCATTTATTCTGACATGGGTACACATTTAGTAGCTTCTTTTCATCATAACAAAACACAAAAAAGGCTTACTTCTGCAGAACAAATATAGCTTACATCAGCTTTAAGTCCCACAGGTAAGTAAATAAAGTCCTGCCACCCAAGTAGCTATTCCATGATTGAGCCTGGTATTCACATACACCAGGTAAAATGTGTTGCAGTTTCAACCAGTCCTGCTCCCACCAGCATCACAGCTTGCACTCGGGCTGCAACACCCATCAGGGGTATTTGTCTCACTGATGCCGGTGTGTGTGTGTGTGTGTATATATATATGTATATATATATATATATATATATATATAGGATCAAAACTAATTGGACAAATTAAAAAGCTGAAAATAAAATGTTCATTTCTAATACTTGGTTGAAAACCTTTTGCTGGCAATGACAGCCTGTAGTCTTGAACTCATGGACATCACCAGATGCTGGGTTTCCTCCTTTTTAACGCTCTACCAGGCCTTTACTGCAGCGGCTTTAAGTTGCTGTTTGTTTGTGGGCCTTTCTGTCTGAAGTTTAGTCTTTAACAAGTGAAATGCATGCTCAATTGGGTTCAGATCAGGTGACTGACTTGGCCATTCATGAATTTTCCACTTCTTTGCTTTATTAAACTCCTGCGTTGCTTTGGCTGTATGTTTTGGGACATTGTCTGTCTGTATTATGAAACACCTCTCAATCAATGTGACTGCATATAGCTGGGTTTGAGCAGACATTATGTCTCTGAACACCTCAGAATTCATTCGGCTGCTTCTGTCCTGTGTCACATCATGGATAAACACTAGTGTCCCAATGCCACTGGCAGCCATGCAAGCCCAAGCCATCACACTGCCTCCGCCATGTTTACAGATGATGTGGTATGCTTTGGATCATGAGCTGTTCCACGCCTTCTCCATACTTTTTTCTTGCCATCATTCTGGTAAAGGTTGATCTTGGTTTCATCTGTCCAGAGAATGTTTTTCAAGAACTGTGCTGGCTTTTTTAGATGTTTTTGAGCAAAGTCCAATCTAACCTTTCTATTCTTGAGGGTTATGAGTGTCTTGCACCTTGCAGTGCACCCTCTGTATTTACTTTCATGCAGTCTTCTGTTTATGGTAGACTTGGATATCGATACGCCTACTTCCTGGAGAGTGTTGTTCACTTGGTTGGCTGTTGTGAAGGGGTTTCTCTTCACCATGGAAATGATTCTGCGAACATCCACCACTGTTGTCTACCGTGGACGTCCAGGTCTTTTGGCGTTGCTGAGATCACTGCTTTGTTTCTTTTTCATGATGTACCAAAGTGTAGATTTTGCCACTCCTAATATTGTGGCAATTTCACGGATTGTTTTTGTCTGCAGTTCAACTGTATCTGAATTGTTTAATTGTGGTAATGTACAGAACCAAAAGTAGAAAAAAGAGGTCCAAATATTTATGTACCTAACACACACACACACACACATATATAATTTGTTTTTGCCACTAAATATTGTGAGTACCTGTTCATTAGTACAAAAAAAAATCACAATTTCTAACTTACACTAAGCAACTATGACCCCCTCCATTGGAACCCTATGTTCCTTAAGCACAATCAGAAATGTAAAAAAGTTGCTTGTAGTCATGTTATTTGTCTGCAACAGTGTGTGTATATATTAAACATTTACAACTGAACAACATTGCTTGTAGTTAATTTTGGCTTGTTTTAATATAGGTTTTAGAGGCTATTGAAATGAAAAATGGCTTCACCTGTGCTGACCTGGTTTCATTCAGACATCCACACATTGCAAATCCACGCTTACAGGTAAGAGCAGCCCTTTACCCTTGGCACACACTTCTTTGCAAGGAATATACAATACAGATGATTTCGTTTGAGAGTTTACTACAAGTGGTGAGGTACACGGAGGAAGAAAAATTAACCTCCGCATGTACTAGCTGAATCTCTTCACATGAAAGAATACAACAATAAAACCATTGAAGATAGCTAGAAATAGAACAAGTCCAGTTGAAAGTGACTACTACTAGCTATAAAAAAAACTGAATAATAAGAACCTTCACAGACATATTCCTGCTAAGTTCATACAAACGCCAAAAAGAAATGCTTGGCAAAAAAGTTTTTGGTCAAGCTGAATTTTTTCCACGTCAGTGCATTGTGTTGTTCTGTACCATCAGGATTGTAGCTTTTATGATTGGGGCAAATCTATGCACTTGAGAAGAGTATTTACACAGGGAGGTGAATAATAGCTTGGGCCAGCCACAGATTTGCACAATGCAGGCATTTAATGCCCTTGTGGATTTATGTCTTATGCAAAATTATCCTGATCTTGCATAATTCTTAGTTATTTAACCATTTCTATTGCTTGATTTGCTGTTCAGATAAAAATTAATTCAGATTGACCACAATAAAACTGATTGTTTTATGCATGTATTTTAAACTTCTCAATGTACAGTAGTGTCCATGAATAATGACAAGCACACAAAATGTAAACTAACATTTAACTTGATTGCAGGTGATGGAATGCAGAAATAGAAGTCTGAAGTTTAGACTATTCCTGCAGGCCATGATGGTTTTTTCTACCATTGCTGATCCCCTAAACAGGAGGGATGTCAAATGCTGATGTCATATGCTAGTTAAGCAACCACTCCCCAGTAAAGTTTTTCCAAATCTAGGCTTCAGTTCTACTTTAGAATTTTAATTTAACACTGAACTATGTGGACAGATAGCTACTTACTGTATTTAGTTTTCCTGGTCCTAGTGCAGTTTAAGCTTATAGCTTCATGAGATTAGATAATAAACTAGTATTACAAGCCTATTGAAAATAGCATTAGCAAATTACCATTGTCAATTTAATTACAGACGAGAAAAGTACTTTATTTATTATTATTACGTGTATTTTAGGGATTTTTTGTTCTGATGCTCTCCTAAACCCTTTGAAAATATACAACTAAATACATGAACTCTTCATTTGCACATGTGTATGTTATTTTCGAAAGCAGCAGTTATACATAACGTTTTATATATTTTAGTTGTCTTCTCCAGAGGAAAAGTGTCAGCAGATGCTGGAACCTCCATATGATGAGATGTTCGCAGCTCACCTAAGGTACTGACTTTGTTTTGTTCCCAAAATTTGAACTAACACTTTTTATTTGACCAAGCTATACAATTGCACTTGTTACCAGATGATATGAAGGCTGCTTTTGTAAGTGTAGTCAAGTTCTTAGACTGTGGTTCCTATTAAGGAGAATGTATGTACACAATGCATCCTTCCAGAAACACTGTACAGTATCCTCATAAAAAATTTAATTTGGATTACATGGTGCAAACAAATTGCAAATTCACATCACTTGTCACTTTGGAGCTCCTCACAGTCTAGTCCCATGTTGGGAACATAGCAATTGGTTGGAATTTGCCATCTCATGGTCAAGCACCAGGCAAAGCAGTACTTCTTCCTGTCCCACATATGTTAGCTAAAGCAAGCAGTTTTAATATTCTTTGGCTATTTCTGGGGAAGTACTGATTTGTCAGTTCAGACATGGTGCTCACATGCAGGCTGAAGGCTTAATGGACAGAAATGAGAGCCTTCAAGAAGAGCTACAATCTGGAAAGTATGCCAATAAGACAGACAGAAGGCAAATGATTTGTCATCACTTTTGACTGTTGTCTCCCTGCATCCATCTTAGTAGAGGTTCTTCTTAAGGGCAGAACCTCCACCAAGGAAAACAGCAGCACAACAGTGGTATCACCGAATCTCACTTCAAACCTTGAATGACAAGCAGTCACAGGTAGCAGTGCCTTAAATCTCATTCTGCATATATACAGCTATGAGACTGTAGACCCAGAAGTGCCCGAAATGCTCTGCTATTTATTTCAGATTGAAGGAATTCAGAATGAAAGGATCATTTTGCAGGGTACTGGGAAAACTAGGGCAGACTGTGACAGGACTTTGTTTGTTAGTCTACATGTAGAATTCATGTACAACTGCCTAAGCAAATAACCTATTATTTTTCTTTACAATTAGGTGCACGTATGCTGTCTCCAACCATGATTTTGTTGAAGCTTACAAATGTCAAACAGTGGTTGTACAATATCCTTTTAATGTGACATCTATATACCATGTAATCAAAATAAAATCATTAAATGTATGTTTTTGAGTACATATCTGTAAATTTATATATATTTCCTTGCAGACTAGATTGTTTTTACTGTAGTTTGCAAAAAAATTGTCTCCATATACCTACAAGTAATTGTTTTGGAAATGAATTTCATTGACAAATTTGTACCTTTTCAAATGCAATCCAGTTATGTTTGCCTTAACATACTTTACATCCTTTCTGAGAATATTCCAGGGACATAAGGAAGAAAACTGGTAAATAATACCATTATTTTTACCTTTCTGATCTCTTTGTGGAAGTGACCTTCATGGAAAAAAAATTATTGACTGCAAGACTTCACATTTTTTGTTGTAACTGAGAAACTTTGCTGAGGGTGTACTTAAAGCAAAACCAAACTTAAAAAATAAAAACAATGTTAGCAGTCTGCTCCTTTATTGCAGAAGAGTCAGGCAATGTCCCATGTGCAATAAACCAAACTTATCTGTATGTTTTTAATCTTTTATTCAATTTACACTGAGCTGTGCATACCGCTCAGTGAATATAATGAATAGTGAAGAGGAGCAGGTGATGATTCCAGTTTCACAACGGATCTACACCAGGATTATACACTTAGCTGTTCATGCGCAGATCAGTGTATATTGAACAAAAAATTGTAAACAGGTAATTGTTTTTTTGTTTTTTTTCATTCCTGAAGAAATTGTCTGTTCCTTCTGTGGTAAAGAACTGTCTGGCTTGCAGTTTTTGTCTAAATGTATCATTTGCAAGGTTTTCCGTACATGTGTGGCTGAATTTTTATAATAAATCTATTTGCTACAGCCTCCACATGCATCCAGGCTAAATGTTTTGTACAGCAGTTTCAGATATATTGTCTTACAATAGGTATGTGAAGTTTTTTTTTATTTTTTATTTTTTTAGGGCCTTGCCTGTTATGTACGCTATTACTTTGGATTTGCGGAATTTTGCTAATCGTGTAAGTCAACTTTTGCTGTCTGTATTCCAAAACTGCTCAGTGTACAGAGGCAGTTGAAATGTTTAGATCCTTTTTAATCTATTATTTAAAAGAACATATCATCCTTTTGTGTCTGTTTACAAAAACAGTGTTTGTTGTATAAAGATTGAAGGGGTCATTTAGAGCAGTGGGGTTTTTATATCCTGAGATTTGGGAGCAAATATTGATTCCTTTCTAAAGATTGGTTTCTGAATATTCTTCCACAAAACAGGTCTTGTTATAGAAAATTCTTACAGTATTATCTGTCAGAATATATCTAATTTCCAGGTGGAACAGATCATCATTTTCTAAAGAGCATTATTTAAGCCTGTTCACACATGCTGCTGTATGGAGGTTACCAGGTGGATTACCTGCATGTCTTGACAGACTATTGTTTGTTGTGAACAATGTTGTTCCCTCCTAAATATAAATTTGTTGTGTCAGATGTTTGTACTGATACTGGCCATTATTCTATTTTAGTGAAAGTACTTCAAGAAGATCTAGTTTGTAGATAGACTTGACTTGCTTGTTGAAACCAAAATCTGTACAGCTTTAAGCGGCAATTGTGTAACAAACATCATAATCACTGCTATAAATTGTGTTCCATATATTTATTTAGGCTGACCAGCAACTGGTTAAGAAAGGAAAAGGCAAAATTGGTGATATGTTAGAAAAAGCTGCTGAACTTCTGATGAGTTGCTTCAGAGTATGTGCTAGTGACACGTGAGTATTTTACCTTATTCTTCTCCATAAATTGAGATGTCATGTTATTAGCATTATTATTTTTTTTTTCAGCATGAATTCATTTTGTTTGTTTTAAATTACAGCCGTGCATCATTTGATGACTCAAAAAAATGGGGAATGTTGTTTCTCGTCAATCAACTTTTTAAGATTTACTTTAAGGTGAGGTGTTTTTACCTTTTTCCAGTGTTCTCCTTTTGTGTTTCAATATTTATGTAATCTAAATGCCTCTTTTCTATGTATTTCTTATTTCTGTGACAAGTCATGCTTTTTATCTTTTGCCAAAATCATAAGTAAAAAATGGAATTGTAAAAAGTATTGCATGTTCATACTAATATATAAATAAATATATATGTGTATATATATATATATATATATATATATATATATAAATAACATATTTCAAAACACAGCAAAAGACCCTCACTATATCACTATAATAAAGTTGTCATAACTAAAAAATAATAATGACTGACTTCTAGAAAATGGCTAATGCATTGAAAGGTTTCTCCCCAAGACAAGAGAAAGACTATCATGGGGGAGTCTGGGTGATCTAGCAAACCTGTAATGGATTTCCTAAAATTCACTTACTATTGGGTGAAATGTTTTCAATATTGAAGTAGATTGATTCCAGGTTTGCTGTGTCACCCAGGCTTTCCCATGATAGTCTATCTATTCCAGTCTTGGAGAGCTCTAGGCCCAATATGTTAGTTTTATTGACAATCTTTTGGTTTCTGTCACATAATGTTTTTCTTACAGCAATATGCACTGTTAATATGTTGTGCTGTTTCCATCAAATTGTTGCTGTGAACTTTTGTTATGCCACTGAGTTGCCCAAAAAACTTTACATTTACAAGTAAGAGTTTTGTAGCAAACAAAGAGGTGAACGTATCTGTGGCCTCTACAGGTTGCACTAGGGAGAAGGTGATGTGTCAGCCTCTTTGTATATCCCCTAGACTTTTGCTGCTGGCTTCAGCCTGGCAGCTCACACTACCTAAATGACCACTGCTGCTGGCCAAAAGGACTGTATCTGGAGTTACAGCTGACAGCTTTTGCAAAAGCATTGCTTGTCAGTGTGCCTGAGACCACCCACTGCAGTAACACTACCCCCTCCCTTGTATCACCATTTTTACTGAACTCCCCTTCTCACCACTATGCCTGAAACCTCTTCACCACTGCATCTTTATTCCACAAATGATGTGCTTCCACCACCGCTGCTGACTACCATCCTCCTCCACCTAAACTCCACTCTCCCCCTGCTCTCACCACCTCTGCCACATGCCCTCTGTTAACTTCCTAATGCACCACCTTTTGTGCTTGTTGGTGCTTCAGCACTTCACCCCTCATTGCCATTGTACCAATGCACACTCCTGTACTCTATTTTACTGCAGTGACAATACCTCTCTATAAGTACTACTTATGATTTTCTAATCCTATATGTTTTTCACTTACAGATTAGCAAACTTCACCTATGTAAACCCTTAATCAGAGCCATTGACAGTTCCAACTTCAAGGATGAATATGCAATGTCTCAGAGGGTGACTTACAAATACTATGTTGGTCGAAAGGCCATGTTTGACAGCGATTTTAAAAAAGGTACATGACACAAGCATCACTGAATATAGTTTTTAAACCTCATTTCCATCTTTTTGTACTAGGTATTTTTAGCACTGTTAAAATATTAGTCATCTGGAAATATTAGTGATGATTAAAGTAGAATAGAACTGTAAAAGAAAATATTTACTATGCAACATCTAGAAATGGTAATTATGCCTAAGCAGCACCCTTAAAATGAATAATTTTGTAGGCTTATTTGACATTTTTCAATCTTTTAATTTAAATCTGCACAACTAAATTGTGCCCAATAGTCCTGCTGACATTTCCTTACTTTATTTAGCTTAAAATATTTTGAATAATAGTTTGAATTCAAGCTTTGTGTATATTGATTACAATGTCGAATACTGATATTATTAGTGTTAAGATATTAAAACATATAAGGTAAATTTATTTTACTTTTGGGTTTCCTTAGATCAGGGGTCCCCAACTCCAGTCTATGGGCCACTAGAGAGACTGCGGACCATGTTTTGCAGAGACATTGTAGCCTCAGGGCGGGTTGTATCTTTAGACATAGCCCGCCCACTCTACCATCCCAGGTTTGATCCTAGGTAGGCGGGTCCTGGCATCATGACATGAGCCCCAAAAGGTTGGGGAACACTGCCTTAGATGATCAGTTATTCATGGCCCTGAGTAGTGAACTTTAAACTTTTTTTTGTCTCTTTAGCGGAAGAATGTCTGTCGTTTGCCTTTAAGAACTGTCTCCGCACATGTCAGAAGAATAAAAGAATGATTCTCATCTACCTTTTACCTGTAAAAATGCTCTTGGTGAGTTCTGTATGACTGATGTAAACAAAAGTTCTACAACAATGCAGTTAAGGCACATGTAAAAAATTGTTTTTGGTTCTAATATATACCAAGCGTAAATTTGAACACTCCATTATCCAAATAATCAATACTTTTGGAAGTTTAATGAAGCAACTTTATTGAATATCAGTTCCATTTCATAAAGGTATTGTAAGAAAATTTGCATTGGGTAGTTCCAGTCACATGAACATGTTGGAGGGCTGATTACTTACCTTGGTGTTTGAATAGTTGAGTGTAACCACCTTTAGGCACAGAGTACATACAAAATGTAAATTCGGTAAATGTGAACTATCAAAAAAATTACATTGAAGGTCACATTTAAATGTTCAAAACTTCCATTAAGGTTTAAATTTAGTGCTCAAAAACAAAAATATCTAAAAGATATTCCGTTGGTAAAATGGAAACAAGAAAATATTTCTCCGGATACCTGAAGTAGCCTCCAAAACGTTCTCATAAAATCTGTATTCCAAACCATTCTGAAAGGCAAGGTTCTATTACTTGGTGTTGTTGTTGGAGCTTATCAAGTAGCCCCACCCCTACACATCTCTATTTGCCTTATCACTATGATAGGCTGCCCAAGAGGTAGAAGGGGTGGGTGAATTTTTGAAATGAAGTTTAGTGTATCAGAACCATCATGTGTTTGCAAAATAAACCATATACAATAATGGTTATAAACAATAGTTTATTATCTCTTCTTCCCTCAATCTCTAGGGTCACATGCCAACTTTACAACTTCTTAAAAAGTATGATTTGATGCAATTTGCTGAAGTTACAAAGGCTGTCAGGTATACTACTATTTATATTTTCTATTTATAAACACTGAAAAAACTTTTTATCAGTTGCAAGTCAATATTTTTTTACATATTATTTAGACCCTGAAACTAGGTCCACTTATGGGCACCGGGGAAAGAAAACATTGTTTTCAAGCGGCCTTTGATGTGCTGGACACTTTTTCATGGGTGCCAAGTTTATTGTAAATAGCTGACTTTAGACTTTGATATCCTAACCTTATCTCTGAGTCACAGGAGTCCACTTAGGCCAGGACACCTCAACAGACTCACAGATATGCAATGGTGGCTACTGTATGGTCTACTGGGGTGCCAATAACAATGAACAGCACAACACTGAACATAAAGCTGTGTGGTGTTATTATGCAGTCCTCTAAATATGTGGAGGACAAACTTAAGGCCCCCCATATTTACCAAGGTGACCTTCACTGGTTTAGACTTGAAAGAAATTTTGATATTATGTTTGAAATGAAAATAATCTGTCACCCATATTAACCACTCTGACAGCAGATAATGTTTTTGCACTATTGGTTGGAAAGTTAGGACTTGGTCTTGTTGGCTGCTATGAGTAGCACAAAGACAATTTAGGTTATTCCGGTCCGGTTAAGTTCAGTCCAGTTATATTCCAGGAGCCTGGTGCAGCATTTGGGAAAGCATTAGGCAATTAAAGCTAGGACACTTTCTACAAGGGGAAGATAGAGGTTTAGTTCTAGGGTCCTGCTTAGACATAATCTTACCTGTTTAATACATTCCCAGTGAAGGTAATCTTCTGCTGCTGACTGAGGCATTATCAAAACATGAGACCTTCTTCATTCGCTGTGGTATCTTCTTGATTCTGGAAAAACTGAAGATTATTACATTCCGAAATCTTTTTAAAAAAGTGTAAGTTTAAACCTGCAATATGCATGTGGAAATATTTTCTTCTACTTGTTACTCCTTGCTTTCCATAGTGATCCACCTATCAAGTGATTATTGTTAATGCATGACAAGCAAGCATCCTTTTAAAAATGTTATACATGTTCTGTATTTATTACACAGTGACTTGTAGACAATTCCAGATATGTTTTATTTGGAGTTCTTCCTAAAATATTCAAGGCTGTGTTGGTACATTTTTGCAGACTGACTACATGTATACAATAATTGCATCTGTTTCCAAGCCTGTGCATAGCCTGAAATGTAAGTGTCTAAACACTTCTGTGCCTCTACACATGACTGGGTATCTTTAGTGTGACATTCAAGCCACAGCACTGTAATTGCTAGTCTCAGGGGATTTGTAGTGCAGTTTGTTAATGCTGCATCTGTTCTGCTCACTGTTCTTCATTCTGGAGGCAGTGAGAAAGCAAAACCCTGCTTCTACCAAGACAACCACCTGTCTTTGGTGTTGATAGCATTGAAGATGTTTCTCAGATAATGGGCCAATGTGAACATCTGTATAACCCCTTTATAATATATATATATATATATATATATATATATATGTGTGTGTTTTGTTATGTGCTATGCTTTTATTAGAGCATAAACAGGTTTCTAAAAGTGGTGAATAAAGGTCACAATAATGCAATTCTGACAATCGAAACTAGAATAATTTGATAGTATTATTATATTACAATTTCTCCAGCTGCTTATCGCCCCCTAAAAGTAATGTGGGCTACAATGGGAGTGGCCATTGAGAAGCAGATCTAAGCAGAAAGAATGCCTAAAACTGAATATGTGTCAACAGCCTCTGATAGGAAGAAGGAATTCAGCACTATGTACTTTTTCATTTCCAGGTATCTTCTGCTTCGAACACATCAGCTGTCACTCGATGCATTTTTGGTCGCCCTAAAATTCATGCAGGTTGAAGATGTGGACATAGATGAAGTGAATTGTATTGTAGCCAATCTGATTTACATGGTAAAATTTGATTCATTCATAATCACTATTTAATGTGTAAAAAATCCCTGCATAAAATTACTCACATTACTATGATTACAAAATCCATTGTTTTGAATATTGTTTTGAAGCTGTTATTGTTGTCTTTGATTCATGCCTAATTTATCAGTTCTCAAGTCCACGAAGATATAAACAATTGGTAACATAATTCACTCGCTTGGTTACTTAACTGTTTTTTAGAAACTGATGACTTGAAAACATTTGAATTATACTCAAACCTTTTCTAATATTTTCTATTTTTTTTTTTTTTATAAGGGACACATTAAAGGTTATATATCTCATCAGCATCAGAAGCTTGTGGTCAGCAAACAAAACCCTTTTCCACCCTTATCAACCATCAGCTAGGGCAGATACTGATGGTGTTTTCTGTCAACACAAGACCTTCAAAAATCAGGATCTCTCTTGTCATTATCATCCTTTTTTAAAGTCATATTCCTTATTTTTTATATTTCATTGAGTGTAAATTTATGTATGAAATATCAAATAAACCATCTGATATAATGACTGTTCTCAGCCAATCTGTTAACCTTTGCCACACATAGCAAGTATGCCACCATATACTGAAACAGAAGCATGAACTCCTACCACTGTTGTAAGTCTGCCCTTTAGGCACTGTGTCTCACCCGCTTGACCTTTAGATGGCATAGGGTTCACCTTTAAGGTAACATTCAGGTGATAAAGTTCAACTTTTTCTACTTTTTACATGTAGAAAAAATAGACTTTCAAAGGAAGAATAGCAACAGTATACAATAAAAAGTAATAACAGTGAAATATAATTTAAGGTTGGCTTGCCCTGGTAAGGTTGCATGTTAAAAAGTACAGATGTCCCTGAGTTCTATAAAGAGATTAATCCACCAGTGACATTATCCTTGGCAAGAAAGATGATCCGTGTGAGATTTGATTGGAGCATTCTAGACCAGTACACAGAAGAATCACAAGGAGGAAACATGACTATCCAATGATTGCAAGTTATAGGAGTGCTGAGAGGGTGTCTAGGATTCTCCTCTGCTCTCTAAATAAATAATTGTTTAGGTCACGGTTTCATGAGCTGCCGACCATTGATGGGAATAAAATCTGGGACTTGTGGTTTCCCAGAACAGTTTAAAGTGGGGTTTCCTGAGGCTTGTCAGAGCGATTCTCAGTTGATGATAATTGTTATGCTGACCTGGCTATAATGCACTACTCTGAATGTAGCTTTGAAATAGAAATATAAAAGATTATGACCCTGTAGGCCTTAGGGGAGAACCACCTGCCAACTGAATGGAAGAACCTACACCATATTTTTTCTTAATTAGAATGTCTGTCTACAATAAATTAAATTAATCCAATGGTATATAGAATATCAAATACCGCATCTAGCTTTGGTTATTTTTTTAAGTTGCTTTTTATTCAGTGTTTCAGGAACTAACAACAGCAGAATAAAATACACATTGGTTACTGCACAGCTTAGATTTTAAATACACCATGTCTTATGAAATGCAAGCTAACAATAAAAAACATATTTATAAAATTTTAAGCTTGATCTTTGATCCAAAGGAAAATTAGTTATTTTGCTTTTTTAAATACCAACAGAGCCATAAGTCAATGACCGCTCCCAAGCAGAATATATAAACTGGAAAATAAAAGATTGGAGTCCAAGGCGATAAATCCTTTTACATTCAGATTCATAATCCGCATATGATGTGGTAGTATCAAGAAGAGGGTGTCAAGAGTAGTATCAATCGATGTGTTGAGCCATAGTTCCCAGAATTTTTATTTTTTTTTGTGAACAGCCCCTGCATTGTGAAATAAGTCTATATAATATATGGGTCGTAATAATTGAAGCTATCTATTAATTTAGATGTTGGTCTAATTTTCTAATCTGCAACACAATCTGTTTTATAGCAGTGACTTAGTGAGGGCCTGAAACCACTCCATTAACCAGCAGGCAACTGTCCTTTTAAGGAAAATTCCAATGACATCCCCTGTAATGGTCTCATGGTTAGTTTAAGTTAAAACTAAACTCTAGGCAAATATCTAATTATTAAAAAAGAAAAATGTTATATGAAGGCTTGCTTAGCTGGCAAAGAGTTTGTAATTTTGTCTATACAATCTTAAAATGTAAAAAGCTCTGCCACATCTCGGGATTGCTTGGCAGGGCAGGAGACCCGACTTTTTTATGCTATGTATGGTTAATTACAGGTACAGGTCTTGTCCCTACTCCAGCACCCCCAAACCCTTATAACAAAATAAAGCTGTAATAATGGCTGAACAATGAGCAAATTTCAACTTATGTTTATATATTTACATAAGAACGCATTCCCTGATATGAAAGTTATACTGAGCTCTGTGTAAAAAGTGAGGATATTATCTGGTAAGTAAAGTATACTTTAAATAAACACATTTTCAAAGAATGTTGTATAAAGTAGGTGAAAAGGTGTGTTCTGTAATAATTTACAGGTGATTACAAATACAAAATCAATGTACCGATAAAGAATTATCAGCTATTCTGTATTAACCACATTATATATCTGGAGATTTTAGTAAATAAGAATACATTTGGATTGCTTTCCTGTGCATTATTTGTGCCCATCAAGCCAACCAAGAACCAGGCACCATTGTGTTCTATAGTAAAATGGCTCCCATCGACTAGAGCTGAATCAATACTGCTTTTGGATATCCCACAGAACAGTCTATTAGATTGTGTTACATTATAGGCCAGCTCACAGTTTCCTTTGTCTGTTTCTGTTGCTGAGAATTGAATAGGCTGTAATTCCGTAGACTGGTTGGAGGGCAGCTTCCAACCAGTCACCATACCTGGTATACGTGGCATCAGCACATTCTCAGCAAAATCTTTCTGAGGGATACAAATAGGTAAGGCATGTTTGTGGAACTTGATATTGTATTGGAGCCTTACTAAGGCAATGTTGTTTTCTCCGGTGTGCCTAGAATATTTTGAGTGCACAAGATAGTCCTCCACTTTTATCTTTTGCTTATTTTCAGAATTTTCATTTCCTGTAAAATATCACAAAATGTAATTAATTCATAATCAAAATGGCATATAGGTTGGAAAAGAAGTTTTATGTAAAAGCATGAATGGGATATGTGAATATATCCTTAAATTGCGGTCACATACATACACCATGTGTGCATACAAATACTTTAAGATTACTACATACGTTTTCCATGTACATTACAGATAAGTTTGAACGGTTCAGAATGTTGGCTTTTCCTATCTCACTCTGACCACTGCTGTGGAGCGGCATTACATAGGATGGATAAAATCACATCACTGTCCCTTCTGCAATAAATTACCTGCCTACCCTAATTTGTTTACTTTTTAAGTTGAGTTCTTCAGTTTAGCCATAAAAGAAAACACTAATTGTAAAATGTTCTTGTTTTTATTTATTTTTGAATTGCACACAAATTACCTGCAGGGGAAAGAGAAATTTTCAAAGCCATGGGGCAACTGGAAACGAATCAAGGTGACTCCATTATAAGCCCAAACATTGAATTTATTGAATACTAACTTCCTTTTTTGGGGAGTTTTGATTCCCTGCTCCCATAATGGATGCTATGGTTCCATGCTTTGTCCCCTGCATTCCTCTAGGACACAGTAGTGATGATTGGGCTGGTTGACTGAGCCACTAAATGCCTTGGGGAACCAGGTAGGTATGTCATATGCCTGTATATTCGTACATTTGTAAACTTGTTTTTTTTATTCTTCTCCAATATAAACTAACCCTATCAATGTTCAAACTGAATTTTACCTGATGTAAATAGAAAATAAATAATAGCATACATTGCAAAATATTAGCAATAAATGAGTCAAATCTAAATTCTGTAAAAAAAAAAAAAAGGGATGATTGAAAAAAAAAAAAAGGAAAAATAGGAAAAGACAGGTAATTATTAGGAGATTTGCTGCAAGCTTTGATTAGTCCTTGATGGCTAAACAGATATATAGCCAGCTCTTACTTACCCACAATCACAAAAGGAGGTCTATGTTGTTTGGTGCATTTTGCAGTTGTTAGCACTAGAGATTGACTGATTATAACTCCACTACAGTATTGTGTCTCTTCTTCATTTAATAAAAGAACCTTGAAATGAAAAGATGTATTTAATAGACTTTACTTTACATTACATAACCTATTTTTACCAAGGAGGAGGTGTGTTATCTAGTGTTATCACATGCTAATCTAGTAGTGTTGTCCAATGTTTTTCCTCTGGGGGAAAGACTGTGTTTTCCAACACCCAAAGGGCCATACCACCTGGTGCAACACACTGTGTTTGGGACATGACCAAGTTGTGACTTGCAGCAGTTGTTTTTACAAAATCAAAGTGTGTAACACAGCCTAGTGCACATATTAGGAGACATCTGTTAGCTTTGTGCACAAGTTACAGTAGAGACCAGTGGTAGTGTTATCAGGTGCATATCCACAGGCCTAGCAAAAAATTACCTGCCAAGGAAATGTAAAATTGTAGTTATCTTGTAGAAGTGACACTGTTGAAGAGTTATCTTTTAGTAACTGTCCACATGCATAGGGATCTGTGTGAAGAAGAATGTAAGAGCGGTTTTAATAAATGCATTAGGTTGCAAAAAGTACTTTGATATTTCATCTAAAACTAAAATATATGTTACAGGCGACCACTGTTACTGTACCAAGAAGAAAGTACATTGTTTCAGATAGCATGTTCTAAACCCCAACAATCAGTGGCTATACCAGGTTAAATTTTTACAGAAGTACTGGGTATGCACTTTATTCATTATGTGGCCACCATGCTCTGGTATATCATTGCTGTTTAATGCATTTATTTCATTGATTACTATTGCAAACTACTTACACCTATTCCTTAAAAAACTAATGCAATTCACAGTTTTGACCACACTAAAACAAATGAATATAATTCAGATGGACTTTGTGCATAGCCAGGACTAAACTTTGCTGCAGTATGTATGGTGTGTGTATATTTTAGGTTGTTATTGATTTAAAGAAATCTGCCATAATATTAATATAATAATAATTTAATAATATAATAATAATAATATAATAATAATAATATAATATAAATTCATTACCATTGCCATTACTGAATTCATTTTACATGGTGGTTGTCTGGCTGTCATGCTGATACTTTGTTTTTCATTTTTTAATGTACAAAGCTGAAATAAACATGCAGATCAAGCATTCCGGTTTTACATTTGTTGCCCTTACTGCACACTTGCTTTGAGTTTGACAGTTATAGTAAGAGTAGAATTTATAGAAAAAGGAGGAAAAAGACAGGCCTTTGTAGGGCAAAACTTTTTTGTCTTAAAAACTGACATTTTAATAATTATATCAATTCAATACACTAAACAGAATCCTCGTGTGCCAGACGTAAGCTAACACAGGTTCACTGTTCTAACAATTATAAAATAGTCAAAACGCATTAAACAATATAAAAAAACAGCAAATCTTGTTCCCTACCCAACGCATTTTGCCCTGTGGGGCTTCCTTAGGGGATTAGGGGACATTGATCAGTATAAAGCAGTGGCATTTAATTATAGAACAATACAGTAATCACAATATTCTATATAACTTGATAATATTGCTGAAACTTTCTTTGACCAAATAGAACAGACGCCTAGTGACGGCTAATGCTCAGGGAAATATAAAACCACAATATAATAGAAGTGTTAGCTTAGGTCTAGCACAGGAGGACATTGTTTAGTGTATAGAATTGGTATAATTAAAAAAATTTCAGTTTTTAAGACAAAAAAAGTTTTGCCCTACAAAAGCCTGTCTTTCCTCTTTTTTTTTTTATAAATTCTACTGATTGATTCAGGCTGGGCACTCTGAGAACACTCTGTTCTGTATGTTTGGGTAACTTTTCTTGGTAGCACTTATTATTCTAGTTATAGTAAGAGGTCAGGCATGGCAGTCAGCCAACTTGTGTATTCAGAAGCTCAGCATTGTCTGCCAAGTAAGATCAATGCAAAGCTGTACCAATTGGAAGTCTGGCATAAAACTAAATAAAAACTTGGTGAAGCACATTTATCAAATGATAAACAGGATTATCAATACCGTTTTGTTGGTAATTACCATCACTGCACTTTTACAGTTTAAAAATGACACAGGCAATATGTGCAGAGGTAACTTTTTGTATGGTGTTGGCTTAGAAGTGCTAAGATACGTGATATGATATTCTCATTCGAGATCAACGGTCTTGCTTGCGTTGGCCAAAAATCATTGCCATTGAACAGAAAACTGCTGTATGTATATTGCTTGTTCATTCATCTGTCACTGGAAACAATCACTAAAGATGATCACTGGTGAGATCCATAGAGGAATGTTGAGAACCTCAAATATTGCCCTACACTGTGTTGCAGTTCTTTTCACAAGATTGAGATCACTCCCCATTGAGATTAGCATTCCCCATGATCTTGTTTACAGGATGGCATCATCAACCTCTATATTACATCTAGGTATTTTAGCATTTTAGCAATAGTTTGGAGGTATACTGAAAAGGCATAAAATATTTAGGCTATATATTTAAAAAAAATTAGCTCAGTTTTGAAAAATTGTTAAAAAAATATCTTTTCAAGGTCTTAATTCTCATGTTTATAAAATAACAGTGTCTTTGTGTTGTCACTTGCCTGTTGGGTGGCAGGACTTTTCATCTTTACCAAGCTGGTAGCCATCTGCACAGGAGCAGGTAACAAAGTCAAGTCCATATCTAGGCTCACAGAAATGCTGGCATCCATCTTCTGCATCAGGATGGCATTCATTCACAGCTACAGGGAAAATATATTAGAAAACCACATCTCAATACAAAGTGTGTTAGATGCTTAAAATGCTCCATTGCATGCCACTAACCATTCCATCAATCATTCTGTTACTGAGTGTATCCCAGTTTTGACTGATCATTTAAGGTAAGCAACCATTTTCATTGGGTGGATTTCCGCAGCTTTTCCTTGAGAGTTAGTTTCCTCCATGATAACACCATTAAGGTGGACATTCACTCAGACAACCTATTATGTATACAGTATTTTCCAAGTAAAGGATGAAAGCTGTGGATGCCTGAAACTGTTTTTAGTGTACTTATCTATGTATCTTCATTTACACTGCATCGGGAAATAAATCTATTTTGTGAATATTTTATTTAGTTTTAATCATCCTTTTCTTGGAACTATTTTTCTTGGTGTTTGGAGCCCATTTGAATTCTGCACCCACTAGACATATATTTATTTCCCAGAGCATCTTACCTTATCCCCATTCTGAACTATACATACACTATATACTACTATATATTTTCTTACCCATCTGACATTTGTTCCCTTTATATCCTCCAGGACAGCTGCAGGTATAACTGCGAATAGTGTCTGTGCACACACCGTTATTCATACATGGGTTAGAGGAGCATTGCTTGCCACCTGTAATACAGAGACAAACCTTTGCTGTAGACAATATAGACATGGTTTATTGTAAAATAAAATGCACCAAGGAACCATACAAATGCACAGTTTTAATATACAAGGTACAATATTTCTTCATAGTATTCTATTAAAATATACATTATGGTTCGGCACCATACTAGGAAAAAAAACAATAATACTGACCAATACTGGCATACAATTAATACCAGTACTTATCAAATGCAATTAGGTTTTGTTGCCAGTACATCTCTCTCTCTCTCTTATCTAGCACTCTTTTATGGACAAATGTATATAATAAAAACTGTGTGGCTAGAAAGTTGGCTTTTTTGTGTTCATTTTCCTGCTAATAAAATGCATATAATATTAATGCAATTATACTCACCATAATATCCATTCCAAAACTGATCCTATAAAAAAGATACATAAAAATATTACCATAATACAGCATCTAATAGAACATGATCTATGATATACAGTAGTAAAGTAGACAAGAATGTATGGAGTAACGAGAGAGAAAATATATCTTCCCAATAGTGGGTATGTACTCCTTGTGCCACTAAAACAACTCCCACTCATTGAGCCATGGACTCTGAAGGTATTCTATAGTGTCTGCAGCAGAACAGTGTTCTTCTCGTGCATTCTGCTGCATCACATGTAAAAAAACACACAACCAGGTATCCACATAATTTAAATTAGACTTTATTTATCAGACCAGTCCATTGACTGATTACTTGCTACTTAAGATATCCCACCCCTTTACAGGTAGAACTTTGGAACTTATACATTTGCACAATTTTTGATATAATATTGCAATATTTTATTATCACATTCATTTATAAGTGTGCTTTATTGGCGAAAGCTGAAAAATGATTGGTTGTTTTGTTTACAGCAAACTTAAAAATAAAGATCCAACAATGGTGGCTGTAATTTACATACTATTTGTTAAATGCTCAAATCCATTATTTAGAGGCTATTTAAATAGTAAATTTTTTTAGATGCTATTTAACCAGTAAATTGGTTTCAGCAAATCTATGTTATTGAATTAATATTTGTAAAAATACATGGAAACTCACTGTTTTCTCATTGTCTTCATATGTTTCTCTTGCTTCTTCATATGTACATATTTCTTCGTAGCATTCTCTCTCTAAATTTCCTTTTAGCAGTTCCTCTATCAGAATAAAGTTTGCTCTCTTGTGCCTCTGAATTATTTTGTTTGCATTTTCAGCAGATAGGAAAACTATAAAAGGATATTAAAATGCTTAGCCACTGCAATTTGTATTTTCTAATATCATTGTGCATTACATTAAACCAGATGATTTTACATGCTTGTTCCTATTCTTCATCTCTTTTCAATTTATTAGCACAAAAAGTAAAATACACAATGCATTCATATAATGTTCTTTACTGCAACTTGTGTCACAATTGAATTCCATATCAATATTATTCATTAATATAAATGCAGCAATGTCAGTGTAGCAGGGGATAAACTCATCCCAGTGTTTTATGTTGTTGTTTTATTTTGGGGAGGGGGTGGACTGAAAATGAATTTATACATGTGTAAAATAAATTATTTACATTGTAACAATGCATGATCCAGGAGTGATATAATAATATCAATATTCATGCAAAAGCAAAATACATCATTTAGAATGATGTTCATATCACATGAGCAAGTACTATTTACAAAATGTGTTTATGCTGGCTGCCCTCACCGCCTACCACCTTTAAAGTGCAATTTAGAGAAACTTTTTTTTTAAAATAAGAATTGTGACCAGATAGGTCCTTTTTTGCAGAAGTGACAGGCTGTGTCTGTTTAACATTTGCACCATGTCTGTCTACTGGGAAGAAGATGAACACATTTTACCCTTTCTCCACTCTAACAGCTCTATTTATAAAACTGGGAATCAGAAAATCCTTCCTTGGAATTTTCCAGGTCCATGTGTTTCAATGGCAGATTCACTGTTTTATACATAGATTTTTTTGTCTTTAATAAATAAATTACATCTTAAGCTGCGTACACACTGCCAATTTTTGTCGTTGGAAAGGATCTTTCACGATCCTTTCCAACGACAAGGGAGTGCACGATGCATGAACGGTGCTGTACATACAGCACCGTTCTGCTCTATGGAGAGGGGAGGGGGAGAGCGACGGAGTGGCACCCTGCTGCGCGCTCTCCCCTTCACTTTCATTACGATCGGCTGTCGTCCATCATCCGTGGATCCGGCAGGTCGGTCGTCCGGACGATGGACGACACCGACTGTACACACGGCAGATTTTCGCCCGATAATTGGCCGTAGCTTTACTTTCTGTCCTGGCGAAATAGGACAACATGGTTTGAAAACAAACATTTGACAGGGTTTCCTTTTCTATCCAAAAATTATACCAAAAAAAAACAAACCAAAGAAACTTTCGCATTATTTCACTTTACCTGCTTTTTCCTTTCCCTCTTTATCAACATACAAGTCATTGTTTAAATAAAGCCTCTCTGTTGTCATTACATTATTTTAGTCTCAGTGACATCATCAATGGGTCTCTGTGCTTCTCTATGTGTTACAGGCAGATCATAGCTGGTGGGAAAGATCGGCAGAATGCTGTACACAATATTATTATTATTATTATTATTATTAATAAACAGGATTTATATAGCGCCAACATATTACGCAGCGCTGTACATTAAATAGGGATAATACACAAGCCGTATACTCGTGGATATAACTGTGCATGAAAACAAGTCCCGAGGTCCAGGCAATAGTTGAGATATAATTTCATCTGTTGCTTAATCTATTTTTCTTACATTTAAGTTTCATTTAAAATAACTTTGCTAATGGTGTTGTTTTTCAAAATAACTGAAGCAAGTCTCAAATTTCCACTAACATCATTACTTTGCCTCTTGGAAAGTTTACCACAAGATGAATGCATTTGTTGCTATCATTGGATACATAATTTATGAATAAAGGATGGAGTTTTCAAACTTGTAATTTTTTTTGCATTTTTTTATATATATTATGGTGTTGTCCAAACTTGTGTTGTCTATGTTTAATATTAAATTTAAAGTAGAATACAGGAAAGTAAATATAAGAAAACATTAGTTCAAATTTAAAGTACAATACAGGGAAGTCCTAAAATGATTTACTTGTGGATATAACTCATTATCTATTTAGCGTTCTGTCTATCACTATACAGTAAAATATTTTAAGACATATTTTGAAACCAGACTTTCCCTCAGAGGTATGATAATAATAATACAACTAATAATATGCAGTGATACATTACATGCTGTAAATCATATAGTTTTAACAACTTTGCAGTCACAGTTTTCTAAACTCAGTTTGTTCAGAAGCCAGTGTAACTGCGCGGTAATTTACTGTGTTTGCAGATTTGTCACTTTAAAGCATTTCATCTAGACCTGAATATATTATATGCTTTTAGCATTACATTATAGTATAATAAAATCATCAAAAGAATTTATAAATTAACTGACAATATGATTGTAATAGAATCTTCCTCCTCTAGTGTAATATATATATATATATATATATATATATATATATATATATAAAAGTTCATGCAGTTGATTTTCTATCGGCTCATTATTTGCTTGGCCTCTAGTGTGTACACATCATCTGTGATCAAATCTCTATGGTTTGGAAAGTTTTATCAAACCTGATTTTAGGAATGCAACCAATAAGTAATAATATGAAATCATACCTGTTTGTTCAGCTTGAGGAATAAGAAATAGTAGAACGAATATGCCTGTTGTCTGCATTAAATTAGCCATTTTGAAAACGTGTTCTATCCTAAGAGTTGGTAAATAAAAGAAGCGTCTCTTAAAGTTCAAAGTTCAGGGACTAATGAACATAAGCTTCGAGGGCAAAGACCTCTTTTTATGTAATGGATAGAGCATTCAAATAGCTTTGCAACAAAAAATATTCAGGACAAATAAAATAAAACTCAATAAAACAAAACCCTAATAGTTAAAAAAATAAGTAAAATAAGCTCCCAGTATATCCAGCTAAGCTATCCAGTGTAAAATTGTTTCCAACAAACTGCTGACTTCAACAGCGTGTATAAAGACTGATAGCTGTCAGATATTCTTATCTGAAGGCATTTTACGGGGGAACATTGTAAAAAAAATAAAAAATCATACCTAAAAGTGAATACTTAGCAAATGAGTTTATGTAGATCCTATGTAGAAAAGTGTAGATCTTTGATATAAGAGCATTGTAGCCACTGCTTGCTATACTTGTAGAGAATTAGTTTTATTATTCCTAATGCTGTACTGTGCTTTACACACTCAGGGCAAAGCAATGGGTTCTCCTTAATCCTTACATTTTCAGCAGCATATACTTACCTACTTTGAGATTTCCCACAAAGGGGATAAATAGTCCTTTGTAATCTCAGAATCAGAACTCCAGTTGGAGTTTATACAGGGTTGACAGTCCACAATTTCCAGCTGAAATATAGAATGAGTCTCATGCCTCTTTATACCCAAAAGTACAATGTATTTCCATCTTTCCTGGGGACTAAAGTAAGCTGTGAAAGGAGCAAAGGAAAGGTGGTTGTAAACTGCTGAAGAACTGGATTTAAAGCAGAATTAAACACAAAAAGTAAAATAAAAGGTTCCAACCAGGACAGACGATGTCCCTTCTGCAATGAAATACCCTTATCTGCCTGATCACAATTTTTTAATTTCACTCACCTGTCATCACTCTGATGTGGCAGGCGGCCATCTTCGCCTTATCTGTTTCCTGGAGTCAGAACTTTACCCATCTTGACAGGCATGCGGGAGTTAATTCAGTCCCACAAGCCACAGAGGAAGCCCATATGCACTGAAGGAGGGTGATGTACCCTCCTGTAAATGTGACGATGGGATCTGGTAATTTGTATGTGAACATTTGAATGTGTACAGGTGTAGGTTCATAGTTGTTACCATGAATACTAAATAATCTTATTACTGCATTGGGTAGTCTTTTTGACCTTTTTAACATGGAGGAACCCTTCAAAATAAGTTTCAGGTCTTGGAGGAATCCCTGCTATAATTACTATAGCCTCAGTTTACAGCACATTAGTGTGGTGGTCATTAGGAAGAATGCCTGTCAGTTATTCTTACTTGAGATGCACAAATTGCTCATTGCTCAAGGAACCCCTAACAAAAAAAAACCCTAGGGTTCCAAAGAATCGTGCCCTATTTATATCCAGATTGCAAATGCTACCAGGTTATTTAAAAAAATAAAATAATTGACATGAAACATTTGTTAAAATTCACCAAATACAGTATTTATGTTTCAGTATAGCATGGTCAATTTTTCAGGAAATAATAATTATTATTGTTTTTATTAATAATAATATTATTATTAATAATAATAATAATAATAATTATTATTATTATCATTAATAATAATTCATATATCATTGTTATGGGCATTACACCAAATAGAGCTATACGTTACATTGTATTAAAAAACAGTAACATAAGAAAGCAAATAAAAAATACTGCTTCTTCGGCAATAGTTTATCTCACTATCCTGGCTTTTGTGTCCTTACCTTAGTTGTTCATGTGTACGAACATTCTGTGACCTTTACATGTGAGGCAATACTGTCATGTTATTTAGTATTTCAAAGTCCATTGTACCCAGGAGAATTTATCTAGTTGGCTTAGTGGGATTAGAAAGGATGTTTTTGTTTTCTGCCATAATTTGTTACAGTTATTTGGGTGGTTATCAGTTGTTTTTTATTAGACCAAAACTTATGGAAATATTTTAAACTGTATTTCAAAACAACTTTTTTTGTTTGATTCAGCTTGCGGTATGTTTTTACTTAATTTTTATATCATTAATGTCTTAGCGTCACAGTTGTTTAGGGGCAGGAAATAAAGAATTTTTAGGGATATCACTTGGTGATCACAGAAAAAAAGGAAACACCCTTATAAAGTTGTGATCCTTACAATTTTAAGCCCAAATGCATTTGGATCATTGTCAATGACAAGCTATATAATACTATAAAAAACAGCTTCTTGGAATTTGATTAGACATAGGAGCTGTGGTTGGCTTATTCTTCCACTTAAGTAAAAGTTCTTCTCATTCGAAATGTATTATTATTATTAATGTTATTATTAATAAAAAGGATTTATATAGCGCCAACATATTACGCAGTGCTTTACATTAAATTTAGGTGATATATTTTCCCTGTAATTCCTTATTCATGTATTTTCCTTTTTTGTGTTTCTCTTTATAATGTCATGTTACCTCACTTTTGTTGCTTCTAGATGTTACCTCATTATTTAGTGAATTGACATCTGTGTGTGCTCTCCAAACAGTGTAAGGTCCTTAGTTATTTCCTTTTCCTAGTTTCCCTCAAACTCAAAAAAATTATTGAATAGGTTGTTATTCTAGTGCACCCAAAAAAATACAAGAATACATTGTTTGGGTTTTACCCTAGGGAATAGTTAAATAAATTAAAGCTAAGCCATTAATGGTTTCAGCAATACATTAAAAGGTATAAACCATTAAATGTTTATTGCTTCCATAAAGGTAGAAAAATAAAACTAGTACAACTCATCCCTTGATGCCCAGATCTTTGGCTCATTTGTAATGCTTTGATTTGTTCTTTCATCTGCCATTTTACCATCATAGATAAATAAAAAGGAGAGGAATTTTGACAGCTTCACAGATCTCATACATCTATATGGAGACAGAACTACTAATACTATTTTTTATAATGCTATGAGGATAGGAATGGTAGGCAGAATAAATCTAGACTTAAAGCGGAAGTAAACTAAAAAAAAAACACCACCTTTACTGTTGCAAATCTGTCGATCCCCCTGGAGGTATTAGGTCCTGTATTAGGTCAATGAGGGAAAAGTTTTCTTTTCCCTCATTGAAGAAAAAGCTCCTTCTGGGTATAACTAACATGGGGCATGTGCAGATGGAGCGGCCAGAAGCCCACTGGGATGCTTAACATGAGTATCCCAAGAGGTCCTGCCCTTTCATTCTGTCTTTATCGCCCCTACCTCCAAATAAAATGTTTTACCTTATATAGTGGCTGTCTAACCTTTTATGTAGGGTAAAAAAATTTCACATAGGTCAGCTTCAGCACACAAACTGTTACAATTATAAATTTGGACATGTAAGACACTAGCTACATTTGCCTAAACTACATTAATGTCTCAACCAATTCGTGCCAAGCCCCACATTTTATGATCCCAGAAAACCCATGACATCCATGCTATAACTAGGGTGATTGGGAAGTCCAGTATATGATAGCATGTTGGAGATCTTCTCTGTACTGCTGTTTATTTCACAATACAATGTTTAAATTATCCTCTAGTACAGAAGTAACCATCTCCTTTGCTTGAGGGCCAGGATCTGCTCACATATAGACAGCAATACATTCAGAAAGGTACAGCTTACAAAGGTTTAGAATGGGTCTGTATATATGGAAATCCTGGCCTGTATGTGGCCCTCAAGGACAGGAGTGAATCACCCCTGATTTGGTGTATTGCAGTATTGCTGTAGATGCACATATACCGAATTAAACTTCACATAACATTTTATTGTTTTATTATCAACATTTTAATACAATGGCTTGCAAACAAGGCATATACATTTTATAGCATTTATTATGTATCAATCCCCATTTTGAAAATGGTCCCTCCACCAAAATATTTATTGTACATAAGTGTATGATGCTATATTTTAGATGACACCAATACATGCAATGATTACTTTATTTAAGAATGTATTGTATAAGAATGATGGTTTTAATAAAGGTCAGCTGGGTAACCAACTACAAATATGCATAAAAATATGGGAAAACTTTTAAAATAGTTCATGATTTGTATTACTGCTTGAATTAAAATAATCCAAAGTAGCTCAGTAACCAGAAACATACAAAGAGAAGCGTTCCTTGTCTGTTGTTGGAATTTTAGTATGCCAGTGTTCTTGAATTTGTTCACTCATTAAAGCTGAACATTGAAAATTGTAGTGGGGTTCAATGCTTGTTTTCTGTCTAGCGTAGCAGTAAAGAGCATCCGCAACATCAGTTGCTCATGCAATGAAGAACCAGAAATGAGGACACCAGGATGTGATTTTATGTAAAAAAAAGAATATTACAAAATCTATTTTAATTTTTTTTAACTGTAGCTCAAATTAAAAAATAACAATTGAAGCTGAAGTTAGGATTAAAAAAATACATTTTATGTGATCACAGTTCCTTTCTTATTTATATGTCGTATTACAATATTCCATTCTGTTCAGAGTTGCTTTATATCCCTTATCCATTCTGATATCTGTTGTTTGGTCCATTATTAGACTTACTTGACAAAACAAAACAAAATCTATCAGCCTTTTCCAAGGTTTTTCATATTTTTAATGCAGTAACACATACCATCCTTTAACCTCACATATACCATTGTGTAATACATTTAGCCCAAAAGTCTGCACAGTGGTTTGTGCAATATAGGGGAACAAGGCTTGTGATCTGAGCCTGTAGAAATTTAGTTAGCCCTGTGTTGATAACATGTGACAGTATGCTAAAATAGATCAAAACAGCAAAAATCAAACTGGATTATCTTCAGCTTTATTACAGTGATAGAATCTTGTATAGTGTATGTTAATAAATGGCTTTTTTATATAAATCAGCTTGTGCTTTATGAACATGTAATAGAGCGGCAGGCTTCCACTTAAATTACTGCTGTCTTTTAAATACGCCTTTAAGCCATTTATGTAATCTCGATACTTTGGTGTAAACCCCATACTTGCCTTCTTGTGCACAGCCCTCTCCCCAGCTAACAATTCCAGTCACAAAGTATGTCTCTTTGTATGGGGTGACGTGTGGGCCCCCACTGTCTCCCTGACACGCATCTTTTACTTCCTTGTCGTAGCCGGCACAGAACATGTTTTCTGTGATTTTGAATTTACTAGACTCCTTGCAAGTCTGCCTGTCAACATAAGGAACATTGAGCATCTGAAGCTTGGTAGCCTGAACCCCTCGCTCGAAAAGACGTCCAAATCCGCTCACCATGGCTTGTTTCTCATTCATCAGTACTTCATCTGCAAAGTCAGGATCGGGAAGGCAGGCCGGAATGATATTATCCGTAAAGTTAATGGCTTCTTTTAGCTTCACTACAGCAATATCAAAATCATATGTGGCCCTAACAAACTTCGGGTGAACAATTATTTTATCCACTTTGTGCACAGACTCAGTGCCGTCAGTCTTCATTGTGTTAAACTCACCTGTAAAAACACACTTAATTCTTAATATGCCATATATGAAAAAAGGAAAGTAAACGTTCTGTAATGTTTTTTCTAACATAAGTTCAAAAATAAGGACTTTATATGTACCGGACAAGTTTATTTGCAGATCCACCTGTTGAAACTGGTAGGCTTAACCCATAAAAACAAACTCCAGAAAAAAGGCAGCTGTTTCACCTGACAATCTATTTTCTTTGCATTTTGTCCTGAAAATTTTACAAACACCATTAGATAGCACAGTAGGCTCAGGAGGCTGTTCTTGTTACAGACAAGGGTTGCCGTTTCTTCAACCCCAACCTGCCCATTGGATATGATATGTTGGGCTGGTGGCCCTGAGTAGAAATCAGGGCAAAATCCACAGGTATGCTACATGGCAAGATAAAAAGGGTAAGTAAGAGATAGAACTACACAAATTAGTGTTTGTTTTGTATAAAGTGGATCATGTCACTGTTATTATCCAAGAGGGACCTGACTTGATTCTTTCCCAGGGCCCCAATATATTTAAAACTAGGTACAGATAGGTAGTGACATGACTATGGACTCTGTAAAGTGCTGAGGAAGACGTCAGTGCTATACAAAAAAAAAAAAAAAAAAAAGATCAAGCTGGCTTTATACCAAAATAACTCACAAATGTATGTGCTCCAAAGGAAAAGAACACTAAAGTGTACAATAAATGACTGAGCGATATTTTCTTTAAAAGACTGTTTTTAACTGTCTTGGATATGGCAATCACTTTGATTTACTGCAGTGTTACAGGAACTTTTTGTTATCTGTGTTCCTCTAACCCTGACGCTTGGTGACGAAACAATTATAAAATAAAAATCACCAAAGCTCAAGATACATTGGTCATGAAGACATTAAATCCGCTACTCATAAGAGGTCATTCATCCACCAGTTTTTATCTCTCCTAAAGATTTCAGTAGTAAGATTTTTCAGGGTCTCCTTTTTTTATTATGTAATTTTTAACCATCTCACGCCTGCCAATTTACAGTGAAATTATAGTTCTTCATGTGCATGTGTTACTGGGAAGTGGGGGGAAACTGGAGTGCCTGGAGGAACCCTACTTGAACATGGGGGAAACATGCAAACACTTTCCAGATAGTGTCCTGGTTGGGATTTAAACCTAGAACCCCATCATGCATTTTTTCTCTTTATTATTGTGTTCCGCAGAAAGGTGAGGGTTTAGAAGACTGTGGGATTGTAGAGGAACAAGAAAGATGAAAGGTTTATGTTGCCCAGAAATTGAGACCAGAATTACGTTTAAACGTACAAGCAACAATCAATCTGAGACAAGAATCACCGGAGATGCCCTCTTACCATAGCAGTGAGTTTTCTGAAACTTACCAACAACGACTTTGAAGTATTTGGTCTGATTCATGCAGTGCGCTGCAGTGAGGATAAACTGTCTGGACAGGATTGTTCCACCACAAAAAGGCTCATTTTCATCACTTAGCAAGAGAGCCTAAGGAGAGGTATTAAGAGAGCTTAATAGAGATTACTTCTGGTTCATTTTTAAGCAGAATTTTAGTGAACAGTATGCTTAAAAATCCAACTTCCTTCCTCTGGTAACTGCTTTTTTTTACAACGCTGTGCTCTATTCCAAAGGAAAGCTCAAGGGTCATTACCAATCAGTTGTTCATCAATCTGCCTTGGTGAGGACCGTTGTGCACATGCAAGATTCAGGCCTGAGATGTGCACAATTGTATGTTTTAGGGAACAATCATCTGCTTCTTCCCACTCCTATTAGATTGTAAGCTCTTTCGGGCAGCATCCTCTCCTCCTCCTTTGTCATTGTTTGTATCTGTCTGTCATTTGCAACTCCTATTTATTGTATTTTTTGCATAATATGTTGGCGCTATATGGATGCAGTTTGATATTAATAAGTCTAGTGTCCTAACACATACAGTGTTATCTGTATGACAGTTGGTCTTTTTCTATCTTTCTGTTTTCCAAGTGAAACTAAAGTCTCTTCTGTTATAAATGTTTCTGCCTGCCAAAAAGTTTACACTTAACTGCCCATGAGCAGGTTATAGTTAAGTGTTGACATGATTCTGTGCTGGAAAATGTAACTCTTATAAACATGTACAAAAGTTATGTCAACCTGGTCCATTGAAATTAAGGTCCCCAATGATTCTTAAGCCAGATAAAGGGGGAGAGAAGATGGAAGCACCAGAAATGAAGAGGTGTGTGTACAGTATTGCACATCACAAAGATCCTGCATGCTAAAAGATTTGTGCAAAATATATTATTCCTATTGCTAGCATGTATTATATTTTAACTCATGCATGCATGAGGAAAACTAAAGTAGTAAAGTAGTTTTGCAGTTATTTCATAAATAAAAAAAAAGGCATCGAAACAAAAGAGGACAAAGTGTGAAAATCTTTCTACAGATAGTAAAACTTACTAAAATGTAATATACCAAAGGTTTTACCTGCCATGGGCATTCACCAAGTTTGCAATCTCTTCCACCCACAATTCTTCCGCTTGAGTCAAATTCCAGATTAAAGTCAGGATTGGCAGTTGGTAGAATTTCTTTTTGGTTGCTGCTGTCCGGTAGTACAGAATCAGTAGCATTCATACTATTGTCTGCTTTATGAGCACCATCCTTTTCCGCTTTCTCAGAGACTGCCCTCTTGGATCTCAACATTGCTGCTCTCCTTCCACAGGGATAGCTCTCTGTATTAAACAAAGTGTTTTTAATAGCCAGGTAAGCAAATTAGGAATAAAGGAAATAACTATCTAAAATTTAAAATAATTATTCAAAAAATATATTTATTGTTGTTCCTGGATATTTAATTGGAAAGGTAAATTCCAGTATAAATAAATAAACTGATTTCTCACCTCTTAACATATACCTAGTACAATGTCAATAAGTATCAAGCAATGGAACCAGAAGAAAGTATTCACATTTATTTCTATGTCCCATTTTACTAATCTGCAGCTTGAAAAAGTAAAAAGCTAACTCAGCTTCTTTCTCTGATCAGTCTTTTTCAGGAATAGGTGACAACTGTCAGCAATTGGTCCTCAGGGTATGGTCCCCTGAACACTTCAGTGGATGTTTGCTCACAAGTTTACTTTGTTCTTGAAACCTGTGGTTGTCCCCGAATATGTTCCTGGCCCTGACATTGGCTGTTGTCTCTGATTGTAGCATGACTCCTTAAATAGTTTCTAGCCATGTACTGGCTCTTGACCCCTAGCTTTGACTTGGAAAATGTATGGACCCTTAAACTTTGACTTTCAACAGCATAAAGTCTCTCAACCCCCACACTGAATTCCAAATATTCCCCAGTTACCTATTCCTTGCTTGACTCTGAACTCTCTGCTGCTAATTAGCACCCTGAACTCTGTTTCATTCTTCACCAATGACTATTCATTGATGTGTACCTGGTACTTGTTAGCAGTGCAACATTTTCACCCTCGGAGACTCTGAGGAAGATCTAAAAGGAGCTTAGACTTTTTGCTTTGGCCTAGGCATCAATAATCAAGTCAATGTTCACTGTTTTGGGGTAACCTCCGGGTGTCCTGGTTGACCTTTTCTGACCGATGCAATATTTTCCCAGAACACAACAGTAATGCCTATTTTTAAATGGGTGTGAAACTTTTTCCATCATAGTTTAACTGATGTCTGTCAGTGGATCATTTACAGAGAATGCCCCTTGATTTTGCAGCATGAGAATGTTGAAATTAAGACAAGGACTGACAGAAAATCAATCAATACCAGAGAGAATCACACTTTTATGTAGAATGAGGGAAGGCTTGTGTTCTCTTGTTTATAATATTTGTGCCCATCTTACTTCATGCCTCTGTAAAAAAGGATTTTGGATAAAAAGAGATTTGTTTGGACCTAAATTCCAATAAAACATTAAATTATTTGGTATTTGCAGCAACCTAGATATTCTAGATCAGATTTTAAATCATTGCATCATCTTATCCATGGAACTGATACAGAATGGTTACCATGTCCAATCATCTCTTCACCTAACTTTTCACGGGGCATTTTCTCAAAGAATAAACAAAAAATAGGTATGTCAGCTAAGTCGGTTAGGTAAATCAGAATGTGCCATTGAGCTGGATAGAATGGATAAATGGTATAAAATCTTTATTATTACAATACAGTAAAAAAGTCTACTAATACTAGCTGTGCTATGACCTCGATAAAAAGGATCTTCACAGCAGACTTTTGTAGCTACAGGAATCAGTGAATTGTCTGGGTTAGATAGGCTTTGGATACATACTAACTGCACATGTGTAAAGGTCAAACATGCAATAACAACATTTTAAAAAATATTATTAGGATTTCTTACCAATTGGAATGCAGGATTTGCCATCATCGCCCAGGGCATAGCCAGTGGTACATGAACAAACCACCTCCCTGTCTTTCACCTTGCAGTACTGTTCACAACCACCATTGTTCAGGCTGCACATTTTTAGGATAACTGCAAAATTAGAAATGATTCACATTAGTATTACAGTGCATGTGATGCATCTGGGCTAGATGGAAAGGTTTAACACAGTGGCCATGACCTACCCTCTCAGTAATGGCCATCCCAGGTATAATGTTGTTGTGGATAAAAATGGGGGGGTTGTTCTAATTCACAGAGGTTTTTGTACACCATGGTCTCAGATATTTACTACTGCTCTTCATAGGCTTTCATGGGAAGAAATTGTGTTTTCAAAGGAATTAGGTTTATAAAAAATATATATTTCTGGGGCAGTAGGTCAGCAGGTGGTATAAACTTGGCATATTGCTCTATACACAATACTGTACAAAGGCACTTGAACTAGGTAAATGGAGTATATCAGCTAATTGAATGTAGATCTTTCTGTTATAACCACAAATCACATACTATATACTACACATACTATTACATAGCTATAGCATTTTAAACATATACTGGAATGGCTTATTCAGTATATACCCTCAGGGTACAATTTCTATAGTCAACATTGATGGTGGCCTAGGACAGCAAGGCTGTATGAGGCATCTTGTTGTTGACTAGGTCCATATACCTAGAGCCAAGCTACTAATGGAACAGTTTGCCATAGTCTTCACATAATTGGGTCAAGGTACACAAACACAGGATTGTTGGAACAAGACTTGGATTTGGGGTGGGGGTAAAAATCTGGACTTGGGCAGTGAGGATACCTCTCAAACCTAAACAAAGGTCAATGCAAAATTAGAGTATCTATAATAAAAGCAACTTTAGCTGCCTATTGCTTTATCTTCAAAGACTTACCTGTTTCACATTTTTTGCCCTCAAAGCCTGCATTACAGAGACATGTGAATCCACCAATTCCATCTTTGCATGACCCACCATAAAAACAAGGATTAGGATCACACTGGTTTCCATCTAGGGTACATAAATATTTAAATTAGTTACAAACTCCAGTTAAGAGGTAAACAAACAGTTGAAATCCAAGGCATCTGATCTGTTTTTCCAGTCAAAACGTGTTTATTCATTTAAAGTGACAATATTTTTATTTAGTTTGCTAATCCTGGAAATGATTTGTAATTTGCATAATCAATAAAGGTTTGAGGTTGTTCCTAAAATCTCCCTTCCTGTATGTAGCGTCCTTTTACTTGAAAATGTGTTAAACTTACAAAGCTGTGCAGTGCATAAAAACCTGACTGGTGCACAGCACTGATTTTTACAACTCAAACGAAATGTTCTAATGTAAAAGGGTTTACTAAAAGGTGAAATTTAAGGCAATCGTACACATAGCGGTCTGTTTATGAAAGGTTTCACCCAAAATCGTTTAAACAAAATTCACACATTGCTCACACAGAATATCACTCAAAACAAATGCGATAATTATAACAACACGATATTCTAAATAAATTATTAATGTGCTTCAAACTTTTGAAATAATAGAAGGCATTAAAATTTATTTTTTTTCTCTTGTTACTGTGTTAAACATTTTGGATTTGTCAACCAAAGGACTGTTGGAATCTGAATTGGGCCCTCCCAAACACCAAGTGTAAAGAATAAAACCCATTTAGACACAGTAACACAATGACTGCTGTCAATCAGTTCCTCCAGTCCTGTTAATAGCAATCTGTGCCTGCTTTCTTTAAGTGTTGCAGAGCAAAAATAAGGGCCAGTAGAATGCCCAATAGCAGCACTGTGGCATATGGTGCAGGCACGGGAGGTGGTAGGACATGTGGCTGCACTGTAATAAACCTATCTGTATCAGAAAACAGATTTTAGTTGGGCCGTTTAAGCTATGTCCAATATTAGGCACAATGCAACCACATCCACTAGGCATAGAAACACGGGTTGCAGAGATCTCAATCAAATTCCAAAGGGCTTATAAGGGACCTCCTTATGACCCATGTCTGGCTGCTCCCTGTTGTACATGGAACCAACAGAGGAGCTCATTTACTATTAGCTTCCTCTAGTCTGCCTTCACATTAGAGCCCTACATCAAAAGCCCCTCTTTATATCAAAGTCGCATTTTCACATTGAAAGTGTAAGGAACTTACCCGCCCTGCGAGCCTGCGGTGTCCCTGGGGTTCCCAGCCACAGAGGGAGACCCCTCAGTAGCAAGCAGCATAACCAAGGCTGCTCCCCTGCTCACAGCTTGTCTGTCTCTGCAGGCGGAGGGATCCGCCCTGGACTAATTACTGATCAGCCAGGCAGCAGCCCTTGCATCCTTTTGAATGTGGTTCCTGCTCCCAGCACTGTGCAAGTGCAAAGTAGTGCACGTCCTAGGGGTACTGTGGGAAGAGGTGCGCGTGTTACCATGCGTCCCTCTTGTACCCCCCGAGGGCGTGGCACTCGGCTGCTTCGCCCCAGGGCGGGACATAGTTAGTTTGAATTCCCTGCGGCCAATCAGCTGCAGGGGATTTACTCAGTCTCCCATCAGACAGTGCCAGGTGGCGCAAGGTGATTGGTCATCCTGGCTATTTAAGGAGAGCCTGTCCATCACCCCATTGCCCGCTATAGCCTCTGTTACCACAGTGTGCTTGGGTGTGTCTTTGTGTGTTTAAAACTTCTGCTTGTCATCTCCTCAGTGACCCGGTCTGAACCTAACTCTGATTGAACTCTGCCAGCCCTGACCTCGGATTGTTATTGACCATTCTGCCTGCTGCCTGCCCTGACCTTGGATTGTTACTGACCTGCATTTGCCTTATCCTTCTGTACCTTGCTTGATTGGACTTAACCCTTGCTGTGCTGTACCATTCTGAATAAACCTTATTCAAGGATATCTGGAGTCGGTAGTGGTTTGTGTGCCCAGGCGCATTACAGAAAGCCTCTCATTACATCAAAGTTCCCTCTTAGCATCAGAGTACCCCATTTACATCAGAATCCACATAAATTTACATCAATAACCATAAATAACTTTCTTAGTGTGGACTCTCAGCAGATCACCCATGAATTTAACTTCACCAGTTGTAAATGGAGCTGGCAAAATACATCTTCTGCTTCTGTCTTCCTTTGGTCCCAGACAGATGACATCATGTGCTAGCTCTATGTACATCAGTGAACAGGACTCTGATGAAAGAAGGGGCTCCCAGAAGAAGGGGAGACTCTGATGAAAAGTCCTAAATGACAAGGGCTTAATCATAAATTAGCAATGGAGACCATAGATCTGTAGCTATAAAACCGTCACCCATGGCTCACTAAAGGTCAACACTGAAGGACTGGCTCCCAAGACATTCCTCTAGCAGAATTACTAGCCGGTCAACACTTAATGCACACCTAGATACACCTATTAAGAGGAGTTTTATTTTCAGTTTTCTTAATAAACATCAAATATTGGTCTTACCAAAATATATGTTCCAGAATTCTTGCTGTTAAGGAAAAATGAAACACAAGGAATGTTAATGAAACAAAATAAAAATATTTTTAATTAATGGCAAAACATTTTAAAAATCACTCCAGTATATTAAGGAAAACTAAAGCAACTAAGGAAGAAACGAAATTGTGATACATACTCAATCTACAGAGGCAACACAAAGGATAATAGTAAAAAAAATGACAAACCAAGATCATGATTAAAAATTAATCATCTATTTTTTGGGTATTTGCAGCTTTTTTGGTTATATACTTCTGTTATTATGAAGCCTACACTGTTATGTTCGATACGCTGTATGTGTTGTATGTCTGATTCTTTTTGTTATGTTTATCTGTTATTTTTCTCTGAAAACTCAATAAAACCGATTGAAACAAAAATGCATCATCAGGAAATGTAACTTATGTTAAGAACAGATGTCAAAATGATCAGTGGACTAAAAGAATAAAATAGCTCAAATGTATTGAAAATCCCATTTTTTTCTGCAAAAGTTAACAAGGTAACTGTGGTATAGTCAGCTCACTTCGAACAACCAGACCAATCTTCTTGGTAATCACAACAGGAACATGAGGGACTAGTACATTACTATGCTCCCTTCTCTTCTTCTAATATTGGTCAATAAAGCTTCCCTCCACATTAAAGGTCTAATATGAGATTTAGGACATGGCATCGGCCTAACGTTAAGAGCCTATTGACATATTCATTTAAAGCACGATGAACATACATGTATTGCAGCAGACTGCACTACACAGTAACACGCTATCATGTTTTGCAGTATGATTGTGCACCTCAAATTAGTTTTTATCCATTGTGGTACATTAGCAGCCCAATGATTTATTGCAACACACTGGCAGAGGCAGGTATAAATCCAGCCTTTTAGAAAAACAGGAGGTTTGTAAAAGAAACTACAGTTTCTAGGTTTTTGTCCTGTATTTAATACTCAGGGAAATTATTAAAATTAATTAATTAATAATTTGGGCTAGGGTGAAATGAAAGAGCTAGTTGACATCTAAAATTTCCTTTTATATAATTAACTTCTGCGGGCTCTTCCTCTGTTCAACAGGTTTTCAACCTGTCAAATAAGATGGAAGCATAACACAATAAATCTTCTGTCAACTACTAAACTCCTTATCTCCATTTAATGGGGAGGAATGCATGTAGAATAATTTCAGTCTGGGTGTCACCATAGCTTCCTCCATAGATACAGGCATAAGCGTAACCATCTAGAAACAGGAAATGTGTTTGAAAATCACTAGCTCACATTAATGAAAAAGATTTTGACTGGTAAGGTGCAATGGGTTAGGTACTAAATACAACTGTGATATGTGAATACCTAACAGGCTGAGTCAGTAATCCAGCCGCTACCTCTGTTTACAGATACTTGGCCAGTTGAAATTATTAAATCTCGGCAAAGATTGAAGAAGAAAGAGAACGGGAGTAGCGGTTTTAATTCCTTATTTCCATTCCATATGTATTTTCTGTACTGCCATGGTCTGTAGGGGCATATAATCTATAGCTGCTCCACCTGGACATAATCTGCTGCCTGATTGCCCTGTGGCACTGCCTCGTTGTCTCTTGGCATAACATTCTTAAATTCTAAATTGCTCATAACTTAGGAAAAGCAAAATAATTTATATTCTAATGGAAAGATTATTTTATCCCGGAGATAAAAAAATGGTGATTGTTCTGTGTATGATGGACAAGCTATTAACAGTATCACACTTTACACCAGTTTAAATGAAATTTATCAGCATTTTAGAAAAATGGGGATTCACACAAAAAAATGAATTTTCTGCAGATGTAATGTGTAGTAGTAACTTGAAATTCTCTGTTGTCTGCTATCACCCCACACATAATGAGACTTTTGCATACCTCCAGTAAAATTTTTATATTTTCCTATGGTCTTTAAAGGAGGAATTTAACAAAATAGCAGTAATGCAAGCAATGCTTACAGTTTTTGCATCATCCTCAAAAATCTCCCGAGCTTCCTCATAGTTGCAGGTTTCCTCACGGCATTCTCTTTCTAAATTTCCTTTTTTAAATTCTTCAAAACCTGAATTTGCACGCTTGAACCTTCCCAACACGCTATGTGCCTTGTCATGAGTCACAAAAACTGCAAGACAAGAATGATGGTTACTTCATGTAGAGTCCCAGAGCTTTATTCAAACAACTGAAAACATTATTATTGAAGACACTGAAGTTTCATGTATGTTCTGTATTGTCACGCTTATTCAGGGACAATCTACGGTACTATTACTAGCTGTTTCAGAGGGAAAAAATTAAAGTTAAGGGACGCAACTGGACAAGTTTCCATTTCAGTAGAACAACATGTCATTTAGTAGAAGTTAAAATATGAAGATATTCCTGACCCCTGCTTCTGAAAGTACTTCACTCTTTTTCTAAAGGCTTGTGGCAATCGATTTAGTGTCGATTAATGTCATCAGTTTGAAATGCTTCTTTTTATTTGGAATTTACCTATTTCGGACCTGCATTCGACCTGCTTCAAGCAGTTTTGCTTTCCTATGATATCAGAATGCAAACCTCAGTTGACACAAAAAAAAAACCCATGTATAGAGGTTCTAGTCTATATGATTCTATAGGCCCCACCTCTTAGATTGTAAGCTCTTCTGGGCAGGGTCTTCTCCTCCTCCTGTGTCTTTGTCTGTATCTGTCAGTCATTTGCAACCCCTATTTAATGTACAGCACTGTATAATATGTTATATAAATACTCTTTTCTTGTTATGTTAATAATACTGTAATTCTTTTGGGTCCTTGAAGGCTACAGGGCAAATAAAATATATGCAACTGAATTGGGTATGAGTTTATGTTAATGCTTTATGTTGCTATCCCAAACTTTGTATTTAAATGTATGTTACTGTTAATATTATGTTCTTCCTGTTCCAGTTCTTCGTTGAATTTACCATTAAACATGTGTGATTATATCTACTTAAAGGTGTGCTAAACTTCAAATCCTCTCATGTATTTTTCTAAACTGATGAGCCAAATAAAAAGCTAGGGACAGAAATATGGTATCTGTCATTGTTGACTTATTTGTGCAGAGTCAACAGCCATTTTTCGGATACTCATGGGTCAATGACCTAGAACAAACATGTAGCACATTAGGTTTTCAGACTTCACTAAATGTTCCTCTGTTCCAGGTCAGGGTCTCACTAAGTGGTGAAGCAAGAATCAGGATGATGGCCCTACAATGTGCACATTTAAAAACAAGTCAGTCCTGGCATAACCCATATTTTTCTCCTCCAGGGTTCACATAAACGGACACACATGTAATTCATGACACTGAACGTGGACTCTTCCGCTTACATTGGTTCATACCAACCGACAGAATTGTTTTGTAGATGATCATAACACACCAAGATTAACAGCAGGAGATCAAATATAAAACAAAATTTTCAGTGGAAGTGGAAATGATTTTCTATACTATGCAATACATTTTTTTCAGCTTCAGAAAGGCTAAGAAATATTTGTATGATGAAATATAAATATGTACACAACTATTTTTCTTTATAATAGATATATGTACGCTGAGTGAGAATGTGTAATTCTATATATACCTAAGAGTATCCCACAGCTAGTTTACCTAAAATAAATTTATAACTTTAATATTAATTATTCCAAATAGAAGAATTTGAAAAATGATTATTAGTAATCATATTAGGCATTGCACACAACATTAAGCCATAATAGGCAAAAACAATAACAACAACAATAGCATAGCAAACTGAAAATATCTTCAGGTTCTCCATACCTATCAAATAATATACTGGGTGCATTTATTATACCCTAACACTGATCTTGATTGATAAATTGAAATTGATAAATAAGGGTTTCATATACATACAGCCAAATGTGTGGTAAAAATTGGCTATTCCTACACCTACATTATGGTAGATTGTGCACATATTACAGCAATAAAACATTAAATTAAATATTAGACTCGTTTCTATTACTTTTCTCTATTGAATATCTATAGCACTACTGACAGAAAATCCTCTTCTAACTTACATTCTCTGTATTTCATTTTAGAAGCAGGACATGCTAAGGTTCTGACCAGACCTTCAGACATTACGCAGCTGATATTTATTGAATATGCAACCCCTGTATCCCATTTTCAAATATCATACAGGTTCTGCAACAACTGTTGTATGTCTATATATATATATATATATATATATATATATATCAGATTTTTATTCATATTAAATTCGATCATGTGACAATTTTTGCATACTATGACTTCTTGTATGGTTGTTATATACTATCAAGAACACTTTTCACACAAAAGGAGTTACTAAAGTGTCACCCAAGCCACCAAAGACATTTAAATAAGAGATATTCTTACCATTTTGTGGCTGTTCCAGGCAAACGGCAGGTAGAAATATTAGAATGATCAGGTATGTCTTTCCAGCCATGCTGTGATCTTATTTATTGAAATCTTCCTATTCCCTTTGTGTAGCTGATGTGACAATGAGAGTCACGAGTTCAAGCTGCAGCTTGCTAAGGGAAATTAGGAAATTCCTGCCCTGGGAACAAAATGCTGGAAAGAAAGCGGACAGTCCCCCTAAAGCCACATCTCATTAGAATCCATTTACAACCTAAATATTTTGTTTAGAAGATACCTATTGCAGTGGAAAGGAAGGGACTACATGGAGATGGCAATTTACTGAACAAAATGTTTGTATTATGCAACTTGTCCCTCTGCATTCAGATACCTGGTATTTGTTCAGTTCATGTATTCAAAGGGCAAAGAGCAGATGGAGCACTGACATATCCAGTGGCTCAAATCCAGATTACATTTAAAGTCATGCATGGTGATTAGTCCTAATTGATGTGAAGATCTTTGTCAAGTGAACATGCAGTAATGATATATAAACAATTTTATTTACTACATTTACTTATAATATGTAAAAAAGCAATTAGTAAATTAATGTATTTCAAAGAATAGTTATACTATAGAAATGGTGCATGCAAAGCATCACCACTATATGTATAAATAAATACAAAAATGTGGTAGTTTAAGGGAATAGGCAGTTATAGCTGGAGCTCAATCAGTTCATGGTTTTCTATGTGTCTTGAACACTCCAGCAAGATCTCCATGTCATTAATCCAGACTCCTGTCCTCCTGTTAAGTTGCGGGGGTTTCTACCTCTTTGCTTGTTTCAGCTCCTCTTGCTGCATTCTCTGTACCACAAAATAAACAATGGTCCAGCAGGCAGAGCAGGAACCCCCCACAATGGTGAATATACTCAAATAAATCTCATAAATAATGTCCCTAATGCTAATCATACACAAATATACTTTAAATTTATTTTTAATTTGAAAATCAATTGATTATACTATCACACACCGAAATTGATGCATAGTCCACCTAAAAGAAAGCACCGCAAAGAAAAGCACATGCTTCAAAAGAAATGTGCACATGCTTCAAAATTTGACTGGTCAGAAAAATTCTCAAAATACTGCCAGATATTTGCACAATCAACAGAAACCAACCAGACTCTTTATGATTCCTTTGATTCTACACTCAATATTACTTTTGATTATCAAATTCATACATATGAAAGTGATTAATGGTCAACTAAATAAAATGATTTGTAAGTAAATAAATAATGAATTGAATTGACTTTGTGTTTGACCAGATTAAAAAAAATAGGAAACTGTTGAATGAATAACGTATCCTAAACCTGTATACCCTTTAAGGATCTGGTGTGTAGACCCAGGATCCCAAAATCTGAGCTATCACCAACAAAGTGCCTGTGAAATATAAGAAGCTCATCAGTTTAACTAATAACTTTCCACAATCTGACAAAATTTTAAAATTAGCCTTGGGTAGAGGGATCTAAGTTTTTGGACCCAAAAATGGCCACAGACAACTCCTGATACATTGCCAAAAAATATATAAAGTGCATTGTTTATATACTGAGCTCTTGTCATTTGTATAATAGGAACATATGATTCTGTGATTCTGTCTTCTATTCTCAGAAGTGCATGACTGTAACGTTCAGGAAAAGAAATGTGTGCAGGGAAATGAGATAAGCTAACATTTCCTGAAAAAAAAAGCCATGGTATTCTGTATGTTCTTACAGCACAGCAAGGCAACAATCAGGTAAAACAGAGGCCAGTTTGAGTGTTTTACAGTAGGACCTGCTAAACAATTTATGTCATGAGTATCCTCTACAATGCTACAGTTGTAACAGTAATTGCTTTGTATCCTTTGTGAACATATCCAAGCCTGGTTGTTTAAGGAGTACTAACTGTTCTGGAATTCTTAATGTGTGACTGAAATATTTAGTCTTATAGGTACCTAATAATGAATTTCATTTTAAATTATATTTGTACTTTTAGTGTACCCTTCATGGATGGAGATATTCACTAATGATTGTGGTGGGTAAAGATCTAACATCCCACAATGACATTTAACAATCTGCTAGACCTAATCACTAAACAACTGACCGCTAATGGAGACTTTTGTACTCTCCAAAGCTGGGCACCTCCAGCTTCTCCTCTTCTTTATCTATAGAACAGACCGAGAAATTAAAATGTCAAAAACTACACATCTGTGCATAGGTTTTGGGCCTTGTAACACTAGTAAATCTGTAGCAGGTAAAGATCTTATTGCATATTATCTAAGCATTTAGTATTTGGACACAGAGTTGCTTCTATAGCTAGCTATAGTTCTTATTTATCCAGATAATAAATGATCAACTAAAAAAATCCCGGTTTGGAAAGAATAGTAAGAGCTTATTTTATTAACATGTATTTAGAGCTAGCCATGGTGCGACAGGTGAAAACAATAGTGCCCAAGTAAGGGTCATTGAAACATAGTGAGCAAGATTTGTCTCTGTATAATAAAGCTGTAGACTCCAATATGGATATGATGATAGCAAATGTAGGCATATGTGATAAAATGTGAGTACACAATAAAACACATTAGGCTGAATTATTCAGACATTACTTTAATGTTCTGCTTTGCATATGCCACAGGTTAGCTTTAAATGCTAGCATATGTTTGTTTTATGTAAGATTCATAAAACAAAATTCCAGACACTTTAATTAAAATATTAAATAACTGCAGAATATGTGATATAATAACTACATTTAAGTAGTAGTTTGATTCATGTGGTTAAGAATCCAATTTGTATATCTGGACACTCTTGTATAAACACCATACTTGTCTTCTTTAGCACAGCCAAGGCCCCAGCTGACAATCCCAGTGAGGTAATATGTTTTTTTATACATTGTGATATATGGGCCACCACTGTCACCTTTGCATGCATCTTTTGAGCCATCAATGTACCCAGCACAAAACATATTATCTGTAATATTTATTCCTGTCTGTGTTTTACACTGCTGGCTTGCAATTCGAGGCAACGTCACCCTTCTCAGGATGTCAGGAGTTGCCCCACCTTCCAATAGGCGACCCCAGCCACTGACTGTGGAAGTGCTGCCATGTTTTGAGAGGACTTTTACAGCAAATGTTGTCTCTGGCAGGCACATGGGAACCACATAATCTGTGTAATTGACAGAAGCATTCAATCTGAGAAGGGCAATGTCATGGTCATAGTTTGCTGTAACCTTACGATAATTTTCATGAATAATTATTTCAACAACTTTACGCTCTTGTTCTGTTCCTTCATATTCACTGATTTTATGGTCACCTGCAAAGGAAATTTAATGGTTAATTTAAATTAATATAGTATTAATACCCATGCTGTAGTGATTAGTAACAATAATGTGGTAGAACTAAGGCCTCTCATGTGAAACAAAATTTAAAAATGTGCTAAGAATCTCTGTGCTTTTTTTTTCCCACATGAATGCTGCATGATGTACTGTTCCTGCCACTCTCACATATCCTAAAGTAGGAGAAAGAATGTTGTAGGAGGCGTGGCTAACAGTATTGTCACTGATGATTCAAAAGCCTGGTTTGTCCAATGGAACTTGGCCACACCCAGTCCTGCCCACTGCTTTTAGGACTGACATCACTTCCTCCGTTGCCGAAACCCTCCCACTGTAAGCTGCAGTTTTTGGTTGGGGTTAGTGAATTTAAAGAAAGTTTTCAGTTTACTTTCTAAGGCTTGTGTATTCCCTAGTAACTGGATTTGAGACTTGTTTAGACTGCCATATAGGTTCTTTCAGCTGTATTTAAGGCAAACCTAAATCAGTACCCTGAAAAATGATATTTGAAGGGTAGTATACACTTTCATATTTATCTCTTTATAGTTATATAAATATATGACTCTGTGGATCTTTGCTTTCTACACCACTTCTGATATTGCTGTTGTTTTCAAAACCCCTGCATGTAGGATGGGGAGACAAAGACATTGTTCCCTATCAAGATGGTGCACTCTGGTATATACAGACTTAGAGAAAAGGGGGAGAAAACTGTGGCAAAAAGGAGCTATTCTACTTAAGATATTTTACCGAATTCCCTATTATTTACAGTGGATGCTTTGGAAATAAAAAATATTTTTGAAAGGAGAGAAATAAAGAAGCTGCCATATTTTACAATGTTGTTCCAGGGTAATTAAGTGAATGCAAGTTAAGAACAGTATCCCTGGAACTTGCAGCTTTAACAAAAGGGCAGAAGCAGCTACAATATGTTTGATATATTGCCTCATGTTTAATTATCTCATATATACTTACCAAGTACAACACTTAATTTGTTCACAAAAGCTGGTCTCAAACAATGTGCAGCAGTGAGAACCCAGTTTGGCGCGATTAAAGTCCCTCCACAAATGCTTTCAGGTCTTTTGTCTAAGACAAGTCTAGCCTGCAAACATATATAAAATGGTTGTTCCATGTTAGGTAAAAATAGTTATTATCCATCTTACAGCAAAAGCAATGCCTAAGAAACATCTCATTAGTACAGTTGATGTGCAGTGTGGATGATACACAGTCATCACCAGGATCTTAAGTCCAGTTCCCATTAATGTAGGTACACTATCTGAATAGGGATTGTCCTGTCCTGTGTTCTTGCTTCCGACACATGTTTTTATCTTTTTCACCAGTCCATATGGCCATATACCTTTTTTGTATACATGCCCTTTGTAAAATGCAATATAATAGGTTAGAAGTATATCTAAGATAAGTAATTATGATATATCAAACAACATGGCAATTTTTTAGGCACTTCTTTTGCAAACATAGACTATCCATTTTACAGCCAATGCAATAAAATATTGGCCTCTCACAAGGGCCTCTCCTGTTTGTAATGGGCATCAGGACCTCGGTTAATGGTCATGATACATGAATAGAAATACTCTGGGCATTATTTGTGTGTGGGTTAAGTCAGGGTTCCACCAGTGGGGCAGGAGAAGGACCCCATTTGGGGGTGCGCACCGGCCAGAGCCGTGGACCACGTCTCCTGGAGACATTGCAGGCTCATGGCGGTGGGCGGGTTGTGTCTCTGGAGAGTGGGCAGGTTCTGGCATCATGACGTCACTATGGGGGAAGTTTCTTCCCCTTTGAGTGACACACGGCTCCCTACACATGCGCGGTCCAAAGTCAATGCATTTAGTGGTCCGCAAGCTCCAAAAGGTTGGAGATCACTGGGTTGAATGAACACCAAATGACAATATTTGTAGTTCCAGGGCCAGTATTATGGGCAGTGCAAGTTCATTGAAGATTTTACTTCAGGCAATTAACCACTAACCACTAACCACTAAAACTGTGCCCTTTTCCCAATGAGATCAGTGATAGTGGGCTCTTCATCCACTGACACCAATGCAGTAGGGCCCTCTTTCACTGTACGTCAATTATAGGGGCATTACAACGACCAATAAACTATAATTATTTAAACACTGTTATAAAAAGGGCATCCAACAATGTAACAGGAGTATTTACACCAATATATCTTGGCCTTTCGTGGTCAGAATGAATGACCCCTCTTCACTAGTGGTCAGTAAAAACACCGTTGTTACATCGGTATTTAGTGTAAATGGTTTATTGGATTTGTGCTCAGTGTGAATATTTGCAGTATATTGGACATCAGCATACATTTTAAATAGCATTTTCACAGTTGTGGTCAGAGTAGATGTTTGCATTTTATAGGTGGTCATTTTAAACCAATGCCATTTCTGCTTTACGCAAGGAAACATTAGCAGGGTTTGTAAATGCACATTTTGGTGCTCATTGTAAATAGTCTGTTAGATTCCCAATGTAAATGCCTGAATTACAATGGTGGTCAGTGTAATGGAGGTATAGACCTCAATATATCTGGGCCCTTCTAATTTTCTCCTCCCAATGGGTGGTCATTACAAATGCCCCTGTTACATTAATGTTTAGTGTACATACCCCCAATACATTGGTGCTTATTGTAAATGGTCCTGTTATATTATAAATATTTAAAAAGTGTGATAAGTTAATTTATACTGGTGGTCAGTGGAGAAAGGCCACCTTAAATTGGCAGATATAGCAAGGGCTCATTTCAATTTGTGGGTAATAGCAGAAGGATGTTACAATGAACTGCCTCTTAACTAGATCATTATGCATTATTATCAGTATATTTCCTTATATTGATGGTCATTATAAAGAAAGCTATTTATTATCCAGGTCAGTTCAAATATCATTTGCACTAATAGAGAGTGTAATGTCTCTAACATAGATGATCAGCGGGAAGAATACCTTTTATTGTCGGAACCACTAGTGAGGATGCCCTTCATATTGGTGGTGAATGAGAAGAATTTATCTTACACTGGTTTTCAGAGGAAAGAATATTCCTCTTACATTTGATAAATGAGAGAAGAGGCTCCACTGATCCCATACTATTGGCTCTGGCAAGACACATTTATGCTGTAACTAAACAAAAAACATCAGGCAGGAGATCTGCCACTGTTGCTAGAATGGGAAAGCTTACCTGCCAGGGACATTCTCCCTTAGGGCACTCTTCACCTCCAACAATCCGACCATGTGTTTTTTTTTTCTTCAGCACAGGTGTTTGTCCACATGGATATTCAACTAAAAAAAATAAAATCTTGTTATATCATAAAGTACAAAAGCACTTCCATTAACAGGCAACATGTTTAGGAGGAAACCATATTATTTGTTAAAAAAGTTTGCATTTGGTTTTACAAATAAACATTCCATTACAATATTTATTAAGTGGTATGAAAGAAAGAGAATAGATAGTGGATGGGACAGTTAGGAGTGATTCGGATTCCCTAGATGTCTTCAATATAGTCTGAACCTGAAAGCAATAATAACACCTGTATTCATTCGAAACTACCAGCATACTATAATACTAAAAACCGAGAGCTTAATCACTTGAAATTTAAAGTGTCTAAAGAGCCCCCTGAGGAAGCCTTTTGGCATAAAGTGTTGAGATTGAGACAACAATATCTCTCTATGACTATCAACTAATTATTCTACAACTGATGTACTATACTGTACTGTATAACTATGGCACACCTGCAGTGACGTCCTCTTCTCACAGAGACGCATATACTTGCTAACGAATGAATTAGTTACAAATAATGTATACTACCCAATGTTTTCTTATTCATGATTTTATTGAATTTTTTTCTTTCAAGTATTCATAAAATACGTTGTTTACATTATTTATTAGCTAAGGAAACAGGACAACCTAAGTGGTTCCTTTTCAAGCATGATCTCTGAATAAACTGAGCCCAATGGTTAACATTGATTAATATATATCTCATGTTTAATTTTTTTCTTTAAGTAAACTTCATCACAGAACTCTCCCTTACAGCTGACATGAAGTTTAGCAAAAGATTAGCTCCCTGCCACACAGATTCTCATTTTTGATCAAAAAGTATTTGATATATATCTGTACTTAAAGAAAATATTCCAAGTCTTAAAAAATAAAAAAAATATAGACACTACATATAGGGACCATCAGCCTGTAATATATACTATACATTAAAGTTTCAGTTATGGGTTTCAATATTCTGTGAAACCATATCTTCTGTTTTGGTTTACATAGAAATGAAAACATATTTATGCATTAGACACTAAGAAAAGGATAAAATAAAATGTTAGTATCTATCTGGGGTATAATGGTTTTTATGTTACCAGCACTCTCTATAATTGCAGAATTTTAACAATCGCCTAGAAATTCATTTAAAAAAGGCAGTTTTTTATCACCCACCTGTTGGAATGCATGATGTTCCATCTTCCCCTAGAGAATAGCCTTCTAAACATGTACACTCTCTCCTTTGCATTGGGGAGCTATGGCAGAACTGTTGGCATTGCCCATTATCATCTTCACACGTTATTGTCTGTTCCAAGCCTGAGAGAATAAACATATTAACATACTTTATTGTTTCACAGAGTTATAGTGTGTTTAATCTAACTATCTAACTGCTATGGTAAAGTTTTAACTTAACAAATTCCAACCAACCTATAGTTGGAGATTTGAGAAGGTTAAAAAAGCCTGGTCAGTGATCTTCCATTTCAGTGGATGGCAATTCCGCCTTATTATGAAAATGTGTAGAGTCCATCATTGACTAAACATTACAGCCTTACTATACAGAAGCTTCACTATCGTCAGCCACCCAGAACACCTGCCCCACACTGTTGTCAGTTCCCTGGGTGCTGATGCTTCAGCTTCCTACATTTGTTTCCTTGATTTGTGTACTTCTGCAGGTAAAGTGAAACTAAAGTCCCACTTTTCTCTTTTGTAATTCAAGCAGGTGGTTATTTCAGAAATGGATAGGCAATGTCCCTTCTTCAATAACTGCTACTACCTGTTCACCATCCAGGTTCCAGATTTCTCTGAGCTGCACATGTACAACTCAATATTGGGTGCCAGGGAAATCAGGAAATTCCCTTGAGTGCACCAGGAAATAACTTGGTACGACTAATCATCAAAGATGACTGATGACAAAGATCATCATCGGGAAGTGAAGAAGGAAGATTTCAGTGCTCTGCAATGGTACTGTCAAACTTACCTCTTCCTTGCTTATGCGCAGGCGCCTCTCTCCTGCACATGCAGGCATTTGTGAGCCCAGGCGCGCCTACGCTTCCATATTTAATCAGTATTGCTGCTCCCGCCGGCCAATCAGGAAATAGCCTCTCAATTGCCCTTGTCTATTTAGCTTGCTTAGACACAGCACCCAGCGTTTTTGTCTCAACTAGTGCCGGGCCCCCTAGCTCTGCTGAGCATTTTCTCTACACCTGCTGTTTAATTCAGTGCTCTCCCTGACCAGCTCCCGTGTTAACCCCTTTTTGCCCAGCCTGGTGTTTCCCTGCCTGTTCCCTTGTGCTGTTCTAGTGTTCCTCCATGTCTGCAGTGTTCCCCGTGTCTCCTGTGTCACCTGTGTCACTTGTTGCTTCCGGTGTCTCCTGTGTTCCATGTGTCTGCGATGGCCTACGTCATCAGTGTATGGCTTATGGACTGCCCTCAGCCTGTCAGACATTTGGGACAGAGCCAAGGGAAATGTTCTGAAACACCTCTAAGGGGAGTGCTTCAAAAACACCTCTTTGACTTTGTATTTGATACTGTATTACAGGTCTCACAGGCAGTGGCATGTTGCCTCTGATAGAGCTAAGTCAGTTCAGTCAGGGGAAGGGAGAGGAATGGGTCCACACTGATGACTTCTAAAGACGGAGGGAGTAGGACTGATGGGTGCTCTAGTAAAAATTGTGATGGAGGAGATTATGTACAGTTGTAAGAGCTGTGGACAGAGGAGGGCAGCTTTGCACAGCGATAGTTCTAAAACTTTAACACCAATTGAATAATTCCTAACCTTTCAGCATGAGCTAAGTCGCTAAATACAGTATGTAAAGAGAATCTTACTTGTTTCACAGTTTCTACCCTCATAACCTTCCGGACAGGTGCAGACATATGACTGAATTTCATCACTGCAGGTGCCTCCATTCAGGCAAGGTTTGGAGAGGCAATCATCGACATCTGTAAACAATAAACCAAAAAAAAAATTTGTCTATCAGCAACTACACCCCCACCCCCATTTGAATGTTTTGTTTTAGAGTACCTGAGTATGTTTTCCAAAATTCTTTCTGCCAGAGGAAAAAAGAGTAATAAAATATATATTATTTATATGTCTGAACATACGAACAGCCATTAAAGCCATTAAATGCATTCCAGGTGCATCAAAACAAAAGGTGTTCAAGGTCAGCTCATTTTATTTCTAAAGCAGTCAAAGCCAAAGTAGAAAAGCCTGTCCCCTGCCAACAGCTACAGAATGGACTGATATCTATATGGAAAAGCAGTTGTATTATTGTAAAGGTCCAGGTAACTGCAAATAATGAACCGCCCACGACTGAGTGTCTGTGTGATGGTAAAAAAGAGACAGATTCTGAAACCACGGGTGAACTGCAAACAGCACCACTTGCAAGAGGGGCATCACAGCATGACCAATTGGAACACCAGAGAGCGAGTGTTCTAATTGCACATGCCCAGATCATTGGGGCAGATTGGCAGAGGCAAATTTTTAACAAGCACAGGAAACAAAATATTGAAATCAAGGACCACCTGTGATTTTACAGTGAGTGGGCATGTCAGCCGGCATGTCAGTCTGCAGATAGATCACTGTTTCCCTAATAAAAGCAAGGGTTCCAGTCTGCAGCTGCTGCAAAATGCTACTTAGACTGTGGCTAACTTTTATGTAAAACTGTTTTACACTACTTTTTGGTGCATCTGGAATACATTTAGCTGATGTAATATGAGTTCTAGTTGTATACAATTCCCATGATGCACACAATTTGTAGGCAAATGATAATCTAAGCTACACCCTCTAATTCATTCAATTGTTACCCAGTTACTTGCTACATCTCAATGAATTTAGCACCAACTATGGCATTTGTAAAGATAAAGGACTTTTAAGGCTGCATACACATACAGAACTCTTTTCCCTGGAAATAAACTCATTTCCAGTAACAAAGAGTGACAGATGAACAAAGATTAGAAAGGGTGGAGGACAGCGAGCAGCACCCGTTATGATGTCCTCCCTCCACATGTATAGCAGTCATTCAGATTCATGAACAATGATCAGACAACCACTGTACACATGCCAGATTCTCACCCAAGACAAACACAACTCAGATGATATCCATTTGATGTGTGTACATAACCTAAAGCAAGATGTAATGAAACAAATAGTACATTTGTACTCAATAAAAGAACATTGTGAAACCACATATATTTTGTCTCCTTAATAATTCACAGCCGCACTGGTCAGAGATAAATCAAATGTCTATTTGATTCTCCAAATAAAGTTAGATTTGTTTCATTGCATCCTGCCTAGAAAGTCTATAGGGTCCATTGAAGAGCTGAGCGGTAATCTAGAATAAATTACTGCTGGCTTTTAAGTCAGGTATGTTGGCTGAATAAAGTTGTCTGATTAGTTAGATAATCTGTTTGCTGGGACATGGGTATTTTTTATGCCTGCTCCATGTAGGTCGAATTTACTTTCTTGGATACAGGTTTACTACTTAGTGGCCAAACCATAACCATTGATTCTTACACTGTCCTATTTTTTGCTATTTGTATGTAATGCAATATAACCATAATTAAATGTTGATGATTACCAAACGTCGCTCATCCTTGAATATTTCCCTGGCCTCTTCATATGAGCAAACTTCTTCATTGCATTCCCGCTCTAAAGATGGTGACCTGAGCTCCTCAAGAAATGAGTTGGCTCTCCTCACCCTACTCTTCAACACATTGTCTGCCTCTTTATTGTTTAAGAAAACTGCAAAGCAAAACGCACAATACAGTCAGAGAGATAATCAAATATTTGATAATACTAAAACATTAAGTAGAATATATTCCAACATTTCTAAAGTGGCACATTTAGTGATACTATTTTTATAATGTATATAATTTATACTTGACTTTTCTTGTAAAAAACTGAATTGATGGATGACCTCACTGGCTAACAGAAAAGCTAGAGGGAGCAGGACCAAACTTGGTGAATGTTTAAGGATTTTTGATGGACAGGATGTAACCTTACACACTGTAGGTGATATAATCAACCCTACATACCCATCTATATAAGATCAAAAGTTAATACAATGGGCCTGATTTATAAAATCTCTCTAAGACGTAAGAAGATATACTATCATGGGGGAACCTGGGTGATCCTGCAAGCCTGGAAAGGATTAAGTCCAGGATTTAAAGCATTTGTCAATTAAGAACACATGATTTTTAAGGAATCCATTCAAGACTTGTCCATAATAGTCTATCTTCTCTCTTGGAGAGATTTATTAAATCATGCATAATATTCATGTGTCCACTTTGGCACTGATATTACCGATTCCTAGTCACAAGGTTACTATATGTATGTAATTTTTAGCAGATCTCCTACATATACATATTACAGTTGTATAGTCATATTACTTATTACAGTTTTTTACTTCTCATTTTACCACAGTGTTAGTTTCCTTATACTAAATTATACAATTTAAAAAAAAAAGTCATGAAATTGATTTACCAAAAGGTTATTTTTAATGAAAATTGTTCCCTAAGCAATACAACCTAAAAAAGCAATAAAAACAAAACACCACAATTTTAATTTAACAGATTTCCCACACTCAACACTGCGTCATGCCAATTTTAAAGGACCTTCATAAGGGACTATAGGTTGAATAGGGTTTGAGAATTGGAGGTGACTGTTAACAACTAGATGAAATACCTCAACTATTCATGACTAAACATATACTTCGTGTGACATGTTGCTTTGATGCTGGATGAGAGGTTTACCTTTTGGTGGCAAGTTTTATATCTCTGTAAGTGGAATTGTACATAAAGTACTACATATGTCTTAATTTAAAACAGAGTTGAACAGAATAACTTAAGCTTAATTTAAAGTGACCATCGTTTATTCCTTACCTGCAAATGTTAGAGGTGTAAATATGAAAATAAAGCAGAACAACAAGGTTTTCCTCTGCCCTAGCCCCATGATGGGGAGGTTTTCCTCTCCTGGAACTCTCTGTTCTCAGGAGAACACTGCCAGTATAAAGTCCATTGTTCAAATATTAGGAAATAGATGGGGGAGGGGAGAGAATAACAAAGTTGCAGGAACAGCTGTTGGTGTGTTCTGTCTAGCAGTTCCTGACATATTACTATGGTTTGACATTTGTTATTTCATCACATTCCCTAGGAGGTGGCCGAGTGTGGCTTGCTACTTAAAGCGTACCTATATTCAGAAATTTCACTTTACATAAAAAGGTAGACAACCCTTTTATGTAAGGTAAAAATTCAGTGTTTTTTTAAGTGCAGCACCGCCCCCTTATTCTCGATCACCTAGGCAATCAAGAATGAATGGGGGCGCAGAGCCTCCTGGGATACCTACGTCAGGCATCTCGGGAAGCTCTTGGGAGCCTTTTCGAGGGGGAAAATTGTGTCGATCCCACGCATGCGCATGCAATCGGCAAGTTTTTTTCCAAACCTATGTCACCCGATCTCGCGCCTGGGTCGGATCATGTAGGAAGAAGAACCTGGAAGAAGCGACCAAGGAGACGTGCCGGCTTGCAGATGGATGCCGGGACGGCGCAGGACCTGATAGAAGAGACCTCCAGATGGATCCAACTGCCCTGCGGAATTAAGGTAAGTGGATTTTTGTTTTGTTTTAGGCACTTTTGGGTTTCGTCCTGCTTTACCTTCTACTTTTTGGCCTGCATTCCCTGAGGTTATTTGCCTGTATACTCTACAAGCTAGTGAATTTGTGGCAACACACATTCACACTATGTAATTGTTCTAGTACTTACATCTCATGTCAGCTATATAGAGTTCTATAGAAGTGCAGTGTAGGGGATGCGATGCTCACAGTTAAGAAGCATGACACCATCTCTTTTTTACTTATCTGCATAGTAAAAAATATATCAAAATGTATTTTTTTTTTGTTTTTGGTTCATATTGTATGTTTAATATGTATGGTCTTTATAAATAGTTGGGCATAGGTGGCTAAATGATATTTTTTCCCCACCTTTTTTTCATTGTTGAACCTGTATATGTCTTTTATATCCTCGATACCTTATTTGTATACTTCCTATGTAATTATTTTTCTGAATAAAAAAATATTATAAAAGAAATAGAATCTCTTGATCTATGTGATGTAAAATCAATCTTCTGCATCAGTATGACACCCAACCATATAAGAAATGATCAGCAATGGCAGCCTGCATATACTTCTCAGTGAAGGTTTATCTCTTTTACCAAGAAAATGCAATGGGAGGGTTAGACATAAATTTTAAACATTTTAAACATCAAACTAAATATGACATACCTAAACAAATTATTTGTTTTGTCTCATAATTCTAAAAACCAAAGAGTAATCTTGTCTGAAACATTATTACCTTGTATTATTTAGTCATATTATGGAACGCTTTACAAAGTCCATAGTCATATCACTGCAAATAACTGTCTCTCAATGGGGCTCAAAATCTAAAGCCCCTACCATAATCATATGTCATTATTATATTCCAAGGTCATTTTTTGAGGGGAAGCCATTTTTTTTTTTGGAATTCGGAAAGAAACCAGGGAAAACTCACGCATATAGTGCTGAATAGGCAAGAGTGCAAAACTCTAAGCCACCATGCCACCAAGCCACCCATGTGTTTAAAAACATGTATATACTTGAAAGCTACTTGCATTCAACACCCTCCCAGCACAGGTAAAGAAGTGATTGCAACGCAAGTTAAAAGGCCATGATACTATTCACCTTAAGATAAACTAAAATCTGCAATAACTTCTCTTCTTGAAAAAGATAGAAAGTCGATCCATCTAATAGAGAAAGGGGGAGGGATTGTGCAGCCCAAGTTATGTCTTGTTAACTGGTTTGCAAGACCCATTTTAAGGCAGCACAGAAAAAAGAAACAAATGCTAAGGTAGTGAATACTTTTATTCAAGAGGCAGTGGCACAGGGCCTGTGAAAAGTTTTAAGTGAACACTCAAAGGGGGAGTACAGAGTTATATGTACTGAAGATAGCATGGTCTCATTGTCCCCGTCTGTTTGCCCAGTTCAAACTCTGATACACAAGGCCACTCCTTTAATATCTCCTTGGTGGGCTTATTTGTGAATGCAATTAAAGAAGCTATCAGTTGGGAAGAACATTTGACCTTTTTGGAAGAGCAGAGGAAGTGTTATCTGGAACTCAAAAAAAGTGGATGCCTACATTTCCACTAACATTTGAGATACAGGAAATTATTGAAAATATTGAGCCAGACCTGATAAGAAGCATTTCCTCCATAACAGAGTCTCTAAGCTGTACCTATTCTGCCAGAGTGATGAAGAATTATGGCAAATGCTTTCCAAGGTAGATGCTCCTCTTTGGAGGTTAGCACATCAAATCACTTTTCTGTAGAGGACCCAATGCCATTTAAGGATTCCTTAGATCACAAAAATGATACAAACCACACAAAGATTTTTTTCAGAGGCTGGGGCAACATATAGACAAGCAGTGGCTTTGATTTCAGTGTCAAAGGGCATGTTTGGATTGAGAAAGTCAAACAGACTTTTGCCAGATGGGATGGGGAGGCAAATTGTTTGGTTTGAAAAGCCCAAGGGAAATGAGGGACATTGGTGTCATCCTGCTCCAATCAGAGGGAGCTTACAACTGTTCTCATGGTCCTAATATTTTTTGAAGACTTGCTTTAGGGTCAGTGAGTCAAGGTTCAGACAACACAACCATGGTCACCTCCTGTGCAAAAGAAGGATGTACCAAAAGTCTCCCTCTACAGCAAGTAGCATGTCAAATCTTTCAGTGGGCGGAGTTACATCTCTTGTCTCTATCAGCTGGGTATCTTCCAGGTCCTTAAAATACAATAGCAGACACCATAAGCAAGAGCACAACGAATAGGCAGTGAACCAGAGATGTCTCCAGAAAATATGTTGGCAGGTTTTTTGTATCTTTTAGACCAAGGTTGCTCAACCAACCGGCCAACAGGCCTCATCCAGGCCCGTGGAGCTGCCAGATCCGGCCCTCTCCTGATATCCTTTTTGCTCCTTGTCTTGCGGGGGTGGGCCGCATGCATCTCCTATGAAAGTGCTACCAAGAGAGGGAGCTTCCTGAGCATCCTCAGTGTTAGTTCCCTGAGAGTAGACATGTACTACAGACCTCAGCAATCAGCTGTGGCTGCTCCTGCCCACCTTGTACTGTAAGATAATTCCACCCCTTGTACAGCAGCAGCATGAGAGCTGTGCCTGTGTCCATACAGCTGTCATTATCCCCAATGTATTAACCTTCATTTAACCTTTCATCGATTGTCATAGAAATGTGACATTTTCAGGGTACACATGGGACCCTGAGAGCTGCTACCAAACCAAATTTCAGTACCTTAAACATAACAAGTTGCCAAAAATGGGATCACAAGCATAAAATCCTAAAAACAATCATGGATACTTTTCACATTAAAGTCCCCAAATTGGGTTTGCGTGTTAGGGACCCCTGGGGGCCGCTTACATGGCTTTGAGCATTAGGGTAATGACAATTCCCTCTGTAATGTGGTGCAAATATATACTTGCATGTTCACAAAACAATAACGCTGCGTTCAGACTGGCAGGGAGGTTGTGGGGCGGTTACCCCTTCCTCATGCCATAGGACCCTGGCTCAAGGGAGACGCTTGGTACCACTCACTACCACCTGGTAGTCAGTGGACTGGTAATATAAAAGTATATTGTTGTTAAGTAATCTGCGGTCCTCCAATTTATTTATCTCGCATTGCTGATGTGTTACTTACCCCTATGTAATATGTTCTCTGCCAGAGGGGTTGCTGGTTTTCTTGCTCATACAGGTATTAATGTTTTTGCTGCTGTTAATTACTGTACAGTTTCAAAAGGGTTTATCACTGTGATAAGATATGTATTTCCCCATGTTTTAGGTATGTGGGGTTCCCCTGGGGTGGGACTGGACAGGTCCCGCTATCGGCTGACACTTCCCCCACATAGGCCTACTGTCCTTCGTTGATGGAATTGTGGGATATATTCCCTTCCCCCTGTCCCCAAGTTAGGTTTCTACCCCGCAGATGTGAACTAGCCCATTCCATCCGCTTGGTGAATATTTTCATCCCCTTGTCTAGTTTTTGCCCTTTTCTCTGTGACCCCCTTAGTTCCCTCCCCTCTACCTTACCCAACACATATCGCACTTGAATTGTCTTCGCAACTTCCCCAAGCCCAACCCCTCAGGGTTCGTACCCTCAATGTGAAGGGCCTTAACAGCCCTAATAAATGATACTAAATACTACATGCACAACACCAGAGTCCATATTCACCTACTCCAAGAAACTAATTTTCAAACCAACAAAATATCATATATATAGGTAATTGGTATTATACCACCGCGTACCATAGTTCCAACCCTGATGCCAAAACTAAAGGTATCTGTATCTGTTGCATTTCTATATTGTAATAAATGTATCATTTGTAAGAGATACTTATATTACAATGTCAGGGGGTTTTCCTTTTCCAGGCATCTTCTCAATGATTGCAGATGTGGCTGTATTCAATGAGAAGAGTGTGCGATCCCCAGGTCACTAGAGGTTAATTAACCTCTAGTGCCCGGGGATCGTGCGAACAGGAGGATTTACAGGGCCGAATGCAGCTCTGGGAATCCTCCTGTTTTAATTTCCTCTTCCGGAAAATGGTTTCACGGAAAATTTCTTGGTTTGCGATGATCAATACGTTAAAAATGGATGTCCTGCCCCGTCTCTTATACATGTTTCAATCTGTACCTATTTTCCTGCCTACTGCATATCTACGGAAAATACTTTCTCTTTTCAGGTCCTTTTTGTGGAAAGCTAGGCGCGCTCGCATTGCTTATCAAATTTTAGCAAAATCTAAGCGGTTGGGTGGGTGAATCCCTCTCCCCGGTAGATTTACCTTTCCTCTCTCGGATAGATTGCCAGCTCCTTGGCACAAATACGTCTATACTTCAGCTTCGGAACACCGCTACCTAGATGACATTCTTTATAATGGCTGTATTCCATCCATGTCCTCCCTCCACCCCCAGATAAGTGTTATGCAAGCGGGTGTGGACCCACTGTGCCACTGACTGGGTATGCTCCAGAGGGGCGTGACTAAGCCGCTATCGGGTCTTCACTAGAGCCTCTGATGGTGAGGATAGGTGGCTAAATGATGCCACTCCAGAGCAATCCCCAGGCCAGTGGCAACTGACCGCAGGGGTTAGGAAACCCGGTGCAAGCACCGAGGGGCTTGCGTGGCCAAGAAGTCCAGAAACTAAGATCCAAGGTCAGGGTCAGGGAGCAATCAGGCAAAGTCCAAAAACGTAATCCGAGGTCAGGGTCAGGCAGCAAACAGGCAGAGTCCAAAAACGTAAGCAAGGTCCGGTACACAGCAAAGCAAAACAGAGAAAACACCTTAGCACTGAGAGTTACACAGGGTAAACCTAGAGATTGCTCAGGCAACTTCCTGTAGTAGGAGGTTCCTTTAAATACCTGCAGGAAACCAGCCATAGGCTGTAGAAAACAGAGGGCGTGTGTGTGTTACCTCATAGATTAAGAAAGACACACCCACGCCAGCTCAAACACCAGAGCAAGTCTCAGCATAAGGAAACACAGGCATGGAACACAGGTAGTGGGGTTACCTGAAAGATAGGATCCGGCGCCCGTGCCTGCAATTAGGAGCAGCGGCGCCGGCATGACCTGCAGTGCTAACAATAAGGAATAGTACGTCCTCTTGGTATAGGCAAATACACTCATACATCTCTGCGTTTTCGGACCTTCCTGTTTTATACAGAGGACTGACGGGGTTTGAGGAATTGTTGAGGTCGCCCACTCTTCCCACTCATGTAATTTCCATTCTTTATGGACTGCTCAATCAGGATGTCACTGCAGGTGTCCCCATATATACCTGTTACTGGGAACTTGAATTGGGCACACCAGTGATGGCAGATGATTGGGAGAAATCCTTTACTCTTATACACAAACTTACTCTCACCTGCAGAGCTCAAGAAACTAACTACAAGTTCTTGTCCCGGTGGTACCTCTTCCTGGTGGATCACCACTGAATATCTCCAGCACACTCAGCCAGATGTTGGTGTTGCCTTACCCAGAGACGCTCAATGTTACATGTATGGTGGGAGTGTCCGGCCATCTGCTGTTTCTGGGAAACAATTATTACGATGTATAATGAATGTACGGCCTCTGATGTTCGCAATAGTCCCAAAGTGACTCTTCTGTCCATGATTCCGGGTTCCATTAAATCCAGGAAACGCGATGTGCTTTGTCACTTTCTTACCACTACCAGGGTTCTTATACCTAGGTATTGGAAGCAGGTGACAATTCCATCTAATAAAGACTGGTTCACGGAAGTTAAAAAAAATCCGCCTCATGGAACAATTAATTGCAGAGGATGACGACAGTTTGGAACAGTTTACGATGACTTGGATGGCCTGGGAATGGTTTAAAGATTCCCCTAAATTTCGTACTTACCTCATATATTTGGAGATTTATTTGCCCTAGGGCCTACGGGTTATATGTGCATTGTACATAGAGACATGAACATGTCTCGTTCATTTTAATTTATCTGCCCTCCCATCTCCCTCCCCCCCCCTTTGCTTCCCCTACTCCCATTACTTGGGCTTGTTTGTGTCGTATTGATTTGTATATGGGTACCAATTGTATTCCTATATTGGCATCTCTGTACTACTTCTCTGATATTTTTTGGCATGAGTGGTGTGGCCCTGGTGGCTCACTGCCCATGCATGAGTATGTGTCAGGAGTACCATATAGGCTCCCTGCCCCTTATGGGTATTTTCCTATTGTTTATGTTTCTGTATGCCATAATTACAAGAATGGTTCATGTACCTTTGCCTGGTTTCATTGTGTTGTTTTTTTGAATCTTGTTTTTTGTATGTTTTTTTATTTACTTAAAATCAATAAAACTATATTTCACAAAAATCAATTCAACCTCTTACAAATTCAGTAAATGCATGAATAGGATATAAAACTTCTTGACTTAGAATTGCAGCCTTGAAAATGACTGCCCTTCCATGACTTTTGTATCTGTTCTGTGTCCTTCCACTTGCTCATGTGCTACACCAGAAGGCTCTCTTTGATTTGGCAAGGTTCCAGACCCAGAGTGGGTAAACACATTTTATATTTACCCAAACACAATGAGGCCTAGCTGTCCCTAATATTGCAGACTACTATTGAGCAGCTTCCTTCACTGCATACCATGCCATTTCTAATACCGCTCTGTGGGATAATCTAAAAGTCTATTATGAAACATCAAGCCAAACTTTTAACATATATACAGTATTTACAGCTACAAAACAAACACTAGCTAAAGCCTGTTTTTTAGCATTCCAAATGCACAAGTGAAGAAGAATGTTACCTGGTATTTCACCAATGAGTTAATTGAGACCAAGCTTAATGATTGTTTAAAGACATTTAGGAAGGTCTGGTCACCATGAATTACTTCAGTGTGGACCTGCTTTTGTTATGATGTTCTCATCTACCTCCCACACAGGGAGACACCTCTTTCACATTATGGAGGATCTAGAATTCCATACCTACACCCTCCCATCTGTCACCCCTTTTTCCTGTCACAGATTCCCGCAAGTCCAGGTCACCTGTGCTACCTTCTTGCTCACCTTCATTGCAGCCCCCTGCTGCCACCACCATCTCCGCCTCTGGATCCAACACTCTGTTTACTTCCTGCTCCAAGTCAGGTGATTCTGTCAGCTGCTCCCTTGCCTCAGAGAACCAGAAACCATCCAGGGAACCAGAGACCATCCCAGCAACAGCACTCCCTCTGCTGGTGGGATTGATGTCTGCCGCTCACTTGATCCACGCCCATCTCCCCTTCTTAGGGAAGTGACCTGGCAACAGGAAGTTGCCTGAACAAGGAGTTCCTTCAGCTCTGCTTCCAGGTTACTGTTGTATATCTCCATTGTTCCTGATTCTCTGTGTTCCGACCCTGGCTTGTTCCTGACTACTCCTGCTTGCTGCCCGTCCTGAACTCTTGCCTGTTTACTGACCATCCTTGTTCGCAGCCGGTCCTGACCTTTTGGCTTGTCTGACTACCCTACAGGATTTCCCTTTTGTACTACGCTTCAGTCCCTGCTTGTTGGCAGTCACCTGCCTTGGCGGGCGTGGGGGCCACAACCTGGCAATAGCTTGCCGCACAACATCCTTACCTCTTGAGGCTCTGGAGAAGAGCAAGCTACTGCTTGGACCCTGCGCCCCGTGCACGTCTCCCCCCACAGGGTGGGTGACACAATGGGTCCGCCACTTTGCCTTGTGGAGCTGTGACATTTCCCTTCTGAGTTTCTTTCTCTTGAATAACTTTGCAGGATTATCAATAAAACATCGAACAGTATGTTGTACTGGATAGTATGTGGATGTATTCATTCTCTACTTTTCTACTTAAATTGTATTCCTGCATTCCTTTGTTCGTTATTATTTTTTTTTAATTTCTGTATCTTTCATCTCTTTTTAAAAATGTTTCATAAAACTTTAATAAAAATCATTAAAAATAAAAATTTTAACAAATACATTTGCTCCAATTGATCTTTCGGCTAGGTAGTTTTCTCTAACAAAAATAGCCAAAAATGTTAGATCCTGCATTGTGTCACAAAACATTTAACCAGGTAACACAATACTTAAATAATGAAAACACCACAATTCATTAGTAACAATAGCTCAAACTGGCTTTATGAAGAAGGGAAGACTGTTGATAACCAGGTGAGATACCACAATTATTTTATTGCACATATGCTTCATGTTTAAAGAAATGTTTTAATGCTGGATGTCAGGTTTGTCTTTGTGGCAGAGTAGAATCATAAATAAAGTGTTTTTTTAAACTACATATGCCACCTTTTAAAACACAGTCTTGGTTTAATGTAACAAAACTTCCTAATAAGTTTTACCATATTTTATTCCTTACCTGCACATGTTAGAAGGGTGTAAAAATAAAAAATAAAGTAGATCAACAAGGTTTTCCTCTGACTTAGCCCTATAATAAGAAGATTTCCCTCTCCTAGAAATCCCTGTTCTTAGGAAAACACCACCAGTAAAAATGTACTGTTCAAACATTAGGAAATATATGTGGGTGGAGATTGAATAACAAAGTTTGCATAACCTCCATAGCCTGAGTGTATACTGTTAGTTTCTAAAGGTATACCAAATAAATCTCCAGCAGGCTGTGTCTCCGGGAAAAAAGCTTTCAGGCATAGTAACTGAAATTCAAATTAATTAATGCAAGGAATCTATTTTCAAAGAACCAAGTCTAATAAAAATGATATGTTAAAACAGATTACCAGAGATGAAAGCCACAAGCCTAGTAGTAAAGACTTCCATTCTGTAAAGGATCTATGGACGAAATAAGGATTTTGATTGCTTGCTCATTTTCCATACAGCTAAAGGATGGAGCAGACCAATTTGTGTTGAATCTTATTTAAAGTCTAATTCAGAGTGTAGAAGAAAAACTTGAGCTATAATATGTTTATATTTGTGGAAAGCAGAATGATAGCAAATAACTACCTGTATACTGACTGGCAGGGCTGTACTTACCAAAGTGGTACTAGTGGTCCAGTGTCTAGGGCAGTTGGTTTAGAGAAGCCATCAGCAACATTTCAAAAACACAAAAAACAGGTTAGTTTATCTTATTTCCATCTGTAATTTTTGCAGTGTAAAGAGTGCACCGTAGGGAATGTTAAAAGTTATCAAAAGAGTTCAAGAAACAACTCTTCTTTAATAATTTGTATAGTAAAATATATATTTAAATGTAAAGAAGAAAACATGCTGCCTCTGATAATATTCCAGCATTCAATTACAGGGTATAATAATCTCCACAAATAACTAAAAAAAATTGAAAGGAGCATTAGCTTCCCACAACTCTCTTCTCTTTCTCTCCTGCTGACCACGCTGATCAACGCTCCTGGAAATGGTTTTCTTTGAAATTGATTCAGCGATTTGTCACAGTGTGGGCAGCAGGCTAGTTTTGCAGGTAAGGCCATTATGAAGTCTGTGGCTTAATAGCAGGAATTGCTTTTTTAGCAATTTAAGCATGAAGTTAGAGACAAGCTTAGATATTTAAACATTATGCTGTGAAAACATTACATGTTCTGTATGTTCATGATCGGTCTTCATAAATTTTGTAATAAAAGACACTAAACACAGATTAAAATTAGTACTTTTTTAAAAAGACATACAGCAAAGAAATACAATAGGTGTTTTTGAAATGTTTTCAGGAAATCTTCATACATACAGTATTTCACATTATGTTCTGAAATTTACATCAATGACAGAAAAATAAAGATGAGATGTTTCCTGTAAAGTGCAGTCACAAGTACTTATAAATCACAGGCAAATATTAACAAAATCCCATGAGAAAATAATGTTTACCACCAATGTCTACACAAAAACAGTCAAATAATATACAAAGTATTTACAAATAACTTACAATATACTAGAGAAGCCCAGATCTGTGCAAATAGCTATGTATCACCACTGACTAAACATCTCTATAGAACAGGCACCCTAGTAATGGTGTATTGTGTTGGAGGAGCAACAGATTGTCACATGACCCCGATTCCCTTTTGTTCAATGATGTATCATGCTGTAGTGATGTCTACAATTAATACTCATAAAACAGCAAACTAAATGAACAGAGGGAAGGCTTCAACTTCTAGGTAATGAATATTTTGCAACACTGAAAATATGCATTATGAAAAAAAGTGAATCTAGCTTTGCTAAATTATGTACATGTATACTGATTTATCTTCTGTTACAAATAAACTTTTTTTACAAAATGCTCCAGGGTATTAAGGCCAAGGGGAAAATGTACAAGCATTGTTCACCTAATACACAACATGTTTTAAAGACTCATTGTTCCAAGTGACCTTTTTTTGTGAAATAGGAGGTAGCTGCACAGTTTGAGAGATCTCTTCCTGTGTAGGCTAAGCAGATTTGGCAAACAGACTAGAAAAGCATTACAGCAGCCAAAAAAAGCATTAGCCCACAATTTTAAGTCCAGCGTAACTTAAAAGTGTCTAATGCTATACAATGGAAAGAAATTGCTATTTTACTATGCAGCTGGGACATGATGATGGTATGCATGCAGTGATCATTGTACAGAAGGCTTATTTTTAATGTTAGCACTACCACAAGGCATCTTTATCTTGTTTTATATAGATTTTTTTTACAAATATATTTTAATATATACAGAAGTATTGCTATTTTTCAGTTATCCCATCATTAGGAAAATACTACCAACTAGCTTGGTACTAGCTAAATAATCAATTGACTTGGAAGCAGGAAAAAAAAAAATCAGAACTTGCCGCCTGCTCATACTTATTGCCTTATTGCCCCTAATATTTACCAAGTGTCACCAAAACTGTAGCATCTAGTTGTATAATTGTGCCAATCAAAAATTGATTTCAATAAAGATTAAAAAAAACAAACATATTGAATAGAAAAGGTTTTGATACAATTTTTGACATGTATAAAATAAATGCTACAGGAATATAATAAAGAACAAGCTTTTAAATGTTGCAAATTCACCTAATGTGAAAAACTGTGTGACGTGAAGTATTTTTTGAATATATATTTTTCATGTGTGCATTGTTTCATTTAGTTTACTTGAATTTACAGATCCTGCATATTATTTAACACTAAACTTTTGTTGGCTCTGTGTATTTCCTTGTATAGAAGAACTCACAGTTCTCCTATTCTCACATACTAAATTGTGTACATGTTTCCTTTATTTATCATAATTAGATAATTGTAATGCAAAGCCACAAAATTTATTGTATGAAGATTCTCACATCTTCAGTTATTCAGCGTCATTATTTCCTGACTTTATATTATAAGAATCCATAATTATGCCATTTAGTTTAACATTTAAATTCCTCATTGTTACTAGTATATGGAAAAACTTGCTTGAAATATTTGTTACTTTGTAAAATAAAACCAATTCATGAGAAAGAATGACTCTGTATTGGCTTGGCTGGCTTCCCTACTAGAAGGTTAACCCATTGATTCCTAAAGACTATTGTGAATAATTAAATTTCATTACATTGAAGTTTTTACAGAAGAAAAATAAATCTTTAGATTTAAGGTCTGCAGATTAGCAAACTGTGTGTAAAAAGTAAATTGCATTTTACAGGTAAACAGAAGGGAGCAAACACTGAAATACTAACTACATACATAGTACCTGAAGTGTACCCTGTTTCATGGAATTGTTGGAAAATACTTCAGAAGTAAACTTCAGGAAATCTGAACATCATAGGCGATATATGGCATCTGAACTCCACAAACAATCCCTATGATCAATGAAAAAAATTTGTCTAACCACTATCTGCCTGTGCAAACATCACATTGTTGCTTTACCAGTGAAATGTCCCATGCTGGCCAATGGTCTTGGTCACCCAAGATTTTTTTTGGCTTTCTTAGGTTAAAGTGCTGATTACTGAAACTGCCATAAAAATCTAAGAGTGAGTACCCAAACTACTTGCCATGAATATTGTAAAGGCAAAAGTAGTAGTTATTGAGCATGTACTGGCAGCTTTGGTCTAAGATGACTAAACATGCCATTTTAATGACATTGCATGTGGCATATGAACAAATTATAAAAAAGCTGGCCTACAAGAATGTGTGGAGGATGAGGTGAGCATAGTCTGTCTTACCAAGAAGTCTGATTTCTAAGCCAATTTTTTCCTTGAAGCAAGACTAAGGCTAGAATAACCATTGAAAAAAAACATCTCTCTGTAAAAAAAAATGTTAACATTTACCCTTTCCTGCAGCCTGTGTCTATGGTATGTGCTCTCTTAAGGTGCTATACTGGCTAAAGAATCATTAGCATCCAACACACTTCATGGAGTATGGTATGCATGCCCCCTCTCTAGTGCTGTGGTGCTTTTCACCAGACCCTAGGTCACTAATGTGTTCAGTAGTGACGTAATGTAAAGGTTGCTGGCATGAACAGTAGGACACTTTATTATTGTTGCTACATTGAGATCTTTCTTCAACTTTATATTCTGTTGACAGCATCTCTTTCAGCAGCAGAGCTCCACTTGGATGATCCTATTTATAATTTAATTGGTAAGGAGAGCTGTATGTCAGGGGAAACAACTCCAAAAATATTTTCTAGTGTGACTGGGGCTGGAAGAAGAAAATGAGGGCAGACACCTGTAAAATCATGTCACACTACAGAAAACAACAGCAATCTGACATGTGAAAACTAACACCCAATTCGGCCAATATCCTCCAAATGTGATCATCCAGGGGCAGGACCAAATGAAAAAGAATCAACATCCCCAAGACCAGATAAACAAAGCAACAATCTAAAAATAATTTAATATATAAAAAAAGTGTCCATTTCAATCCCGAAAACCAGCACAGCTGGTAATAGTAGATTTATGCTCAATAGATTAACATTGAATAAAGGTTTTAAGAAATGATACCCATACATGAGGTCATCCAATCATCCACAAGACAGAACCACCCTAAGGGATGATTCTTCTGTCACCTATGGTAAACACACAATGCACAGATGGTAACTTTACACAGGACCAGCACATGAATGTTTATTAAACCGAGGCCAGGCTTAAGAATCTTACCCAACCACTTGTTAATAGATCAATAATGTCATCAAAGTCCTGACAATTAGAGGTGAAACTGTGACATTTACTCCATGTATGGGTACCCTACAAATAGAAATATACTAGGGAATAGACTGTTAACCAAAACATCTACTGAGCCTGAAACATGTTATTTTCCCTCATTTTCCTTTTGTTATAAAGAAAAGTGCCCTATGTGTCTCATTTTTAACTGGTGTGTTTTGGATACAGTGTACCAATGGTGCATCCTATGGTTTATATTTTCCCCAAGACTTCCTGAAATAACCTGGTCCATTCAGTGGTTTTGATTAGTGATTTTCTACATATGTCAATGGCAAGCTAAGCTACTTCCCTCAAAATGGTGATCTACAATTAAAAAGGCTTGCTTCTAAAATATGGAAAAAATAACCTTGTATCAAATTCTCGTGCCATGTAAAACTGAGTTTTTTTTCATTCTTTTAAAAATTGACTCACACAAGAGTTGAAACAGCACAGTAAAAAAAAATAAAATAAAAAAGGTACAAAGTATAATAGTCTGGACAAAGTCATTTTGCACCTACATGTAAAGAACTGGATGCACTTGTAGAAAGTGCTCTGTCTTGGAATGTGGAGCTGAAGCACCATCCATATTTGATGTCACTTTGAGACGTCCTGCAGCAGTTATGGTATTCACCACTAAAAGGTGAAATGTTGGTGGTGTAAACACTGTTTTTAGTTGTGTAAACCAAACTTCAAATACAGAAAGTGCAGTGTTCGAATATGGGTTACTCTGGCACATGACATCATTCCTCCTTGACTACCCTATTCATTGACATGGATTGGTAGCATGCAACTTATCAGAGCAAGGAGAGGTATAAAGGCACTTTGTGCCTATTTGGTGGAACGGGCGTTTATCTTCATCCTCAGACCTCCCCCAGGCATTTTCCTCCTTGTTCTTCTCATTCAAATTGCAGTCTGGACTGCCAACCGGGATACTCCTTCCTTGTTCATACTTCTACAAGTTCAGCCCTTTATGTCTGAAAAGCTAGTGCTGCTGGCATTACAACTTTCACTGCAACTTGACGAGGTGCTTAAAGTGCTGGAAGCAGTTCCTGATTCTAAAACGCAAAAAATAAAATGTGTGTTTTATCACCACCAGAGAAAAATATCATTCACACAAAGAAAGCTTGACTTTACAAAAGCTCACCTGAACTACTTAGAGAATGCACTGATTTTGACGTTCCAATGAGAGTCATAAGGTTGCTGGCAGGCACTAATCCTTCTTTGTTGGTACTCAAATTTTTCACAAACCTGCAGCAAATTTAGTACATAAACACCTTTCTTGATTTTATGCACAAATTAGACAACATGTTCTCTCTATTGGAGTATTCAGAAACTATCTGCACCCTGAACTGTCTATTTTCTTTTTCAGTTTAGTAAATATTTAGTGCATAGGTACAGCTCCTGAAACTTCTGTCATATTTCACATCAGAAACACATACTTGTTTTATATCTTAGAACACTTTGCACTACTCACCACATTCCCTCCTCCTCCTCGCGTATAAGCTGAACTGTATCTCCACTCTTTACCAGAAGCTCATCTGAACCACTCTTTCCATAATCCGCCACTACTGTATATTTCCCGGGACACTGGAATAAGGTGATTATACTTAGTTAGTTCAGAATTTCAGAAATATTGAATTAGTCTACTTCTTAACAAATAATTATGAAACAAAATAGTGTGCATTTATTCCTCCCAGGCAAGTCATGAATATCTGTACTTTGGAAAACCAAAAAGATTGTCCAAATCTGAAGAAAGATACTTCAATCTCTTACTATTAATATATAGGAGCTGATAAAATCAGATTGTGAAATGATTAGGTATGAGCTTTATGAATTGTGATAATAGGTGCCTTAGGCCCAGAGACAAATAGAAAAGAAAGAAGATCACAAAAGACAATGCAAAGAAACACTGATTTTGGGTGCTATTTGACTATTTTTAAGTTTATGGGCAATATAAATATTTTTTTTCCAGAAAAATAGGTAGTGGACTTTTCTTTTAATGTTGAGTCACCCTAACCAAGTATTTGTTGTTTTTTTTAATAATATTTTATGTAGCTAGTTGGGCTTCACTTTTTTCCTCTATTACAGTGTTTTACACTCAACTCTGCAAACAACATCTAGAACGTTCTAGGTGGAAAAAACGGATTTAGCATGATGGTTCCTAATCATTTGATAGTATCTTATGGTTTAGTTGAAGATAATACATTACATTGGAAATATGTCTAATGGAAAGATACTTTAGAGGTTCTTAAAGCAACCAATTCCATGATTAGCCTTAGGTATTCTAAGCAATAAAAAAACATGCAGAGCTCAGCAATTATTCCTACTTTAACAATATTTAAATGTGAGATCATACAATAAATACATAGTTTTCTTTCTCTGATGCTCTTATACAGTTTTCTACAGTCAGATTATTGGAATGAAAAAAAAGGAATGTTACATTACATTACCACAGTTCGTGAAAGTTTTGTTAAGTTTATTTGGCACGTGTGTGGTGCTTACCAACTTTTTATCCACTATTTCCCCTCCTTCTTCTTCAGCATCAGAAGAATTGCTTGGATCTTCCCCACTGGACCATCCATCATTATTTTCCTCTGAAGCATCCAGTGACTGGGTTGTTCTGTTCCAACCTAACAATGATATAAGTGTGGGAGAGTGATATTGCAGTTAACAGGAACAAGTCTAATTGTTATATAGGATATGCCACAGTGCGTTCTTCCTCCGATTCCCTTTCCCTCTTTCAAGACTTGGTCCAAAATACTCAACACTTGATTAGCTGTATTGGAAAATGGAGTCACAAGTCTCTGTGCTTCTCTAAACTTGATTGTAATTCCAGTTTTTTTTTTTATCAATCATCCTCCAAACATTCATGTTTTATTTCCTGACTATTCCTAAAAGCTTGGTCAGATTACAATCTTACTACGTAATCAGTAATCCTTCATTCTCCTTTTTTATCTTTTTCTCAAAACAGAAATCAAAACATCAAAGAACAACTATACATTCAGAGGAAAAAAACTTACATTCTTTTTGCCTGGACTCTAAATCTAAAAGCTTATTAACTCAACTATGATCATTAAATCTGAAAGAAAGCCTGTGCCGTTTACTTGATTGAGATTTGTTGGAGGATTTAAAGAAGTTAGGAGGTGATAGAAAAACTAACCAACATTTTTAAAAACTTCCAGCCAAAATGTAGAAAATTTTGCAAACCCAAAATACAATGAGCATTTTACCCTTTGAACCCATTCATCATTAGCATTCGGCCATCTATTGCATCCACTCAGTCCCCAAAGGAAATTCCTACTCCTATTCTTTTTATCCTGATATACCTCAATTTTGGACACATAGGTAATATTCTGAGCATTCTTAGGTGAACAAGAGCATGATAATTCCAAGCCAATTACCCACCCCCTAACACCATCACATTCCACACAATGTTATTTATTATGTATTGTGTTTATTTTTGCCATATCCTAAATTTTATGTTTCTGTTGAAGCCAGGATCCCTGAGCAAGTCTATCTATTAATTTTTGAATAGGGTAGGTAGTATATGCACATTGAAACATAAAAAAGCATTGATTACTCAGTTACGTCTATTACATAATGAAGGATGTAAACTGATGGTTCACCAAGGTCTTGGAAGGACATTGGGAGGATATACAATAATGAAAACTGCTGAGATTTTGGAGCAAAACTGGAAGTTTAGGAGTAGGATTTACAAAGGAGGGAGGCACAAGCAGAGGCAAATCCTTAATGTGCAACTTTTATAGCAGTAACAATTTAAAATGCCAACAAATTAAAGCATGCATCTAAAATCATGTAATTCATTTATTTACATATTAACACGCTACATAATACTGCAAGCAATACGTATGGGTTATGTCTACCATAACTCAGTATGCTATCACTACATTTCATAAACTATACTGGAAACATATGTAAGTCTTTCCAGGCATTATTACACAAACGAACAATAGCACCTTAAAATCCTTTAAATATCACCTACCATACACACAGTAGTCTCACATTTTATGTCATTTGTAACAATTCTCCTTTTTTAACCAATAAACATAAAATAAAATTAAGGAATCCTTTGGTGCAGAGACAAGTACTTTTGATTTAGGGTTACAGCTGGGCCCCAATCAGTTGGCCCTTTAGTAGTTTCCACCTTATGCTCCTATGCCATGATTAAATCTTGTTTGGGTCACAGAATGTATGTATCTAAATATGTCTAAAAATATTGACTGATCAGGAATGTAAAGAAAATGTGTTATAGTGAATAGTATTCTTAAGTGCACTGCAAACAAATCTAAATGCATGCCAGAAGCAGAAACACTCAATATGCACTGCAAAAACAAGCACAGATAATTTTTCTCCCTGATACCTCTTCGACGACTGTCTGCTGAGGTCAGGTGAGATGTACTTAGCCATTTGGACTTCGTCAGTGTAAAAATTGCAGATGTATCTGTGAAAGAGCTGGTGATAAGTCCTATAATTCTAGCATTTGGTATACAAATAAAAGACTGATACATCCTGATTTTATTTCAATAATGTAGTTGCAGAAAAAAAAAATCTAGATCAAATAGAAAGCAAACATCGGCCTGAGTTGGGGTTGCTCAGAACTAAAAATAGTCAGTAATAAGTAAGGGATTACCAAAAATGAATGTTCCTAAACTGACACTACAATGTAATCTCTTCCTGTGACTTAAGGCCTGACTTACCTTCCCCTCCACAGATTCCTACTTTCAACATACAAAGGGCTGTGGTCTCATATTTTGTTTACAGCCACCTGCAAGGGCCATTGGGCTGTACTGCACTACAGTGACTACCTTGTAGGAAGATATAAACAGATACAAAGACCACAGCTGTTCAGATTTTGGTAAATTGGGATCGATGGTAGAGGAAGTGGACTTGTTTGGGTCAGACGAGCAGGAAGAGGGGAAAGTTTAATAATAACAGGTATATTTTACTCATAGGTACAGATGACTGCTAGGGTTTGTTAAGAGCACCCAAAGCATAGGTGGGAATGGGACCTTATGCTATGTTTTATTTTCCTACCATAAAAAGTGTATTTAAATGGCAAACTATCCCAAACTGGGACAGCAACAAACATGTGGGTGTGCAAAAAGGAATATGCACACCCAGTCCATGCTCAAGCAAAGGACTTAGTTTTAACAGCTGCTTTTAACTGAACTGGCTATAGGAGATCATTCTCTCTACACTGCTTAGGACCTGGCTGACAACACCTAATGCTTTAAGATATCCAGTACCCCAGTTCTGAGCAATAAAAACCTTACTGGGTTTTGAATAGTTCATAGTAAAGGTATTGGCTTTAAATTTACTTCAAAACAACATTTTTTTGCATTCATATTTCCAATATACTTTGTAATTGTACAGTCTACATTTTTTAAACTCTAATATGCCCTGATATAAACAGAAACGATTGTAAAACACATATACAATCACATTCTCAAACACTTAATAAAACAGTATTTCTTTTACTTTTAGCTTCATGTGCCACATTCTTGAGCATTAATATTCTGAAGGATGAAACAATTGAATCACTCTACCTCTTAAACCAAATGGAGTTGGGTCACTCTTTACTTCATGGCGTTTAGTTTTTTTGTCAGGGCTGGTAGGGGAAGCTGCAGGATGATGTAGAGGAAAAAACAGAGAAATATAGGTATTGAAGATCTGAAGAGGAAAGGGTTATCAATGTAAACAGTTACCTTTGAGTTTATCATGGGATGATTGCTAGGTTCTTATTTAAAATGTATTAATTTTCTGTCAATATCTATGCAGATGTCACTGCCACAGTCTTCATATTTATCTCTATTATATGGGAAAGTCTGTAAAGCAATTCATTTGTGGGAAATCTACATTAGTGCATTGCTGCATTATTCTAAAATATGTAGCATTCAAACTCCATTATTTATAATATACATAATGATCTTTGGAACCAAACAGCTATTTTAATCAGATCGTAAATGTCTGGACTATAAAAACGTCCCAAAACAGGATCGTCCTAAAAAAAAGTAGTATATTCATGACTATTACATTGTGGTAATTCTGATGTAGACATCAAATAAGTAAATGTATGGCATTGACCTGAGTGTGTGATTCTCTTCCAACTTACAAAACAATGTTTAGCTACAGATTTATAGGATTCTCAGCTACCCTTGTGTAAAATAAAACATCCAAATCATAGCTTGAAATTAGGAAAGCACTTTTTTATTATTTATTTAAATGTTTTTAAGGTTATTCACAGCATTAGTGAATTTTGGCTAAAAGGACATTTTTTAAGATGTATTCACTCCATTCACACTTGGGGGAATAGATCATGTAATGATAGATATGAAACATTTTTTGTTACCATACTTTTATCCTCACATTATCATCATTATGTTTTTTTGTAATGACTCAGTAAGACTGACCACAACCAGTTGAATATGGATGTATATTGTTAATGCATTGTAGACTAGTCTACCCTCAACCCGTCTACTTAAAAAAAGCAGCAGATTTGACAGGCTGATGAAAAAAAAAAGTGTTACTTAAAGCAGCGATTGTTGCTACAGTGCTGATATAGCCTGGTGTTTTATTAACAAAGACGAAAAAGCACAAGCAGGAAACACTTGTCCTTTGAAGATGACAGTAATCTATCAGATTTGATATTGATGTCCTAATTGGAACTGAAAATGGGTATTTTTTAATTGCTTTCTGCCTAAATCAACACTGCAGAAAATCATTCCCGAAAAACTCAAAGGCAGCAAATTAGAACACAATTTTTGATGGTGAAGTTGTTAGTGGATGAAACAAAATTCATATTAGTGGATTACTGATACATTTATAAAGGATGATTTAGAAGAACCTTTTCCACAAAATCAGTATTAGTTGGAACAGATTAAAAGTAATTGAGCAAAAAAACTGAACCTTCATTATCATACTTCATCATACAGGTGAAAACTGACTTGTTGCTCAATACTACACTGACAATCCACTATCTTCCACAAAAAAGTGATCTAAGCAGTTCTAAAAGTTGGTTGTATGGAGTATTATCACACAGTTGATAAATTAGTTTCCTGTTTTTATGCCTGAAACTGATTTCTTGCTATGGACAAAACAGACACTTTAAATGTCTGTCAAAGTAATACTACTACTACAATGCTCTCTCTGTGCAAGGGTGGCTGCATGAATATCAAATGAAAGAGTGTTTTTATTAGAAATCCTTATTTCAGTACAGTTCCTTAGATAACAGAGCACTGCAGGAGTACTTGTTAATGACCATGTATATTGGTAAACATTTCTAGAACTAGTTATTTATGTTAAAAAAAAGCATTGCACAAACAATTCTCTGTCAAAGGTGATGACCTTTCAATTTCATTTGTAAATGTCTCTTGAATACAGGTAAGAAATTCTGAATGTCTGTTTATATGCACAGGATAGAATCAGAGCAGATATAGTGTATCTCTTTCCTACCTGTAGGTCTCTGGCCACCCAGACTTCCAGCATGGCTAAATAAACTTATGCTGCTTGATGAAGAGACATACAGACTATTTGATTATCTAGCTTATCATGTGTATCAATGTCTACGGTTAAACACATGCAAATGCAAGAGAGTGCAGGAGAGTATGGTTAGTGCATATTATCTAGCAGGTGTTAGGTTACCTTTCTGAGTTTTGAGGTTAGGAAAACCCTGCAAAGTGAAGCGCTTTTTTGTAACTGCAGAAGATTCTGAGGTAGGGCTAGTAACTGTGCCATCTAGAAACAAGAAAGACACAGGAGAAATAGACCTGTGTGGAATACATATACATACATGCATATAGCCTGAAGGGGGAAGAATACAAGAAGCACCAGCACAGCTAGAAGATAGAAGGTCCATATATAAACAGTCATATTCTGACATTTACCATCTAAACTGTCACTTCTCTATTTTTGACAGGATCCTCAGAGCACAGACTATAAGACACTTAACATACCTTTACTCTTCTCCAGGTACTTTGGTAATAAAGTAGATTCGGGACTTATTAAAGGCTCTGTTTTTCTTTCTTCCAACTTTTTAATTTTTCCTGATTTACTTCTAAGAGGACTGAAATCAAAGATTGGAAACAAACACTTGTTTCAGAACTCTTCGAACCATGCAACAAATTATTATTTACATATGCAAATGATGACTAATGCTTAACGACCATAACAATAGGCAACAATTGAATTTCTTGATGCAGGTTCATTGATTTATGAAGAATACCAATTGTCAGATTGTGCTAGAAACAATTCTACTATAAGGGTCAAATCGCACATTAGTCAAAATACCCTGGGCTATGTGCACTGGTTGGATATATAAATTTTGAATGGCACCCCAACACAGTTTCCCTAGAACACCTCTGTTATTGTTCAATGTAGCACATCAACACATAGCAGTGTGTTCTGCAATATCATGGGGTCCTATCTGATTCTGGACATGCAAGAGTATGTTGGCAACTTATTCCAAATGAATAGACTATCTATTCATCTAACTTATCTAACTACTATGCAAAGTATACAAAAATTAGCATGCATGTCCTAGTGCACTGCATTAATGTAAATTGACCCTAATGTTGAGCCAAGTGTACTCCTAATTAGCTATTTTGTAAGTTATTATTTTTCAGAAATGTCAAAGATGGTGTTTGAGAACTACATGTAGCATAATTAAAATTCCTCAGTGTGGTCCTATCATACATGTTTATTAAACCAAGACCAGGATCCCAAAAAAAGTTGCTCTGGGATGCTCTCAGTATTTTTTTTTGTTCAGTGGCCACAAAGCATCCATCCAACATCAGCTTTTCTTGGTTTCCAGAAATCTATTTATTATGGAAGAATAAAAAAATGTTTTCAGCAGTAGAATTGACACACTTACCAACTGGGATTCTGTATAGATTTGGCTCTATCTGTGATAAAAGGAATGTGAATGTGACTGATGAAGTATTCTCTGCTTACCTGGTGCTAGATAAAGTTGGTAGAGGAGAACTATTGGTCTGCTCAACTGATTTATGCTGGCTGGCTTCTGAAACCAAACATGAGACAACTTTATGTCCACTATGAAAATCATAGTGTGTAATTAAAAACAATACAAATAATACAATTTAGGTACAAGTTCTAACAGAATGATAGTGCAAATATGTCCCAAGTCCAGTTACTATATAATGCACAAGCCTTACAAAGTACACAATATAACCAAATGCTCCTTCAGTGGTGTCTTACACACTCCCCTTCAGACACTGTTGATTACAGTGGGAGGGCTCAGTAACAAAAGCAGGGTAGCCAATCTAGAAAGCAGTGAGCGGGACATGTATCTTGTAAATCAGCATCTGACCACACCAAGTTTGAGACACAACAGTGTCCTGACAGCACCACACTTCCTACAACATTATTCTAGTGCGAGCAGGCACAGCCAACACTAGAATGGCAACACTGAACTCAGTACAGCACAGCATGACTGCCACACTATCAAAATAAGCAGAAATATGTAAGCCTAACTGGCAGGAACAGTAAGGCAGGTACTAGCAGGTATTTGTAGAACTTTGCAGAAGAGCCAATAGATAAGTATAGATGGCTTATAATGAAGTTATGTAGCACATATTTTTTTAAATGAATATTTATATTTTCAACAACTGTATATAATAAATTCTCGTAAATTGTGAAAGCCATGTGCTGTACATAATAAACAATATAAAAGTAGACAGGTAGAAACAAACAGTAAACAGAAAAAAAGAATACCTCTGCATGCTTGCAGTTGACTGGTCAAGACCTTTCTAATTTCATTTACCCAGGTGGCCTTTATTTCAGGTGTTGGAGCCTGTTAAAAATAATTACAAATTATAGAACTATTAGGGAAACTTATCTAAACGTATTTTCCAAAGGAAATTGTCTAAAGCCTCACACATCTTTGGTAGAGTGGGAAATGATCATAACTTGTCTTTATTTCCCTTTTGCAAAGACTGGGACTCCTATTGAGGGAAAATCCCCCAAGTGCGCTCATAGAAATATTCTGCTGACAAGATGTCTATCCAAATTAAATAAAAAATGTGAGCTTAGTAGGGGTACAAGGACTTCAACAACCTTTTCAGAAGATAAATAACTTTCTTTCATTGAGATTATTTAAAGCGTTGATTCCCAGGCAAAATGTTGCCACTTTAGTATGCATTAGGTAACGTGACAATAATTTATTACCGAATTTCCTGGCTAAATAATCCGTAAATAGTCTTCCTGAGAACATGTAAGGCTTTTTACATGGTATGTTGTACCTGCCATTAAAAGGTTAGTGTTGGGGTGTCTGGTTTAGCTTTATACACCAGCTGGAACATACAGCTGCATGCGGTTCCTGGGGTACAGAGATTTAACCATCTGATACCAGGGACATTTAGGGAAAATTTTGGTAGGATCAGGTAGAATTTTTGCCTAATAGAAAAATGTTGCTGCTGGTACACAGTTCTATTGCTAGTAGAGTAATTCATCCGGTGGAATTTTTTGTTTTTAACAACAGTACTATAACTTAGTTCTACCAAAATTCTACCTTAATCAAACTTTAAAGAATGATTTTCTCTTTTGTAGTCATACATAGTTGCAATATGTCCTACACATACACACATAAATATTTATATATATATATATATATATATATATATATATATTTGTGTGAGATACTGTATATAAAAAGCTTGTATAGCTGTATAGCTTTTTTACTGCACATTTTTTTCCCTGTTGACTTTGATAGGTTTTTAGTTCAGCTACGGAATTAGCCCCAAACTGTCTACAAACTAGCAGCAAATTCCTCAAACACTAGTGTGCTCTATTTTTCAGCTGCACTGTGGATTTTTGCTCTCATGCACAGGTTCACATGTTATAAACATAAATATAAAGCTAAACTACAGATTGCAGATATCACATACTTAAAAATATGATGACTTTAGAAATCTATAATATGGCATTGGTGCTGAAGCCATCCATGTAACCCAAAACATCCTCTGCAACATACCAGATCATCATATTATCATAATTCTTATCAGGTTTGTGTAGAATACCTAAAACAGACTGTCTTACTTGAGCTACCTACTGAAAATGGTAAACCTACTACCTAATGGAAAAAGATTTGCAATCAGTACTCCATAATGGATGAAAACTTGCTGATAAGGTGCCAAGAACACCTATATATGTGTTTTAGTTGTATTGTCCTGTATTTTCCATTGCTGAGGGATTCTGAATGAATATACAGTAAGTCTGATACAAAGCCCAAGGATTGGAAATTTATAGTGTGGGACTTCATACTAGTAAAAAAAACTTTACCTGAACAATGTAAACTTCTTCTCTTAAATTGTAAGATATTTCAAACTTCTTGTTGTCTCCTTTTACGTATTCGGTAATTCCAACACCTGCCATCTAACAAACAGAAAAGGTATTTGACAATTTACTAATAATTAAGGCAACAGAGTAATAGATACATAAAGGCTGAGATTTGCCAGTTTTTAAAAGTATAATTTAGGATTACCCTTGGCATATAGACTGCATTAAACATCAATTTAACTTTTATTTGACTTTTTTTTATTTCTACTTGCCATTTAAACATTGCATTTTTGCAAATAAAAAGCAAGACTTTTCATAAAAAATCTTAGGTATTTTGTTTGCTTGCTCATTGTTCATTATTTAAAGTTTATACTTCAAGCCCGTATAAAACCAGAAAGGTAACTTAAGCAAAACAGATTGACACTAGGAACAAACAAAGTAGGAACAAACAAAGCACTGATCACTTAAAAAGCTGTAAATGTCAGCTTCCAACCAACCTAATTCTGGATTTACAATTACTCACTCCCTATGTTTCTGACCTTGTTTGTCAGAGTTGCAATGACTTGGTTACGTAAAATATCTGTACTTGACTGAATCATTTATGAAACTGCTTTAATTTTCAACCAGTTGTATGTTAAAATGGTTGTTACCCTTAACATGCCAACCTGCTGTGTTATGGCTGAACAGAGATATAATTGAAAAAAACAGACTTACATTTAAGGAATGTTTGAAGCTATAAGAGGGAGCCTTCTCATAGCCCTCCCCATTCTCTTCCCTTTTCTTGCAGAACAGCACGGCTTTCTCATGCAGAAACAAGTGCCTTTGCATTGGCTTAAACCTTGCCAGGTCCTTTACTTTGGAATGGCCTTTTTTATGCTCAGTCCACACACTGAAAGAGCCTTGCATCAGAAGTTTTCCAAGATCATTCAGGTTTCCCTGGAATAAATATTAGATATTGATAATTATTTACTATAGCTAACAATAAAGTGTTACATTTCAATTTAATATTATTGCTGATTATCAAGATGCAGTCAGTCCTGTCCCAACAGCTGCTTACATTTTCTATTATAGATGACATATTATAGTTGCCAAGTAAATCTGTAGGATAGGTAGCGTACTATTTGTGATATGTGTGTGACAGCAGATGTCCATACAGCAGACTGAAGTGCAGCAGTACAGCGTGACAATCAGCATGCCATTTTCTGTAACTTTTCACCCAAAATAATATTAAGCTAATTCCTTACAATATAGTCAGTTTGTATACAAAACAGTTTCAAGGGAATACATATCCTGACTTTGGATTTAGGTCATTTCTTTACCCCAAAGTCTGCAGAGAGGTGATGTCAGATTTCAAGCATGCCCTGCAATAGGCATTTCATTTTATATAGGATACTTTGTAGGGCTGGGGCTACACTGACGATTAAATTCCTTTGCTACAGAGATTAAAACATTTTGCTACATTACACTGCTTGTTATTTAAAGTCTTTTTCTAAATAGGATTAAAACTGAAACACAGAAAAAAAGATAGGCAGGTATTTGCAATAGAGTTTTCTAAAAATCTTTACAATGTATAAAGGTTACCAGGGTGGGACTGTAACAATTGTTCTATGTCTAAAATATGTAAAGCTATATAGATAATTCAACTAAAGAGTAATATGTAATCACTTGCCTCATAACCAGTGATGGCTATCTGATGCATGGAGTCATTAACAGCCTTAAGTATACCAAGAATAGAAGCCAAAGCTTCCTGCAGATCTTCTGCACCTTCACAGTTCTTACTGTACTTTAGCATTTCCTAAATGAAAAAATATATAAATCAGCTAAATCATTTAAAAAGTTATTTTAGAAAAATCTGTCATCAGACTTTTTTTCTTCAGTGATTGTACATAAATGGGTGAACTGATTTGCTAAACAGTAGATGTCTGAACGTTATATACAGTATAACCTCCACTGCCAGAAGAATTGAAGCACCTCTTCTTTTAAAATTAATAATAAAATGATATTAACTTTCATTTAAAAATGATGTTATTATAAATGCTATTCTGCTAACCTCAATGAAGAAAAATGCAATATTCTGTTTTACCTTTTTCTTAAAAAATGTCAAATTTTTCCTGCAGGTCACCCTCCTTATACATAACACAGTTTTTTTCATGTCTACCTTTAGTAAAAGCTGGTATTTTGTTATCCTCTGTACAGGCTTCAGTAAGTAGGAGTCCAGACTAAGCTTGTGATCCAGCTTCTTCTGGCATTCCTGCAACCACAAAAATGCATATTAGGCTATGTCATAAATTTAAATCTTATTTATAACACTACAGTACATAAAAATAACCTGGAAAAAAGGTGCATCTGAGCACTGGCGCCATAGACTCTCTGACCTGGGCTTGTTTTGGCAGTATTTTTCATATATCTGGAAATCTTCCATCTGCATAAGAAAAAACAGTATATTATTGGGCAAACCTAAACATATTATTGGTTTACATGTTGTCATACTTGCATTTACTATATAACCTCTGTGTAACATCAGCTGATTGCTTCCATTACACTAAAAAGTGTTATTCAAGTGATGCCTTTCAATGATGCTTGTTTAGATAGATGTTACAAAGAAACCACTAATTTCATGCACAATAAAGCATTTTACATAAAATATAGCCTACAAAAATTAGCGAGAAATTTGAAGCAACGCGAGTCATTAAGATAGAAATGTTATAAAACAGGTAATTCCAAATTGCACTTGTTTGTAGATAAAACCAATGTAGGACCCCCTGCATTTGGCACTGCAGCATACCTAGAAATTGTTTTGATGGACAACAGTGAGTGGCTGGACATGCAAATCAGCTTCAGACACCTCTACTTAAATTAAGTGGAATAAACATGAACGCTTAATTGTAGAATTTTTATTTTTTTATTCCAGGTCACAAATATATTTTTTTAACAAATATGATTTGCAAGTCAAAAAATTAAAAGTTTTCAATCAACCAGTAAGTTGCATACTTACCCTTTCAAGAAAACATCTTCCTACTAGCTCCGGACTGTCGATGTAATTTTCCAATTCTCTCAAAAATATCCTAACAAAAAAACATCAATACCAAATTATTATAGTAAAGGTTTATGTGTTCTTATACAGGTGGTTATAATTTGGTATTAAATAACATCATAAAATGATAAAATCATTTAAAGTGGAAGGCAAATAAAGTTTTTAAAGAATGACCAATGACCTACATTTTGGGTTATTAATTTTTACCTATAAGGGAAATTTTATATTTAACTTATTTTTATTGAAATTTTTGTAACAGGACAACAAAAAGGAAATAGGGGAGAGGGCAAAATAATAATAATAATTGTTCCGTTGTGAACAAAAATAAACCCTTACACAAATTACAACACAGATTAAGTTGTGTAAAACCATGAGGTTAATAGTAAGGTATTTTTTAAAAAGACTTCATACATTTTTACATGCGCCCTCTCTATTTCTGTTACTGTAATAAAGTAGAGATTTGTACTTTAGCAACTATTAGAAGACCTCAGTGGCTTAGTACACTTATTTGGTCTTACTGTTAACATCTGTTGCCGAGGTTGAGGAGTACATTCATTTTAATGAGGTGGAAAATTTAAAGACATTTTGTAGCACTACTGAGTGGGAACCTTAACATGTAATCAGCACAAATGACTGCCCAATTTACCTATATTATTACACAATAATAGGAAAACACTTTTTCAAACAATAACAAGTTAATGTAATTTACAATATACTTAAAACCTTAAACAAGGACTGTATAACAGGCTTGTGGTGCATATCTATTTGCCACTTACACTGCATTAACTACCAAAATGCAAGGTCAGGGTACCATTTAGAAAGTGTAAAATATTAGGCTGACCTGTTATGAAAGTGGTAGATCTCTTCCATATTGCCAAATAATACATCCTTCTTATTGTGAAGCATGGGCGAGAGCAGGTGCATCACCAAGGGGTTCTCCATTTCTGCAGCATAACCCTTATTAAAAAAACAAACATTATTATTAATTAGTACTTCATTAAATTGGTTTTAAACATTTGATTTGCACATAACGAAATCATTATACCTGTCGAAAATAGCTATTTTTATGCAATGGTCTTGAGGACAAAATAAACATTAAGGATAAATATATTAGGAACATAATTCCCAAACATGTAGATGTCTGTAAATATGACAACAGATTCTAACAGACATGATTCTTTCTTCTCTAAATTTATTTACATGCTAAAAAAATTGCTTCAAAACCAGCCTGTGTATGCATGTACCAGATTACTGAAGGGACAAAGCTGTTGGCAAACCCCTCTTGCATCCTCAAGTATTGCTACAGCAGCTACAGAGGTGACAGTTTTTTCTATAAGACAGGAAGAGTGTTGTCATGGTTTATAAGGATGAGACACTTTATCAGATCTCCTGGCAGATCAACAGGTAGATTTAGAAAAATATATATGGCAGACTTAGGGATATTGGCTAAATCCAGTATGATAATTTAGGTTACAGTACTAGCAAACTGTTTTTTTTTTTTTGCTTTATTATCAAGGCTTTTTATAGTGCCAGCATGTTACAGTGATACATACTAAGAAAACATACAATGCTTTTTTATACCTCAAGAACAGAGAGAAGTTCTTCAACGTAAACTCTTTCTGTCTCAATGAGTTCATTCATGACATGCCTGGAAACAAAAAAACAAGAAATCTTCAGCATCTGGACCAAGGGTGATCACTAAGAGTTATCATGATACATATAGTTCTGTAAATTATAAAGCTTCAGTTCTATGCATACTATATGAGAATTTTCTCTCAATTTTCTTTGCAATATATTATGAAAATTATGTGTTCCGTGTATATGGACAATTCTACCTTGATTACTAAACTGCTTTTACAAGGTCACATAAGGTTTCTTTTTTGCTGCACATTAGGAAACTACTGTAAAAAAAATTAATTTTCTTAAATGCTTAAATGTATCATCACTAGGTATACAGCCAAGAATAATAAGTCTTCAATACCAGAGCCGTAACTAATGAAACTTAAAAAAGTTTCCATTTCGATGATCAATTGATGTCAGTATAAATTGGTTTCATCATACTGGATAACTCTGTATCTTGTACCTTCTTAATACAGCCAGATTTTCTTCATCCTCCATTACTGAACAACTTCTAACAGGACCATCCATCTCACTCTACAAAAAAAACAAAAAACAAACATGCTGAAGATTTATTCTACTCTGCTTGCAATGTATTCATACATTGGCAACACAAAGAGTTTCAATAGAAAGGTGTATAGGGTTCAAAGCCTTACCTTTGCTCTCCGATAGTTCATCCTTCTTTGACCAACCCTTTCAGGACTACCTCTGTGCTCAGAAGCCCTTTGGAGACCTAGATTTTGATACAAAACTTCTGTTAGGAGAATTGTGACATCTACTATTGCTCGTATCCACAAAATGCTAGTAAGGTTTAGTGCCATGTATGCCATCTTATATGTACTAGCCAAAATGTGCCTGAAATGTTCCTGAACATTTGAAAGTTTGTGGATATAAAAAACAATGCTAAAGAGGCAGGCAGAATGTGTGGGAGAAGGATGCTGAGGGTAGAATGGGGGCGTGTAAAGTCGGATCAAATATTTTAGTAGTATAGAAGAGCATCAATGGTATTTTTTTATGGAGATTAAAGGCAATTACTATGATCTCAAAAAAGTTTGAAATTGGGGGGTCTTCCATATTAGGACTCTGATTCAGGTTATTCCAGTTATTTTGTATTAAAAAATAAACTGAGATTTTATTCTTTTACCTGGAGAGGAATTGGGAGATTTGACAAAGGCTTCTGGTCTAGGTGCTACTGGCTGCACAGGTCGAGTCTGTTTAGCGGCTAGTTTTCTTAGACTTCCTTTCCTCTTCTCAAACATTTCTTGGGTACTTTGCTGTTTCTGGAACACTTTATTGACATGCTCCTGTGGTGTAAAATTCAATTACAAATCTTGCATTTTTAAGAGCAACAAGCATAATCTGCTACAATCCACTATGTGCCATATACCTGTAACTCTGCCGTGAGAATCGCTTCATATTGTCCTAAAACAATAGGCAAGTCTTTTATGATGTTCTCAGTGCCACTTTCAAGGAACCGTTCTATCTCTTGCAGCGCTGATTCTGCTCCATCCTGAGACTGGAACTTATCCACTGGTTGAGAAGCCAGTAAGTAAATACCTTCATCGCACCATTCCATTGTCTAAAAGGTTTGAGAAGACAGGCTGACAGTTAGAAAAAGCACAGTATGTTTAATTATACCTTCCTAAGCACCTAGCCCTGGGGCACCACTTTACAGCTACTTCACATTTCTAGCTGTATCAATACTATGCAGATGCAGTCAATACCAAAGACACACTGATGAGCCAAATTGCTATTTTAATTGTAAAGATAACATCAGGCTTTTCCCCTGCAAGGTTTCAGAAGCACATTGCATATGGTCTGTTAAAACCAATGGGTTTCAAACATTCCATTACATATCATGATAACCAAAGCACATGTTAAAGAAAACAAGCTACACATAAAAAAACAAGTATAAGAATGAGTATAAGAATAAGTATAGGAAAGCGGCAAGCATTTATGGTCAGCATGCAAATATATTTGATATCTTGTTGTGTGTTCTAGCTACACAAACTTGCGTGACAATAATCTAATTTTTTTATGTAACAAAATTCTGAAAAGAGAAAGACAGTGGAAAATGTAATGTAAAAGACCACGATACAGACATCACAAAACATCATGACATGATTATTACTAACTTTCTCTAGGCGTCTGTGCAGTTCTAAAGACTTGTAAAGGTATTCCCTTCTTTCCTGGATGTGAGTGCCGATATTACCACACAAGTGATGGAGCTCATTGCATTTTGGAAGGATGGAGTCCACTGCATAGTGATTGCTTAGAATGAGATGGTCACCTTCCCTTGACAAGGCTTGTGCGGACTGTATCATTTCCTAGCAAAAAAAGCACAAAGGCTTTTAAAAAGACATAAAATATTAGTGACACAAAAATATAGTATCATAACAGGTTCACAAAAAATGGTTTGCTTCAGAGGATTGCAAACCTCTAAAAGTTTTAAATTACTACTTTTATTCATTAATATCTTACGTTTAAAACTATAGGAGTTTAGATGGCACAAAAGAAAAACAAAAGAACAATCTTTACCTGGGACTTTTCCTCATAGCTGCAGAAATCTTTCAGGATGTGTTCTACATGTGAGGAGCTGTTCCCCACAATTCTGAATGCTGTTGACTTCTCAGAAATACTGTCCAAAGCCGCTTTAATCTATATAAGGGAATATGGGTGCATATATGCTATGGTATTAAAATTTTACAGATTCTATTTTTTTATGACATCACAAAATAAAGCAACTCTTACTAATTTCCTTTTTCAGATTAAACTCATTTTAATGGCTAGCCCTATAATATTAGTCTTGTTCTTGCAGTAAAATTTTGTAACATATTAGACTTTGGTAAAATAAAACACAGAATACCATTTATTGGTTAACTGAATTTATTTAACTGAATTTTAGCAGCAAGCCCTGTTAAATGTTTAGTGTTCTTAGTTACCCAATTTACATATTCAAAAGCTACAATCTACTATTGTGAACCCTCCAAAAAAAGAAAAAGAACTAGTTAAAAACTGGATATTTAGCCACAGCTGCTGCTATGCCAATGAAATGACCTCATACATTAAACATGATTTAATAAACAATACATTAAGTCCAGTATACAAAGTGAACATGAGTGAATAAAAAATCAATGTCTCTGCCTCCCAGAAAAAATGAATATTAGGAGAGAGGGGCTATATTGCCACCTTCCAACTTAGTTTTAGGAATACCAAAATACTGTATGAATAAAAAACTATTACATCTATGTTAGTTTACAAAGACAGAAGATGCAACAGAACACACATGATTTTGGAATGATGATAGCAAATTCAGTGCCTCCAACACTTAACATAACAGGACCCCAGTATAAGGGTGTTTAAATATATATATATATATTTTATATTAAAAATTACACAGCCATATAATGTCTACTCTTTTTTTCTAGTCTTTATTTTGTTGTTTGTTAATTTACACTCGAAAAAAAAAGTATAGATAACAGTAACAAATTGAAAACACACCTCTCGAAATTTTAGTTCAAAATGCCGAAGTTGCAAGCACTGTTCAAGCTTTAGTTGGTGTTTAGACCAAAACTCATCAAATGCTGTTTCTGTTTCATTAAGCTGTATGACAAGTCTGCAGAGAAATAAAAGTAATTAATTAATTCCATTACAGGGGTACAGACATAATATTTGTTACACAAGGGAAATGAGAAGAAAGTTCCATCTCTGGAACAACAATACCCATATTAAAAAAATCATTAACCAGCAGAATCTGTACCTGTAACCCTACACAATACATTTCTGCTAAAACGAAGCAGCTGCAACATTACAGAAAGAATTGAAATGTTTACATAGGATGCTACATGGTAAGAAAGCACCAGTGTCGTGCTGGAGAGGTTGTCATTAATATTATTATGATTATAAATTTATATTAATAAACAGGATTTATATAGCTCCAACATATTACGCAGTGCTGTACATAAAGCAGACTGTTAAGCTTACAGATGACTCCTTTGGAAAAAGCTACATTTAAAACATATTGCTGTAAAGGACCTAATTTTTTAACTTTAAAACATATATAAAAATATCCCATACTGAAAGAAAACAGAAAAATGTCCAGTACCAATATAGAAACATTTTCTATACCATCTTCCAAAGTTCAAAATGGTGCTCTGTAATCAGTACGTGACCAGAAAAGTACTATAGCATTTTATGGCAGCCCTGAGCTGATTGTTGACACCATAAAACTATGTGTTACTTTCCAACCTTCTACACATTGGGGAGCACTGCACTGCCTTTATAATAAATTAGATAAATACGGCCCCTTAACTCAATTTAGCGTTAAAACAGTCAATTGGAGAAAAAACTATTTTCTAACATCTTTATAGATGAAAACATCTAAGGCACTGGTAACGTTCCAAAAAACTCTTTCATTATGCCTGGCCATAGTGTAATCTAGTCCCCTATAGAACTTTTCTTTCCGGTAAACTGGAAACAATTTTAAGACATGGTATACTGTTGGCCCTTTACGTAGCAGTATAAGTTTGCAACAACAATACAATTTCCTAATTCCTTCTACCTTAGGGTGATATTATGCCCTGAAATTATTTCCCTAACTCTCACCTAGGAAATCCCCGCTTTACTCAGCTGTTCTCACCTCTCCACAGTTGTCTGGTTGTCCAATTGGTCTTGATTCATCTTGTACTCTGGGTTTTCATTAACAGGTTGCTTGATCTGCTCTAAGATGTCACTACCTTGTTTAAAAGCCAGTCTGAGATCATCCTGCATTGCCAATTAAAGACACAATCATATGATTTGCAGTGAGCTATAACATCAAGGCTGTGCATATGGAACTTGAATAACTATCCCTCTGCAATTACAGCTGATAGTGCTATAAATAGTAAGTGTTAATCCCTCCTGTAGGGAACAGTGTACAGAACATTGCAAAGCTTTTCCTCTCCAATGCTGGTCATTCTTATTTCAACTCGTTAGGCAAGTCAAACCTTTGCAATCTCAAACTGCATTAAGACAGCCTACTAGTGACATTTTTTTATGAAATCTGTGATACAAATAAAAGTGTTGGAGGTAGGCTGACAAAACTAATTCTGTTTTGGGAAAATTGGGAAACTGTTATATGATGGTAGAAATATATTCAAAACACAAAAGGCCTTCAGTTGTAACTGAAGAAATAGTATATTCTACCACATATAGGAAACTATAACTATGCAATAATTAATTGTCTGTTTTCCATTCTAATTCTATTTTCACTGTGCCACTGTGAAAATCTGTATTCTTCAACAGTAGGATTTCATCTGTGACACACACATTGGTCTTTTCTCAGATAGATCCCATCTCTTCTATCACATGGTGATTTACATAACTAATAATTCTCAAATATATTTGTTTTAAAAACCTATGAAACAACACTATACCATAGGCTACAATGTGACAAAATTTACACTATTTAAAATCAGCCTTTAGAAGCCATCTTAAACCCTCTATCATTGTAAGATTCTAGTGCTGTACTGGTATGGAGGGTTTACCCAATCGCGTAGACACAGGTTTTAATGGTTGTGTATTATTTACCTTCATCTTGTCTTTCTTCTCAGTGTGCACAGCTAGAAGAGCGCTAGTTGAAGACACATCATTGGGGAGCTCTGTCTCAGCCAACTCAGTCCCAAAGACTTGCAGCGTCTGTGCAGTCTGCTTCACCATTAGGGCAAAACTTTCTATAGCCTAAAAAAAAAAGCATTACAGTAATAGGCTTATAAAGCATTGTTGGCCAAACTTCAGTAGCCTCAAGTTCTCGACCAGAGATGTTTTTTACTATTACTGCACATATGTAGTACACAGTACTGTCTATTAGACAACAAAACTTATTTGTCACAGTGAAAGAAATATTTTGAAATGTGCAATTAGTATTCCTAATTCTTAGACGTATACAGAATTTATCACCAATTGCCATCAATAAGATCAAAGCAACAGATTTTCCCTTGGTGATGGTTTGGTAGTCCTGATGTGCATTTACCACTTACCAGGCACCAAAATTGAAACACTAGGGGCCCAAGTGCAGCCACATGCATTTAGGACAGACTTTTTTTTATACCTTAGCAAACACCTAAAAGAAACACTATTGGAAAAGTTTTCACAATTTTTTCACAAATGCTTTTAAAACACCATTTAAAGGTTTGAAAACCATCTACTAGATATTTAAAAAACATTCCAATCAAATTCCTTAGAAGTAGTTGAGAAGCCTTACACCCATGAGACAAGGCATATAGTTTATTGGCACTGCTCAAACACTGCAACACAACAGCATCACCTCCAAAAAAAGAATTTTCAACATCATTCATTTCAATATTAATGAGAGAACTTGGCGGTTCTTTACATCCAGATCCTTAAGTCTTTACTGTTATGACTATGTCTGTTCATTACTGCCTTAAAGACTTCTATAAGGGTCATTTCCTAGTGACTAGATAAAAGAGTTGTTGCAATGAATGCAAACAAATAGGATAACCGTGTCCATTAGATTAGTGACAATGCATCTGTGGAGGAATGCTTCAGTTAGGTCCAGGGAAGAAGGCAAAAAGGATAAGTGCACAGATCCTTTAGGAATCAAGAGGCTGACTCAACACCCCAGACTTAATCTATAATTAAAATATCACATTTGGAGGAACTGAGCCTTGAATAATCTGATACAAACTGTCCAAATGCCATAAATCAGTTCATACCACATGTTAAAATACATAACAGAATTAAAAAGTCCTTACCGTGCGATGAAAAAGCCAGCTTTTATGGCAATAATCCAGTGTGCCACCTAAGTCCCTCGTAAGCTGTGTCTTATCAATGTAGTTCTGTAATTCTGCAGCTGAATTCAGCATTATGATCTGTTCAATAGACCATCAAAAAAGTATGAACTATGAGAATATTTTAGTTGAGCATCCACTATACAGAAGATTGATACGGCTACAACTACCACTGCGCAACCATAGGATCCTGGGCTCAGTTACAACCAAGGACACTATCTTTTTGGGGATTTTATCTACTTCTTATATGTGTGTGGGATTTTTCTAACCCCCTTTTTTCTTTTACAATTTAAAAATAAAACAACATGATAATTGGTTTTTACTTCCACTAACTTTAGACTGTGTGTGGATACCGTACTTGTTTTATAGTAAAAGGGATGTAGAATGTATGATTCACTAGCAAGGTATAATGAATATATATATAACAATAAATACTAACATAAGTAAAATAAAAATAAATGTTTTGTTGTACCTTAACATCAGAGGCAATAAAGAGTTAAGATAAATTAAAGCAGAAGTAGTACAGACATCCTGCCAAAAAAATGTGCAAACTCCTGACACTGCCAAGTCATTATGTAGAAATTAGAGCTTCTTTATTACAGGGCACAGTATCAATGTAGGGAATCAGTGTACATGATGAAGTACATTTTCCCATACATAATAGGCTGTATGTGATTTGCTTGCTAAATACATTGACAATAGTATTCCCTGTTTTCTGAATGCACACATTACATTCAAAATGTAGGAGACTTTTTAAAGTGGGGTTTTTCCTTAAATATCAAGGTCTGCTCATGTATTCTGCCCCTGTCTATTGCTAACGTGCTCCATTAAACTTCAGGAAAAAAAGGGTCTATAACCCTCAGTGCCTAGGCAAGGGGTAATGGCACTATCCTTTCTAAAGTATCCTTATTAATGTTATGCTGCACCAAATTCCAATTTGGGAAGATGATGCTGCACTGTACTGCTGTGTCTTATTGTGAGATTAGGAGTACTCAGCATTATTGGGTATTTTGTCAGCCATACAGTGACGTCACCCCCCCCCCCCCAGCATTAGGTGATGAAAACACATAAAATAGCTAAATACATAAAATAACTTCCATTGAAATGTCTTTGGAGCAGATCCAGAAACACTGTAGTCCAAAAAGCATCCACATTCACAGGACCAAAGACCTACTGAGTTTGCAACCAGAGTTGCATCTTGGAAAACCTGATAGTGGAAATTATTTTTTTAGGAAGATTTTAGCTTACAGAGCAATTTTGTGCTGGGAAGGGGATTAATGGAGGGTCAATCCTTGAATTAGGAACTCCTGACAGTGTTTTTATGTGTTTGGTGCTCCTGTTTCTGCATTCTGTGCATCAGGTACTCTGACCACTGTGCTTTGACATGTGTTTTATTGTCATGCTCACAATTTGCCACATATCATACCGGCCTTCTATGTATTGATAAATGCCCCTCTATGTGTTTTACTTACCGGTACCTTCATTTTAAAGTCATCTTTGTTGAATTTCAAAGCAATATCTGCCAGGGTACGGTGTAAGAGTCCTGTAGGACGCAAAACAATGACAAGCTGCAGGTTCCCTGGGAATGATGCCTACAAGTGAAACCATAGACATAAATACATATAAGCTTGTTGGTTAAAACATTTTGACAACCTTTTTCTTAGTTTTAAGTATTGTGTTTGTGATGAGGTTTATTTTTTTGATCAACGTCGGAAGTTTGGAGAATTTAGCACAAAGCCAAAATCGTGTATTCAAGTCAAGAACGATTCTTGTATTCTAGCAGAAACAGCAGCCACAGGGGGAATTGCATCTCTACTTCTGCCTGGTATAGTTGAATACAAAAGGCTCAATTCACCCAGCTTTGGGACAAGATATATTTTACCATGTGACTGTAAATTTTAAATCTAAAAAGAATTTTATTATTTTTTGGCTTTGTTGTAAGTATTTAAGCTCCTGGGAAAAAAAAACAAACATAAAACAGCTTACAGTAGGTGGTCCCCAGCACTGCAATGATAAAATGCTCATCTAGATTTAGAAGGAACATAGGAAGACTCTTCCAATCATGGAGGTCAGTGCACTCTTGTTATCTGACCCCTTGAGACTGTTGGTGGGTATAAAGAGTAGACTTCATATACAGTCAGTCTATTTGTCATTTCCAAAAGACTCACTGCTGACATTGTGACTGACATTAAAGAAAGGAACAATAATGACAACACTTGTTTTACAGAGAAGATAGTGGAAATTTGTGTGGTGCATTGAATTAGGACAGCCTATTAAATTGCATAGGCTGTTTGACCTTCCAAAATGAAAGCAAAAAAACATAAATGTACCATTTTCAGCAGTGCAGCACATCATATTACAGCTATGTTTTGATAATTTTCTGAATAAATGGCACCACACTACACCAACAAGCGTAAAGTGTATTGCCAAACAATGTAACAAGTGGGTCATGGTAACACAATAATTAGAACCCACCTTAATGAATATTAAAAAAACAGACATATGCTAGGACATGGTTCATTTTATTTAGGTGAACCCAGCATCATCCTATTAAGAAAGCTCAGCCAACATACATTTTACTAAGTAAACAGCCTATACTTTGGTAAACCAACCACAACGGTTGTTGTACTGGCTATATGTCAAAAAGTCTCCTATATTTGGTGGTTTAATGAATAAGCATAGGTCAATCTTCACATCACTTATAGTGATAAGGCAGCATGTCATATCATTGCCTGCTTGCAGAGTCTAAATACATACATGCATAATGATAGTAATGATGCCTTGCTAGGGGATAGCAGCCAATATGCTGGCCAATATGCCTGGAATTATATACTGCAGTGTTTTAAGGTAGGGAAGGCTTTTATATGGAAAAGAAAGTATTTAGATGTAAATATACCTGAGATGCTGTACCGCTTGAACCTAAAAAATCAATTCCTTATTAAAAACAATTTTTACCCATCTTTTGCCAAGATCATTAATTTTTCAGTGTTAGTTTTTGTCATTGTTTGAGCCTACTTTATTTTATTTTGATCCTGTTTCATATTTGACAGATCTGTAGTAAAATCCCATGCAGGAGCAAAAGTAAGGAGAGTCTAAATTTTAAACTTTTGTTCCATAGATGTTTTCCGTTTATAAGATTTTGATGGAGGAGGGGCTTTAGGGCAAGGTCTACTTGAACATGGTCCAGAAATAAACCTATAACAATTAAACTCTTGTGCTAAGGATCAACCTGACTATAGAGGCAGTCCTTAAACCGTAGCCCCCACACCCAAAAAGGATTATCCATTCAGGTAAACTTTTGCCACACCTGTCCCTTACCATATCATTCCTAAAACGTAGATAGTGAACCCAGAAATTAGGCCTCCCCACCCCTAGTCATTTAATCTATTTTCTGCTGCATATTTCACAGGGCTTTGATATTCTAAGCAGGAGTATAGTCACTAACACACTAAGCCTATTTCTAATCATAAATGAAACACTAAATATAAATTGTTCAGACTAATACTCATGCTTGAAAATGATTGCCCTACTCACACACTTATAGGAAAGAAGGATTACGTTAGGAGTCTGGTAGTTTCTATTCAAAGTACCCTGCTGTCCTCTTATTCTGGGTGCCAAAAATCAAATATAATATTTAGTCTAATAATAAAAAGACTCGTAGATTCAGTTAAACCAAAATGCCCAGGGTTACTGTAACTACACTATGGGTAGATATACATATATAAAATTAATGCTTTGTGTACAAGCAGCTTATTTGAATTTGCATTAAAACTGAGTAACTACAAACACCAGGAAGCAGGCCTCAGCAATATTTATCCACGTCATACATAGTGATATCAATTACCAGGTTGACTCCCAAAGCCTGTAACAAACTACAACAACAAATATTAATATACTGCATAAACAATTTCATTCCAAACCATGCCATTACCATGACCTTGAGTTTTGCAGATACTAGATGAGAACATTGGTTTTGTAATGCAAGGTTTGACCACGTACACATTCTGATTTTTGAACAGAATAATAGATTTTAAAGGCCACCTAAAATTTAGTTTTACAATGTGATAATGATATTTATTACATTGTAGTTCTCAATGGATGACTATGACTAATGCAGAATAATAGGTGAACACACAGCTATTTACTATATATAAGCACAACAAGATGCATTGAAGAGTCTGCGTATAAAACCGTTACTTTAACATTAAAGAATAGACTTACCGCAATCCTTAATATTGATGCTTTTACAGATGTCCATTTGTCCTGCCTCCGGTCAATGACTAGGATAAATCCAATTCCTGCATCTTGTAAACTACATGTAGAATTAAAAAGAAGGAGAGAGACTGCAGTTATTATAATTCCACGTGTGGATGCTGCCTCCTCACTACAGTGCGGCTTTTTTAACTCTCTCCTTACTGAGCAAAGCTAAGAAATAAAAGCTGAAATAAAACCACAAGGCTTTACACAGGCTCATTGCCAACTTCCCATGTAGGGTCCATGGAGCTGGTTTTACATGACCCATGCAATGTCAATAATTCCATATTAGTTCAATCTGCAGCAGCCTGCATACCCTTGATTTTCCTCCCCATCACCACCATTCTTGCAAATGGGCTTCCAAAAAAGATATGTCTCATGTTCAAATGCAAATGCTTCATGTCCATACAGATGCATTGATTATATTATGATAGCTGCTACAGCACAGTATTTAGCTTCCATCATCCACCTTGCTTCAGCATCCTTGGATGCTGCATGATCAATCTATTTGCACTGTAAGGGTTGTAGATCCACCTCAATCACAGCAACATTACGTGGCTGGTTACTGAGAAGAGGTTAATGCCAGATACAAAGCTGCCATCACTGCTCACTGAAGAAATGACCTTTGCTTTTTCTCCTTTCTGCTCTGTTTAGCTGCATATGCTGTAAACATGGTGCACGAATGGCCCTATAGCAGCTTCTATTCTAGGATGTCAGAAGCAGGGAAATTGTGCAGTGCCAGCATCTGACTGGGGGTGGGGGCCAATCACAGCAGCTTGGAAGAAGGAAAAGGAAAATGCTGAAAGGCTGACAAGAATAGCGAATGGCAAGTACATTGCAGGAGATGAAGATTGGAATGTAGGAAGACAGCTTCCACTAAAATGATATCAGTCACACCACTAAGAATCATCTCTAATGACTGTTGCTGCAGTGTTAGAATACAGAACAGATTATTTTATTTCAAAGAGTAAGTAAATGAAGACATTTTATTTAAAGAAAATGGCATATTGGCAGTGATGTGCAGAATTCAGGTATCCATCTAAGCATATGTATTATACGAGGGGGTGCTGAGAAGTTCCTGGCTTTGCCCCCTTCCAGATGAAATAGAAAAATGAGTGTGGGGGCATATGATAGCCTAATATTTTTGTATGTAACTGTGCAAATATCAGGTCTTTGCGATTCCTAAAACTGTTTTTTCTTTTAATGAGAAGCTGTGATGGCAGAGGCACAAGCAAGTTTCACGTCATTGGAGTTACAGGCCATCATGAAGTTTTTGTTTCTCCAGGGAAAGGAAAGACACTTCTCCCCCAGTGTTTGTGACACCTCAGTGTCAATGTCCTTTGCTGACTTTCCCTGGAGATACAAAAACTTCATGACAGCCCATAACTCCAATTAAACTTGTTTGTGCCTCTGCCATCACAGCTTCTCACTAAAAGAAAAAACAGTTTTAAGTATCGCAAAGACCTGATATTTGCACAGTTACATACTAAGATAATTGGCTGTCATATGCCCCCACACTAATTTTTCTATTTCATCTGGAAGAGGGCAAAGTCAGGAACTTCTCAGCACCCCCTTGTATATTTCACATGGGAAATCTAAAGATGATTGTACAATCAAATTGACAGCTTTAGATCCCCATATATGGTTGTACTACAAGTTCCAACATCCCCTATCAGTCTCTGCTGAGATTTGCTTTCCCAATAACTGAAGAACTATTGGTTGCAAGTCTAATGCTTACATTATCCGGAAATGGAGACTGGCAGAAGAATTCAGCTTCTATTATAAACTTGTATTTATATAGCACTGACTTATTACGCATCATTTACAAAGTCCATAGTCATGTCACTAACTGGCCCTTAAAGGGGCTCACAATCCAATGTCCCTACCATAGTCATATGTCATTAACACAGGCTAAGGTCAATTTTGAGGGGAAGCCAACTAATCTAGTTGTTTGCTTTTGAGATGTGGGAGGAAACTGGAGAGCCCAGAGGAAGCATTGGGTGAACATGCAATCTTCATGCAGATAGTGTCGTAGGATTTTAAATTCTAGAACTGGTAGGGTGACCTGGGACTAACACAACACTTGGAGATTCAAAGCTAACAACAAATCTCTGCATTCCCCCCCCCCCAGCACCAATTGCACCAGCATGTGAGGTAGCTGCATGGTTACTTGGCACTTTATACCTTTTGGTAATCACATCATGAATGCTTACGGTTATAATGAGCCAACAATAAATTTGCTAATATTCATATCACTTGGAGGGCAATTCAGATAAAGTCACAGGTAGTAACATATGTTCACTATTGCCCTAAGCAAATATCCTCAAGTATAGACTTGATGTGATCAACATTTGATGGTTTTCAGTTTGCTATATGTTTCCTCAGATTATCTTACACTTCTCCCTGTGTATGCATATATGCATAATATATATATATATATATATATATATATATATATATATATATATGATAATTGTATGCTTACTATAAAAAAACTAATAAATTTGATTGAAACAAAATTGAGATAATTTACCTTAACAATCCTTGAAATTTATTTAAAATCAGAGAAGTCATCAAATTATATAATTGTAATATATTGATTGGAATGGTAATTCAAAAAGAGATTGTAAAGTAGGAATGCTCCAAGATTTCTTGTGGAGGGACTAAAAGCTATGACATCATTTTGAAATAGCCCGGTGCCTCTCAAAAACACTTGTAAAAGGCAAACGGTTGTTAGAATAAAAACAAATATTGAATACAATATCTGAAAAAACATGAGGACTGCCTATAATCACTGAGCAAACCTAGGAACACTTGCTGAATCAGCTGTAATTAAAGAGAAAACACAGGAATCTGCATTGAATACTAATTAAATGTGCCAAAACAGCTGCTTATCCCTCCACTGTGGATTTGAGATAGATTTAGTTGTTCCACATAACAGCTACTTATGTAAGACTTTTATTTATCACCTTCTAAATAATTTTCATAGTAATAATGCTGGAAATAAAGGATAGAGAATGTCTGTGTAAATCAGGAAAGTGGTTTGATTTAAATAGATGGGAAATCCTAGTGTATGACAGAGCAAAATGTAAAAAATATCTATAGAGTACACTTCTGCAATACATGAATTAGGTTTTCTCTATTTAAATACCTTGTAAGTAAAGAAAAAATACATGTTAATGGGCCAGAAATGCACTTTATGCAGAGTTGTGGGATGACAACACACAGCATTTAGGCAGAATGAATAGTTTCAGCCCTCAAAGTTGACTTTTTCTAGTGCAATACCCAAAAGATAAGGCCTAAATGATCTAAAGCGCAAACATAAGAACAAGGAAGGCTGATATTGCTATGTGGTAACATAAGAAGTGTGCACAAGACAGATCAGACTTCCTGATGTGACCAAAATAAATTTATAGGACTAATTGAACATATATAACAACATTTTACATTTTATCTAACAGAAGGCAGCAAAATTAGATCATTGTTAGTGTTTACATACACGTCAAATCAGTAGGACATTTGATCTTTAATAAACTGACCCTTATGTCAAAAGGGCCACTGTCCACGTATGTTGTGTTGTCTTTGAAGAACAGAAGGCTAGGTGAACTTTTGATGTGTAAGTGTATAAACAATTGTTGTGTGTGTGTGTTATTTCAAACTAGAAGACAAGTTTGCCCAATTGCAGAGCTAAAATTGACTTAAAAAACCCTTATAGGAACATTAGGGTGCAAGCTACATAGTACTTTCCACCTTTCAAACATGGATACATACTGTAATTTATTTAAAACATAGAAATCCAACTCCTACATGAATTGATTTTATCATCACTGCTGAAAGCTTTAAGCTGCATTCAGAGAGTCATCACAGAAGATTCATCAAAATGACAGCTGTCTCCTGGACTGTATCATGAACCCCAAGGTGACGATATTCATACCAGTGCTAACAGACTACAGCTAACACAGCAGCGACCATTTTTTGTGAAGATAGTGAACCCCCAGATAGGAATTTTTTCAGCCAACTGCTATTCTCTCTAAAGTTAACTAGTGCGGCACCCACCCCTACCAGTACTAGCATGAAAATACACATTCAGGTGGTGCCAATGACCAGCCTCAGTGTCTTAAAGGGCATTTGTGTAATGTGCATGGCTCATTTTTTGTTTGCTTTTTCAAAATGTGAATGTTTGTATATCAGCCCCTGAAAATCCTGTTCATTCAGGAACCAGCATAAGGCAAAATCTCAGCTCTGCCAGCACAGACATTGCACAGTATGGTGTAATAGCATCAAAATTAAAGACATAATTATCTGACTTAATAAAACCAGCAATGTTCTGCATAGAAGCCACTGCCAGCAGACACACCAGCCTGTGCTTGGAAGGAAATTCAGCTGGAGATAATTTATAAAAAAAGAAAATTTGATGTACACTGCTGTTCATGAAAATGAAACAAACAGTTGTGCTCTATTTTTTCATATATAAACCAACCCTCATGCTTCTACAGAAAAGTTTCAACTGGAGTTTTTGGTAGAAACTCCAGTATTCATTAACAATGCTACAGGACTGGCTGTAGTGTTCATCAGCAATGGAAGTCAGCCCCTGGAGTAAAGATGAACTCTATATATGTACTTTTTTTTTTACTTACCCTGACCCTGTACTGTGTAATCCCTATTTTTAGCCCCAGTGAGGAAATGACAGTGGATGCAAATAGGGAGAAGTCCAAAGTTTGCCCCTGCTACTGCTCTCACAGGTCAGCATCCTACAGCTTTTAGTTTTTTTCAGAGTCTTTGGCCCTGATTTATGAAAGCTCTTCAAGGCTGAAAAGGATACACTTTTATCAGTGGAGCTGGTTGATCCAGCAAACATGGAATGGATTTTTTTAAAGTCATTTGCTATTTACTAGCAAATATTTTGAATCTTGGACCAGATCCATTTCAGGTTTGCTTGATCACCCAGCTTTATTGATTAAAGTGTATTCTCTCCAGCCATGGAGAGCTTTAATAAATCAGGCCCAAGGACTCTGAGAAGGAGAGCGCATAGCCACCTAGTGCCGCACATGGTTCTTATAATTACATCCAGTTCATGCAGCAGCTCTGCAGCATGCTGTTCATTATAGTATTTTGGCAAACCTATATATCTCCCATATCTGTCTGAAATCAGAACAACCCTTCTCCCTGTGTTAACACTAAACTTTCGACAAACCTTAAAATTGCTCCATATATCCATCTCCTATGCAGAGTTAGTCTCCCAAAACATTTTTCCACAAACTTTTGTTCTCAATTCCTTTCTGCCACTTCATGCAACAGAATAAATCACAGACCTCAACTCTTCGGCTTCTCGGCCTTTTGGCTAAGATCAAGTGTAGTACCTTATCCTTCCAGTGTGCAGGAATGGAACGGCGCTGTATTCCTGGCAAGTTATGCAGTGCACTAGTAGGGCTGCTATGATGGACTGCTTGATGGTGATGCTCTGTAAGGGGCCACCCTATGCTAATTCTTCTGGTTAGCGTCCACCAGAGAGAGGCATGGGGCCTGCCCTGATAAGGAGCTCCCAGATAGTGGTCTGTCCCGCTGGTTGGACCGGGGAACTCTTGGTCGGGCTATCAGGTCTTGAGAGCGGGCCGAATCTTGCTTAGTGTCGTCGTCCTGGAGTGGCGAACCAGGGGTACCCTAAAATCACTTAGGGAGTGGTGAACCCACTTTGATTTAGCGTACACAGGCACGTCACATGCGGATTTAGCACATCGTCTTCATTCTGCACTAGCTGCGGCTAGTGCAGATGGGCAATTTTTTATCCTTGCCTAGTGTATTATGCACGGAGCACATTTTCATTATGTATTTTTGTGTTTATCACTGTCACTCTCTTTGGGAGAGCTCCCAGCCTAGTATCCGTTGGGACTGCCGATGCAGTCCCATAGAGAAAAGGACCCCGTCTGACTGAAGTCAGCTAGTAGGTTCACTCCAGCTTCGGCTGGGTGGCCTTAGTACCCAGCCCTCATCAGGAGCCTCGCTCCAGGGAGTCTGGGGAAATTGGGTGGCCCTTCCTCTTTGAAAGAGGGATCACAATAGTACCCCAGTGCACGTTTTTTGTGTGGTGTTTTTGCACTTACACTTTTTTGCCCAGCACAGGGTTTTTGTTTTGGATCACGTTATGCAGAAAAAAAAAAACACAGACCTCATCTCCTTTGTAATGTGTCTGTATTCATTCAGGCTCATCGTTAGCACAGGAGGTGAATGTCAGATTCACTGCTTTATAATTTGAACATTAGTGCTTTCTTTTGTTTATAGCGTTTCCCAGGACATTACATGCATTTGTAAATGACTTTATTATGTTGTGTTTCACACCATATACATGAAGATGGAGTAATTCTTCATGACCCTTATGTTTCCTTACTTGTTCTAGGAAAATTTAACAGAAATATAAATACATTTGTCAATGAAGAGTTGCACTATATACAAGTTGTATATAAATAGGTATAAATTCAATGCAAATCCAAAGTGTGTTAAGAAACACAACGCTTGTTTTATACATAAAACTCCAACGACATAACTGGCTCTATTGTCATGAGATCCTAGAAAAAGCCCATGACAAAACTACTGCTGCCTGGTCCCTTCAGGCTAATGTTTCTATTAAAGGCTTGCCTCTAGGAAAGGCTGGGAAGATTCTCCATCTGCAGCATGAGCTGTCATATGCAATCTTTGCAAAAGGAAAATTGGGACGCCTGCAGTGAACATTCACAGTGACACACTTATATATGTTGACACTCTGCAGTCCCCCCAAACACAACTCTTTTTTAGCTCTTTGGGTTTTTTTTTTTTTTCTATTTTGCACAAACAGGTATTTTGAAATGCATATATGTTACTGTAATGGATACAATATGCACAACATCCAACTATAGATTTAATTTGTTAGGATTGGTGGTGCAAAGGCTACAACAACAAATTGCCATAGTATTGGAAAATATGCTGTGTAGCTTGGTCTATAATGCATACCAGGGTCCTGAAATCTCCTAGGACTCCTCCTACATGCATGGCTAACCTCAGAAACGGACATGTTTGCATAGTCAAAGAAGGATATAAACACTCTTACAAGATGCATGGCCACAAATTTTGCCATGAATGCACAAGATATTTGAAAAAGATAACCATTACAGATATTTATACAAATTATGTTGGAGGGGACTTGTCTACTAAGTCCTACACCAACTTAATCCAAGATGATGAATATAGCACTGGGGTACCTAAATAAATCTGGTCACCACTTTAAAAAATAATAATGTATTAATAATTGCAGGTAAAAGAATACAAATTAAGTACATAAATGCAAAAATGAATAAAACTATAATAACTTGATATTTCGTTTTTTTAAAAAAAATTATAGTTTATTATGTTAAAATGGATTGCTATGAAACAGGTCATCAAAGTTGCCTGAAGTAGATTAAATAGGACTATATGTTTACTTATGTAACTGAAAACATTTTTTATCTTTACATTTTGTGCCAACATAGGTTAAACTACTCTGTTTCTTACATACAATTCTTACGCAATCTAAAGTCTTTTCATGTTAATCATTTTCCCCAGTATGATTGGATTTAGAAAATTCAATTAAAACCAATTTAGCATTCAAAGCACCTGTCCCTTTGGCATGTTTAGGGAAACATTTTGCCCCCACATACCAGCATCACCAAATGTGCAAGCCAAGGAAAGCATATATAAAACACATAAAAGCAAATCCACTTGATGAGTGTGCAAAGTTAAGCCTATTACAGGTTGATCAGGCCACTGGTCTACCCCTCTGGAGACACAGGGTATTCTATCTCACTACATTTGTCTGTCACATTAAGATAGATAAGATAAATCCTTGAGTGGTTGATTGACTATGCAAGATCTTTTCAAAGGCATATTTCTTGCTCTGTAGTATACTTTAAAAATCGGCACCATGTGGCGTATTAACGAAGAAGTAAATCTGACATTACCCAAACATATATTGAAAGTAAACCTTCCAGAGACATGTTTTAAGGGACTGATACACCTCTTATAATTCACCGCTTTACAAATATGCCCCTAAACTTCCCATAACACACCACTAATACATTTTGTGCTAAACATGTCCCTCATAATGCTCAATGCAAAATGATTGGATATTATTAGGTATCATGCAGAGTCAGTCGATAGACCCTAATAGACATCAGATATTTCAGCAATTACCCATTACTGTGTGTACTAGCACAGCTTCAAAATAAACCTTGACCAACAGATCTCAAGATAAATATTAATTGGCTATGTTGCAGAAATTTTTTTAGGTGACGCACTATACTGCGCCTCTATGTTCTCTATAAATGTGTGGGCTTTAAAACCACTTTGAGAATGTGTAAAGTATAAACAACTGATGTAAGAGGTCCAAAAAATCCTTCATCATCAATAACGTATGTTAGCCAGTAAAGGGAGTCACTTGCACTTCAAATGTTGTTTAATAATCAATGGCTAACATTATACAATAAAAGACAAACATAGCCATTATCAATGTTTTGATATTTTCATCTAATTGCCAAAGATGTCCTCTAACTGTCTTTTATACCACCATTAATGATACAAACCTGTGCCATCAGAAGATATAAGCAAACTCATTTATGAAAGTATTTATAGTGATTTTTCTTTGACCAGCTTAACATGCTAAGTGGTGGGCTTCACTTCATAAACGCAACAAATGCCTTCAGATCACAACAACTGAAAACTACATTCAATAATACTTTATTATGGAATTACAACAGCCCCTTTAGTAACTGTTCATGGTGGAAAGCCATATTTGGAGAAACATTTTCAGGATAGGGTAAAGCAATTTACTTATAATTTATTATAAATATACATATACACACACACACACATACATATGCCTTATCTATATGTTGCTGTAGTAGTTTCTGCACTTATAACTTGCTGTAGTAGTCCATGTGTTTTATGTCTTATCTATATATTGTAGTCATAGTTCACATATGGCTAATCTTTTAACTGCTACTGTGATCATTTGGATTTACTGACTACTGTTTATGATAAGAGTAAAAAACAGTGTAGATAAAGGTACACTAAAAGGCGACCATTGTATAACATGCGCAAAAGTATTTTTGCAATGGTAAACATGTCTTTATAGTATGCACAGTAAAAGTGTTCTTCTATAGAATCTATTTCCAAAAATGTACGTATACTGAGAAAACAAATGGACTCATATGTAATACATATGAGAGGTGGACATGGAATAAAACTATATGAACCTCATACATATTCACATGGTGTATGATTATAAGCACAAGGATCATTACATTGGGCAGGGCCCCTAAATCAGAAGGAAAGCAAACTGTTGACATTTGATTTAGAGCCAGGCTATAGTAAATACAGCAGTCCTGCGGTGATCAGCACCTTGTACACCCTTTCCCTTTCTGGCGTGATTGTAATTTGTTCTTGTCCTGTACACGGATGTGTTATCCTGTTGCTCTTCTGGTTAATAATCATTATGCATAAAATGTATTGCATTATGTTTTGTTAAAATGTACCAGAGTTCAAGAAGATTACGATTAAGTTGGCAGCATTGTATGGCAGCTAATTAACAAGGAAAATGACTGACGCCCTTAACAACAATCATTCTGGCTTCTATGGGTAACACCCCAAAAATTTATTTCATTTTTTTTATCATACCTGGGAACACTGGTTAGATAGGTGAGTACATTCTGAAACTCTGTCTCTGGGATCTCGCTGAATGCAGGATATTCTGGGAAAGTGATGACAGGACACCCATTTTCTCCCCTTCCACCTAAAATAACAACATATTCCATTTTAGAATAAACCACATTTTTCTGGTAGATGAGTTAAAGAGACCCTGCCACCACACTTTTCATTTAAAGAACAATCTTAACTACTTAATCTTTTTTTTGTTTTACAACACTTTATTTTTATTTTAATTGTGAAAATACAATTTCCAATACAATAATATTAAAAAAATAAAAAAAAAAACAGAACAACAAACCACAAATCATAGTATGACATAGTATACAAAACATAGTATGGCATAGTATGACCATTCCACAAGAATCACCTTTCTTTGAGCAACTACCTAATCTTAACAAAATTTTTGGTCTAAACCCTATTATATAAGGAACAATCTTCCCAGAAGACAAAGTTGTAATTTTTCAAGCAAGTTAAAGAACACATTGCAAATAAATAAAATTTGGTAACAAGTAGGTCAGGCTACGTGCATACAGACCTATTTTCAGTAGTGATAATCCACCAACATAGCCAGATTGGAAAACTAATGTTCCACTACTTTTCTGTATAGACTAACATAAGAATATTTAATTCTTGAACGATTGCTGACAATTTAACTCACAATTAGTCACATATACTTTTTAGGAAGTGCAGCAGCAAGATAATCTTAACCCGAGAGATGGTATCACACTTACAGAACAATTCTTTATACCAGAGATTTAAACCCAGAGACAAACTGTTGAAGACAAATCTTGAAACTGAAGGCTTCAAAGGAATTAGGAAACTGCGGTTTTCACTGACAAACACTAGAGGGAGCTAAAAGACTCAAGGTGAATCCCTAAAAATCTATAAATTCCTGGATATTCAATATCTGAAGATAACAGGGATTCTGTGTGTATTTGTTAAACGATATAATTCTGGATTGTATTTTCAAGTACAGGTTCAGATGTCATCATGTTCTGGAATCAGTGATAAGGAGTGACCATAATACTAGTCTAGTCCCAGAACTATGAACTCTTAGCTAGTATGCTTTAGCTATAGATCAGAGATGTCCCAGGATACACAGTATTACATTTATAAGGTTTAGGTTACAGTCAGAAAAAATACTCTGTTCTTATGAAAATCCTGACCTGTATGTGGCCATCCAGCAAATGATCTGGCAGTTTAATGAAGTAGCAGTGACAAAAAATGTGAAATTAATGCTGTAGAAATTTTTCAGTTGATATTTTTCATGCATCAAACCTCACAGGGAAAGAATAAGCATAGCCGATCGATAACACATTCAAACTCATACAAACAACTGACTTATACAAACTATATACACATATAGAAAATGCCAAAGTTAGATGAACAACACTTTTAAAACTTTACTTTATAAATTTAGTTATAATGTTGTCCAGTATAATATTACTACGTTGGCCAGTAACAGATGAATATGCAGACATCCCAATACAGGGATCACATACAGCATAGGAGAAATAAAAATGAAAGAAAACACTTTGTTCATTTTTACCCTCTTTAAGAATCACTTCATGTTTTGGAATATGCATTAAATAAATTTGCAATGAACTATGACAAAAACACATATGGTTCTGTCATCTCTCGCTGGAAAAAGACTTCAAAAGGTTATGGTTTGTAGGCTTAGTTACACAATGACAAATATCCTGTATGCTAAATTTCACCTTTATTGTTAATTGTACAGCCACGTATCCAGAAACCTCTGGATAATACCACACCTTAACAATATCCTAGATGTTTGTATAGCTGATCTATAAAATGCTACACAAAACTAAAGGCTACATGCAGAAATAATACCAATAAAGAAGCACTGTGACATGGAGCAGGTCACTATCACACAATGGAACATGATTGTGTCAGGTCTGACAGGGCACTGACTAATGTTACTGTGTATTTGCCAAACTCTCTCTGGGAATGGCAATTTCTTGGCACAAAGCAGAGTCAAAATCTATGACTATGCAGCTTTCAAAAGGAGTTGTGCAAACTGATGAATATCCACTACTGGGCGCAGCATGAATTTCACAAGAACTGGCTATTGCTAAATATTTTTAGTGTTCTCTGCAAAACCTTGGTCTCTGCAAATAAGTGACATTTTATTTTTTATTAGGCTGCCTAATGATTCCCAATAGGCCTAAAATTATACGTGCAGCATTTTTTTGTATAACAGCATACAGAAACATTCATCAGTGTGTTACCTCTGCACAAGGTGCAGAAATGAAAATTTGTTGGTGTGACAATTCAGCACACCAATTTACATAGCATGTTACGGCACATTGGGGTAATGGGCCCTTAATATTACACAGAATGGGAACATTTTGCTTAAAAAACAAAGCAAACCACTAAAACATTAGGAGGGGTAGGTCTGTGAATATGAAACCAATCTGGAGCTGGGTTGGACTTTTGAATTGCATGTACCATTTCTAATCCTGGCTAATATGTGGAACTTATCAGGCAGCTTATACAAGGTTTAAATTGCAAAACGACCACCTAGGTGAACAACTTACCACAATCAGTTTCTATGAACATCACAGTGGTGATAATTGTAGGTTGTGTTGATTCATTAGGTGTTTTGTGTTAAAAATGCCTTGAAGTTAATGAATGTTTGGGCAACATAAAAAGGTGTGCGGGCTTTCAATTATTGTAGAAAAGTGATAGCGATCATTTCAGGTGACAGTTTTACAAGCGACCACTGTACAGACATGCCACTTAGCTATTCCAGATTGTTTTCTGTTCTATGTGGAAGGGGAAGGACAAATGGAAGGCTCTGCAGCAACTACAGTAGTTCTTGTTAGTCCTCTTTGTCAATGTGATTATTTCTGCCTGGTGGATTGATAAAGGACGCTGTGGGACACCTGTATTGCTCATAGATTTTAACCTAAGATCATCAAAGAATGATTTCCAGCAATAAAAATCTAGTGTTTCAGCGTAATCAGCATTTCTCAAACCAAGGAACCCTTGAAAATATTTTCAGGTTTTAGAGAACCCCTCTATAAAGTAATAATTTAGGCATAATAGCTCATATTAGGTGGTGTTGCACTCCAGACAGGCACCAACTGATGAACCAAGAGCTCAAAGAACCCCTAACAACCCCTGGAGGAACCCTGGTTGAGGCTGGCTGGTCTATACAAAGCTTAAGACTGACCAATGAATGGAAACTATGGAAGAATGAATAAACTCCCGTGTTCATTCCCAGGAGTTACATCATTCCACCTTGGCCACTGATGATGGCCGAAGATCCCGAAGACTGGGTAAAAATAAAAGGGGAAAAAGTAGGTTTTGAAAAAAAAATTTAAAACAGGCAGGTAAGTTTATTTAATTGCAGGTGCGACATGGCCGGAACCTGCCTGCTTACATATTTTTTTTTCATATTTAGGTTTGGTTCAGCTTTAATATTTTAGTGATTATCTTTCACTCATTTACACAAACTCCTGTATTCTCTCCCAACAACTACTGAGATAAGCTCAGCCACATGTGCTGTGCATGTAAAGGTCACTGAACTATAAGAAAAAAAGCTGCCCCTAAGTTTAGGTTTAGTAAAAGAGGAAAGAAAACTGTGCACAATACAGTAACAATAGAAGCCAATCAAAATCACTTTTTATCCTTCCGGTTGGATTATTTATGCAGATTGAAGTATGCTTGGCTGCTATTGGTAACTACACTTAATTGCTCTTCAGGCTGTCCTATTTAAAAATTGATGTTTTTCAGCAGGGTCTATAAAATATTCAGGAAAAGAAAACTTGTACTTAAGGGCATTTTATTAATAAAGATTAATATCACCAACTGCACATCATTTTTTTAAATAGCTGCAAATCAAAATGATTTTCCATTTTCCTGTGTTAAGACAACATACCTGACAAGTAGGCAAACTGCTTCTTCAGCTGATCCTCAATATCTGCTGCATACATTGGGAAGGTGTCCTGATGCATGATGTCATCTGAAGAACAGAAAACAGCCAATTATTTCACACTGACAAAATTACTTTTTGCAGCTCATCATATTGATTTACCCTGACAGCCTTCATACCAAATGTTTACAGAAATGTATGTAAAATATTTCCCATACTTTGCCAGAACATTGAGATATTTTATCATTGCATTGCTAGCAGCTATTTAACTGACCGCTACTTTTCCTAGATGGACTAAAGCAACAAATCCATAAAATATATTACAGTTCTGCCAGATGTTTATATTCACCCTAATTTTGCTTGCTTGCCACTCTGAGAAGTCACGAAGACTCTCTCCTTGGCCCTGTGTGACACCATTGGTGCCTTTTTGGCCAACTGCCATGTGCTGTCACATGGGAATATGGGAAGTAAGTCACAAGATCCCCATTCTCACAATACCAATTTTTTCTTTATCACTCCCAGCAGCCAACTACAGAGTCAAGTAGGTAATTTTAAGAATAAGGTTGAGGGCACAATTTAGGAACACCTGTTGCTTTTTCTAAATTCAGGAGGTGAAATGCTGTGCTTTGCTCAATGTCAAACATGGTAAACATTTTACACTGGGATAAATTCTAGCAAGTTTTACATAAATAGAAACAACCAAGGAAGTAGAGATTTTATAGGGAAGGTACAGTTCTGTAGTCACAGCTATACATATAATGATAATATCATATTTAACCTTTAACGCAACATTAAAATCATTTACAATATGATAAAAAATTTCCTTAATCAATGCATACACTGTGCTGGTGAAATCAGTCAGGGTAAGTGGGTTATTATTAATAGCGTCTCACTGTATGTCCCTGTAATCCAAATGTATCTATTACTGGTCATTTTAATGGCAGTGACCCTTACAGAGGGTTTACTGGTATCGGATTCCTTTCTAATTATGAATGAGCCTTAGATGTACAAAAATACATTTTGATTGAAATATTCAGGTTTGCAGGTGAAATGATTTAGAATTGTTTGCTATGGGTAAACAAACACTTTTATTTCAAACTTTCTATGGGAGAACGATAATGGTCCCTTCATTATTAGAATGGATGTTCAAAAGGAAATAAATATTTGCACCAAGCAATACAAGTCTAAATACAAAACATATATGCGTTTTTTTCTCATTTCTGCAATGACTAGAATTGCACCATTTCCTTAATTAATACAACGTGAACGTCCTCGCACGCCACATAAATCCCAGAGCATTGTGTTTGCTTGGTGCTCATATTATGTGTTACATAACATGACCCTGGAGCCACCACAGCTGCCTATCTTTAGAAATAAGCTGCAGGAAAAAAAGCAATGGATGAAAAATGTGGGAAGACAAACATTAGCGTCATCATTAGTGCTGAAATACCACCACCAGTTGGATTATTTATTAAAGCCCAGTTAAGGTTTTAGTGTAAATCAGATCAATATTTTCTAGATGCATCAAAACAAAATAGGTGCCAAAAAACTTGTGCTTACTGTCTCTAACTGTTTTTTTTTCAGGTGTTTAAAGGTATTTTAATGCCTAAAGCATTGGGTACCACCTGATTTTGAAACCAGACCATTACACAGACCTTCCTGGAAGGAAATGGGGCAACAAGTGTGTATACTCCCTCTCCTATCCATACACGGGTCCTATGGAATCTTGCTTGCCAAAGAAGGAAAGTACTCCTTCTTTCCTTTTGTCAAAAAAACAGTCCTCTACCTGGCCCCATTGACAGCAGGGGCTTTTATTGAAAGATAGACCATCTTCCCCTCAATGTAATCTTGTGCTGTGGAGGTCTGCAGGTAGGGAGCATATTTGGAAACTGTGAGGCCCTTTAATTAAGAGGGCCCCCAGAAATCCACCCCCTCACCTGGTGAATGCGTACACAGTACCCTTACCCATTCTTTGAAAAAGTTAAAGCAGCCCTAGAATTATTGACACCACAAAACTAACTAACTAATAGGTATCTTTGCAGTGTTCAAATAGCATCATTTGATGACCCCTAACTGCTTCACATACAGCTGTTTACTGACAGGAGCTCTGGACAGATGGGGGGAGTTTTATCAATGCTTTTAGCCAATCCAACAAGGGGTCCCTCTTGGCAAGACAAATGCCAATAATAATGATGGAGTGAAAACCGCTATACAAAAAAAGAAAGAAAAAATGCCTAAATACCAAAAGTACCAAAGTACCAAAAGTACCAAAATGTTCTCTGTGGAGAAGCAAGGGTCCAATGCAAACTGCATGGCTGTAGGTCACAATGAGCAGGGGGCAAGTTGAAGCTTTGCAGAGAGACAACACCACTGTAGAGGCTTTTTCTCTTCAGTGTGTTTGCAGGGACAAGTTTTTCTACACAAACTTGTTTTTTAGGTAACTGAGGTAATATAAGCTGATTAAAACTAAAAGTTCAATTGAACTTTAGGTTATAGGACACAGTATTGATTATGTGCAAAATTCAGATTTCAGTTGATAAAACAGTTCATTGAATTTTTAACGTCACCTTAGTGAAAAAGACTTGCTGAGTTACAAAACAGTTAATTGTGAAATGCTAGAATACAAGACAAATGATCTACCCACTTGCTGAGGCAGCTGAGAAAGAAGAACAGGCTTTGTCACAAATACACAAAGACAGCTGTCCCCTATAATTATAGAAGTGTCTGCTACAGCAAAGGTGCTTCAAGATGCCTGCTTTTCACATTCTACATCTCCTTTCCTACTAAACTAATTGATTTATTTATACTTCACCACCATCTTATAATACTTTTCTACTGTGCAATATTGAATGTATCTACAGTTGAATGATGTCCAAATTTTGAAGAAAAAAAAAACTCTTGACCCCGATGTTACAGTCAGTAACATCCATGAGATGAAAAAGAATATTGATCTTATTTTAGCACATTTATATTTCTTCCTGCATAATAGCAGTTGGTTGTCCATAACAAATAAGCTCCCTAACTATAAATTAGTGCTAGACAACTGTAACGAGAATGACTTCTCATGCTGACTCGTAATAATTTATTAACAGGATCACTTGAAAAAAGAAAAAGTGAAATGTCCTAGGACATTTGGAATACTATATATCTGTCATCAAAGATCTTCATCACACTCTAAAAGCTTTTTTCTCTATCATAACACAATCTGATGATACAATTCACAGGGGTACAGTAACACAGAAGAGGAGACATAAGTGACAAAAAGTGTGAAGACAGGAAGGCCAAACAAAAAAAAAATATATATATATAAATATATATACACACACACACACACACACACACACACACACGACATATATATACACACAGGAACCATGACGCATTTAACATCTTAGGACCCCTGAAGAGAATGAAAGATGATGCTAGGTGTATGTTTCAACAATAGTTCATTGCTATTTAAGTATGTCAAAATTAGAGAATAGAATTGAAAATACCAAATGTATGAGTAAGAGGATTTGTGCAATTAATTGAATCATAACCCATTATTTTAATGACATTCCTAAACAGTAATCAGAGAAAGTGTTACACTATATTGTCGTGGACTAGTAAATTAGTTATTGGGTATGGTAGGATAGACTAAGTATACTGTATAATGCAAATACAACCCTAATATATCATAATATAACTCTAGATATCCAGGGAACTTGTATTTGTAATACATAAAAGGCCATGTCAAACATTTGAGTAGACAGAAGTTGCATGCAATAAGCGTCTGACCTGCAACCAAACAAAGAAAAAGGTACACCCTATAAAACTGTTTATTTTTCATTCTTAATTTTTAAATATTAATTTATCAAAAGACTATGTAAAGGGAAGTAAGTCAATTGAAAAACAAAAAAAAAAATACACTGTTGCAATGAGCAGATGAATAAAATGGATTACGCACAGTTACATTGTAAAAGTCAGGAAATTGTTTCAACATATATGAGAAATCAAACATTAAAAAGCAGTAAATCTAACATTCCTCAAAACATTTCCTGGTGGAGAATCAATTACCTTCATTAAAACATATGGATCTAAAGGTTTAATGCTTAAAAAATAGACCCCTAAAACATTAGGCAGCAGTTTGAAATTTTTTTTATTCATTTTTTTTAAATATCAGTAAATGTGAGTACACTCTTGGCTCAGGAGCTGGTATTTCCTTCATTGAACACCTATTAGGTACTATGGTGTCTTAGTATAGTGCAGTTCCCTTTAATCAGGCTGGCAGTGACAATTGTACACCAGATTGAAGAAATTTCCATATTGGGACTGGCAGCTCTAGGACAAGAACAGCCATCTGGTAGAACAGAGCACAGACTGCAGCTTCCGTCAGTGATTACTCTTTATTATGTGTCTTCTACGTGCACGGCACAGTATGCCCTTACAGGTCCTTGTACATATATATAAATAATAGTTACAATATATTGCTATAGCAAATGCAAACAACAAATGAGCATCAATATAAACATCTACTATTTAACCCTGCTAAAAACCATGTTTGAAGAAACCCACAAAAGGCAAGGTAAAAGAACGATACACACTGTTTCTATATACAACATCTGTGAATAATGGAAAAAAGCAAAAACATTTTATGCCAAATTTTCCTGGGACACAAATGGGAAGCATATGCTTTAGTAATGTTCCTAACATGCATGTTGTTAGGAGACCACACTGCTACACAAGAAGATGCAATACTAAAGCACCTACAAGTCTAAAGTGGTACTTACTGTATAAAGTAACATGTCAAGGAAAGATTTAATGTATTTTACTGGAAGTTGGGATGGCTGAAAACGACCTTGCATCTTATGACCATCAGGTGATCGTTCCCATCATGAAAATGGTCATTGTTTACATTGCATAGTTGGAATTCAATCAGCACCTGTCATCAGAGGGAGCTGCTGTATTAATGGTCACCTAAACTACATAGCAAGAACCTTAATATCCTCTTGCCTTTACACTTTCCAGGGTAGGCTTTCCCATCATTTTGAGGTCAGGCAGCAGTATATTTAGTAACTACCCTGACTTCAGAAACCATTGCACCCACTGGAGAGACTAAAGCTACGTACACACTTCCAATTATTATCGTTGTTAAACGAACGACGAACGATCCTGCACGATATCTGCGAACGATCGTATAGCACCGATCCTGTACATAGAGATAACGACACAATCGTTCGTAGATATTGTACACACAATAGATACGATCGTTTGAGCGATAGAGGAACTATGTGCACGACAGGAAAGTGAACGGACGTTCGTTCATCACGCATGCTCAGACCATGGACGATCAACGAACGACCGTACACACGAACGATGTTCAACGATCGTCGTCCAATCCGATCCGCCGGTCCAGTCGTTCGTTTCCAACGACTTTCCTCGTTCGTCGGCGTTGTTGGTTACTTTTTTTACGAACGATTTTTGCCCAATCGATCGTTCGTCGTTCATTTTGAACGATAAAAATTGGAAGTGTGTACGCAGCTTAAGATATCAGGAGATCTGATAGGTGTAATCCGTTGATATGATATCAGGTTTCCCTCCTTTCACATGGATTCTAAAACTACAATTAGAAGTGAAAAACCTTAGGAAAATGAATAAATAAAAGAGAACAATGGGATAATGAAAACATCAATATACAGTCATGTGAAAATGTAAGTACACTCATGAACATTGTTGATATTTCCTATTCTTTATTTATCAAATGACCAAAGACATGAAGAACAATAGAAAGATCAATAGAAAAACAAAGCCATAACATGATGCAATCAGCAGATCAATAAAAGAATATGATTAAGATTTGCTTTATGTTTATGGACATTGTAAAAGTAAGGCAGTTGTTGACTGATAAATCTTATTTAAACAGTCACACATTTGATCTACAAACAGTTTCAGGTGAACAGGTGATATCATAGAATAAAAGAAAAAAAACAAGAAAAATGTGTTTTCATTTTTTTAACACAATTATCAGTAGATGTTATGCTATAAGGTGCAAAAGGAAGTATACCCTTAGCCTCATGTGCTGCTATTTAGCAGAAATACTTCCTGCAAAATTACTTGTTCAACAATGTTTGTCAATTTGCAGCAATGAACTGCCTATTGCAATACTCCTACAAAATGGGATCCAATTAGAGCTTTGACTTGGCCAATCCATAGCCTTCTTTTTCTGCAGCAATTTCTGGTTGGATTTGCTAGTGTGCTTCATATTATAACTGCTTGGAAATATCAAGGTTTGGATCTACTTCAGCGTTGGTACAGTTAGCTTTACATCCCCCCTTCCCCCACTACATTTTGGTTTGATGCAGATTTCACAGCTGTCTGGATGATTCCAAGTTGCCAGGACCAAAAGGCAACAAAACAACTTCAAACCATAATTTGCTACCACTATGCTTCACAATTGGTATGATGGTATTCTTTGGAAATGCTTTCTTCAGTTTGTGCCAAATATGTCCACTGTTATTTTGTTCAAACGATCTTTTCTTTATTAGTCTAAAGCACATTGTTCCAGAAAGCCTGGTGTATACTTGAATACAAAATTCAATCTTGATCGAATGTTCTTTTTCAATTCTGATGCATCTTTCACATGGGTAAAACTGATGCAAACTCATTCCAATTGGGGATGCATGCACTTTGATGTCAACTGTAAGAGATAACTGAAGGTCCCACAACAAAACTTTGGGGGTTTTGGAAACTTCTTTTAGCATTAGTCAGCTCTTGGACTAAGTTTGGTGGATAGATTGACATAATTATTATCTTAACAGTGGAATGGAGCTCTATTTGCTCATAAAAAAATGTATATGTGTGTATATATTTATAGACACACACACACACACACACACACACACACACAACATACATAAGGTATACTTACTCGTTTTTTAAGCATGACTGCACTTCTGAAACAAACTATATAATATGATGGAATTTATGTACTATCAAGAAGTACACTGGTATTTGCATATCACCTTTCTAAACATTTCCAAAATTTTGTCGGTGCAAATAACTTAACCGTAAGAAATTAATCATAGCCCAGTGGATGTCAAATACATTGTGGGTGGAACTATCATTTAATTGTGTCTCATGATGACATTTTCCTCTTTATTTCACATTTCAACACAATTGCAGGCGCCAACTATACATCTGTTGCTATGAATCACACCTTTCAACATTTCAGTGGATAAAGTACTAAGCAATTCCCATTACTTAAATTATCATAATCCAAACAAGCTACTGAAAAGTACAGAGCTGTGTTTCTTTTGAAATACTTATGATAACTAATGTCAATTACCCGTATTTTACATACACCCACACAAAATACCAATATATTATTTCAATGTGTACAGAGCTAGAATAAGCCATCTGTTGTATGTGAGAGACGAATGACTCCAATTGCAGTTTACCGCCTGGGCAAATAAGTTGTTTGAATTAGGATCTGGTTGTGTTATTCATTTGACAATCTCACATGCAGTTTGGGATGTAACTATAGCTAGACTTCATGCAACTTTTTTTTATTTATTTTTTTAGTAAGAACTTCAGTTAGCAAAAGCATCTGGCAAACACATTGGGATGAGACTTGGATGTATAAAAAGTTTGTGGTCTCTTAATGATTGCTATGAAAACAACTTATTTTCTCATCACTTAGTTATAGACTTTTATTTAAAGTCTATAATAAGGCATTTCTTATTATAGACTTTTGGGTTATCGTAAGGGTCAGACCCTTAACCTCTCCTTTCTGTCTCCCCACTGGGGAGATTCACCCTCTTTATTTGTCCTGATGACCAGGAGAGAAAGAAAAAATAAATGCTTTGCTCTTTACTGTAACTGCGCATTGGGTGTGCCATAAAATGTGAAAATGTTTCTGTGCTGTAGTAAGTTTTACCAGGCATTAATGAAATGCAGAAATGTAAATGGGACATACATTATTTACACACACTACTTTAGTATTTCTAGGCACATTTAGCAACATTATCTTGTACAGCTTCTAGAATGTGTCCATGTTACTATTACATTTCTATATGTCATTGTACAATGTTAATAAAAAGCAATAAAGTATATTTATAGGTAAAACTTGTCACCAAACAGGAATTGAGACTTGGAATTGACATTGTATATTGTGAAGAGAAATCTCTCCAATGTAACACATATGGCTAGCCCCTCCCTTCCAAAGGCAACAGCCATTTCAACCCACTGAATCCAAAATGAAAAAAAAAAGAATATTGCATAGTATAATTTGCAGACATAGATATAAAATAAACCTAAAAGCAAAACATTATCCTGGAATGTAGAATTGTTGAAGCTCTGTAAAGTTTTTTTTTTTTGCTCTGTTGCCACTGGGGAGATTTACCCTCTATTCCTTTACAAGTGGTTATGGATACCAGAACAGAACATGATAGCTGAATGATATACAAACAGAAGGGACACCTTCTAATGGGGACACACATTTCAAAAACAACTGTCCAAGAGGATTTCCCTCCAGGAAGTGAAGATAGGTATCCACAATAGAATAAACACCTTAACTATTCCCCACTGAATACAAAACAAACAGTTTTAGTTTTAGATTGGTATGCTGTTCAACCACAACAATATTTTTAACTTTAGTACTGATAAACTTTCATTTCCCCCATGTCAGGAGACACCCTTTAATACTCATTGCTAAAACTAATTAGCACGCTAATGATAATGGTTTCTTTCTTGCTGCATGAAGCAAACAAGAGCAGATGATGACTACTGTGCTATGCTGGAAGCCAGCCATTAAATCATTACACTTCAAATAATAATGCTGCTGTATTACTCAGGTTTGGTCCTTTTTGAATAAGTGATTAATTAGCAAAGAAAAGCAAACAGACTTTTCTGATAAACATAAAGAAGTAGAATTATGCACAGTGCAGTAGGGATAACAATACTGTGGTCTTATCATAAAAATGATTTATAATTAGCATGGATTACAGCGCCACCTTTATACCCACCCTCTCGCAACACAACCACCTGGGATCCTACAGCAGTGTCCCAGGATTAGAATATAATCCCTGGCGCCTGCAGATTATATTTTATGTTTATATATGCTTATCCCTGTACTCTGCACACCTTGTTGTACATATTCCTGACCCCTGCACTCTACACACCATGTTGTACATATTCCTGACCCCTGCACTCTACACACCATGTTGTACATATTCCTGACGACCCCTGCACTCTACACACCATGTTGTACATATTCCTGACCCCTGCACTCTACACACCATGTTGTACATATTCCTGACCCCTGCACTCTACACATCATGTTGTACATATTCCTGACCCCTGTACTCTACATACCACATCCCTCTTTGCTTTTTCTCAACTATTGTACTTTTCTATTAGGACTGTTTTCTAGAATAAACAATATAATGCATTTATTTACATACTTCTAACACATTAGGGGAACCATGGGACACCTAACATTTTTGTAGACTAAACCACAAAACAAACTTCAACATAGACAAATCACGTTATCATTTTGCCTTTATTCCACAGAAATCAAGACATTCTGCCCATTAGCATCTTCTGGGTTCAGGCTTTAGACTGACGGCACCTGTTGGTATAATACGCAGGATCATCTTAATGTGTACTTTCCCCCAAGTGCGACAGCTCAAGGCTCCAGTCAGCGTTCTGTCCAAAGCCAGTACTATATACTCTTTCTGCAACCTACATGCCAGCTAAGTAATACAGCCGGGTTCGGGATCCGATCAACATGGGATTGAACAAGGAAAATAGAACAATGATAAGGTCAGCTCTATAATATCCCCTTCTGTATATGAGTGCTGCTGTGCAGGGGATAAGATATGGCTGACTATCCAAAGAAAAGAAATTTCTTTGATCATAAGTGGAGTCAGCTATATAAAAATAGGTATATACTTTCTCTGAAATGAATTCCATATGAAATAAAAATTATTGTTTATCTTTATTGTTACGTGTGATATGGAATGCAAAGAAAACTAAATCCAATTATATGCTTCAAATCCATTTATACAATAAAATGTGGCAGATTAATAGCTCCTGAAGTTGTTGATTGTGCAGTAAGCTTAGAATGCAAAACACCCGGCTACTGAGCTGCAAAATGTTAGAAATGCTGTGACACAGATTTTTCATGGACTGGTATTCATTTTTTCTAGCAGAATCCCTGTGACATGGCCATTAGAATCACTAAGACAGCAATTTTCGGATGGTACTTTCTTACATAATCAGTAAAAAAATGGGATTGCTGACATTTCCACAGATGGGCCTGCAAGCACTTCTGCATGGAAATTCAAATCTATAAATGTTATTCTGATTTCTTCTGGTACATTTATATGGTTTTCCTGCAGTCACACATCAAAAAAGCCTAACATACTATTTCCAGTCAATAAACAGTAATAACCCAGAAAGGTTTACTAGTTAGATCAAAAACAAGCAAAGTGTCATCATGAATACAATATGCAACAAGGAGTCTCAGCAGAATTATGATTCCTGCACTACAAGATACAGATCCACTATTAAGACCTTAAAAAGATTCCATTAAAAACTACCAGAACTTTTTATATTGTTTAGAACACTTTCCATACCTTTACAAATCTTTATGGTCTTTGAAAGTGTACAAAGAGACATTTTGACATTTACAGAAGCAAATAAAAAGGAAAAGCATGACACCATACCTTAAAATCCTTAATTATGCAAACAAAAATGTGGCATATTGCTGCTGATCAGTAATTGGATGCAGTGTTTGCAATTGTCTCCAATTTTCGAAATACAACCCCCCCCCCACATTTATTATATATTGACCACACATCTCTATTTACAGAACAGGAAATATGACATTACCTCAAACATTCCCTCGTGAGAACATTCTAGGTCAATTTGTTTTAATGGACTTGAATTGATTGCAATGGGGAAATCTTTGGGGAATTTCTGTTTACTGATGTAGAACCCTTATTGTACTGTATCTATGGACCATCTGGAAGAGTTATTATCTTAGGCTGCTGTACTGATCTGGACTACAAGCATCTCCACCCTTTTATCATCTCTATCAAAGGAGGGAATGTGTTATGAAGTTTTTTTTCAAGTTCTTGGTTCAGTATACAGAAGTTACAAGGACACCTGATGTTGATTTCTAGAAAAATCAACATCACTTTTTTTACTTCAAAAAATGTATTTAGCACTCCCCCCCCCCAAAAAAAAAAAAAAAAAAACAAAAAAAACAAATGCAGCTATCACATCTAAGGACCAGTAAGTAGTTCCAGGCTTTAGATATACTTACAGTACCTATATTTTCATGTCATCACGTAAGTCCACACGCATCTTCCTGTGCAGTTATGCTCCATGATGCTTACAGAGTTATTACAGCATATAATGAATGAATAGACCTATGTGAGCTGTACACCTGTATGCAGTCACTATGAACAATGAATGTACTCCCTATACCTGAAGTTATTTGTAGTATGGTCAACAAATGTGTCTCTATAACCACTGGAATGCAGTTCACAAAGACAGTCAAACACACTTACTCATCTCACAGAAATTGCAGAGAATATTGTATACTCTACAGTATGACCTTAATAAATGATACCAGCTGACTTCTAAGAAAATACAGTGCAATACACATTGAACAGCCAGAAAAAAATGCCATACGATATGTCAACCTTCCTGGTCTGCCTATTCTGTACTTACGCTGCACAGCATATTCCAAGGACAAGCACATCTCAGACAGCCAATGATATTTTTCCATTTCCTCAGCTGAAATCTTTACATGATCCATGATTTCTTTCTTGCAGCATACCAATAGAGAGAAAACTCTGCATTTTGTGGCTAGCCAACCTCACAAAGCTTATTGTACCAGTAGGACTCACACTGCCGCTGTCATGTGAACTTTGTACTTCAAACAAGAACAGGTAGAAACCATCTGTCTTCTGAAATTCACTTCTTGCTCCAGCAACTTACATCTTACTGTAATTATCCAGTAAAGAGAGTATTTCCCACCCTTCCATTATTTACCTACCGTAGGTGTGGACTGTGAAAGGCTACTGAAACAGAAGGTCTGTAGCGTGGCAGATCACAAAGTTACCTGCTTGTCAGCCATGCAGCACAGGTACACATCTAAAACCTGCTCGACAAGCCTCTAAACCAGCCCTGGTCAGCTGTCAAACCTACAAATGTAAAGGTCCTAGAAGTATATCATTATATCGATTAATTCCTCGTCTAGAATTACCCAAAACACATTCAGAAACGGAGCAGCCACAGTTGTTCTGTTTGCCTGGTCTCCTATTGGAATTCCCAGCATAATCTATGTCAAGGTCATGAATGCTGCTGATAAGGGGAAACAAGTGCTAGTAGGTCACCTGTAGAACCATGTCATTCACTGCAAAAGGAGTCAGAGAAGTGAATCAACATTGTAACACATGATATTTATTAAAGTGCAACTAAATGCGTATGTGTGACAGCCTAAACAAGATCCAAATCCACTTACTAGGTGTAATGCATAAGCCTTCCTTTGCCTGACTGATCCAAATATGCCAGACACTGCAAAAAGAACCAGGGAACACGGGAACTAATGCATTTGACAAATGTCTGTGAACTAAACTCTGGTTTTGATATTTCATAGAGTGTGAGGATAGTGGTTGATTGGTAATTAGTATGCTGTTAGCCGACTGGTAACCACTGTCCATAAACACTAAAAAAAAAAGTCTGTGCGAATTAAATCATGCAAGACCTCTCAACCTTCTGCATATTTTCCTTTCTCTGTATTTCCACCAAACATGAAAGATGTGTGTCACAAGTCACAACATTGCTCCTCTACATTTTTTTTAGTAAGACAACAGCCCATGCATTATCCCTCAATAACCTAACCAAGGCCTCTCATCTTGATAAATGGTATTTACTTCTAAATCATTATCATCCTAGGGCATGCTATTGTTGGCTTAGCCTTCAAAATTGTTGTTTCTTGTTACTCATCATCTTCAGCTGTCATGATCAGCAAATCAGCATGATTGCTCTTCAGGATTTTAAACTATTTTTGACACAACATTTGTTACTGCTTATTATTTGGCAGTGCTGTCACCGTTGTCGCTACTTCTTACTTGTTTATTGTGACAATTTGGTCACTGCCACCCCCAGATACAAAATGCTTTGAGATAAGTCTCCTAATTAGAGAGGGCTACATTAGAAATCATGGGAGAAAGGACAAACAAAAAGTATATGCAGAAACATTAAAGCATATAACGTGGGATCCATTCCTACAATGACTTTTGCCAAGTTGTAGGAAATAAAAATACTTTTATTTCTTAATTGAACTCAAAACCCTTCATTTTTGTAGTGTCACAAGCAGGTATACCATTATACAAGTACATTAAGATGGAAATTAAAATCTTCCTTTTAGATAGGTACCCAAATTTCCTGCAGAAGAAGGGTTATACACACCACTGTGCTGTGCATTGGGGCTGTCAGACAATGGAAATTCAACACATGAGGGGAAAAGGGGGATTGGGGAGCAGAGCCAATGCAGATGACGGGGGCCACAGGAAAGGTTTCTACAACACATCTTCCATTGAAAAGAACCCTTCCTTGACTGACACAGAAATGTTTCAATGTTATCTATATAAATCAATACCTCTCCCTCACCTTTTACATTTTTTACTCATCAGACATAGGACTTAAAAACTTGTTATATATCTGGGAAACCGTTTCTTTGAGCCAAAGTGAAGGAAGTTAAACACAATGGCCACAATTCTGTCATTTCAAATGCAGTTTCCAACCGTCTGTAAATTCACTAAAGTCTGTGACAAGAACAAATTTGAGCTGTTTATGATGTCCTTCATTTCCCATTAGCAATGCTATGTATCATTACTCCATGCCAGAAGCACAATGTCATGTCTGTGGCGTCTGCAAATGTAGCTTTGTGTGCTAGGACCCTCACATCATACCTGGCTACCTAACCTGAACAAAAGTTCGGCAGTCTCAAGTTCTGTCATTTAAGCCAGGAGCTGAGGACCAGCTAAGCAGAGGGGGAGGGCCAGGCAAAGCACAAGTATTAGCCTCGTCACCACCCTGCAGAACAAGTGAGTATGGCTATGACAGGTACTAGTGACAGATGGGTAAATATTTAAGGAAGATAGGCAGAAATTATTAAAGCATTAGTTGCATGCCAGGCAAATAGGCTGTTCTGATGAACTTCTATGTGGCATCGAGAGAAAAGGGCCATTGTATTACTTTTGGTGTTGTGAGCAGCTTCGGTACCTTGTTGTGAGAGTCAGAGGGTAAACTGGAAACATAGGTGACAAGTTGGAGGTAGCCGGGTGGCAGTATATTTGGATTACAGATGTCCTTGCTTAGGGTATTTATGATATGTGCCATCAAGGTGTAGAAGAAGGCAGTACACAAGGGTAGTGAATCAGGGTGACATGGGGTACCCAGGGTGAAGGCACAGATAGAGGCAGTGAACTGATCTCATCAGAAGCTGAATGGCTTACAAGAGGCAAGTGCTAATGGTCTTAAATGTGACAAGAAGGTGAAATTTTATTACATGTTGGGGTATGTGTGACCTTAATGCATTAGTGATGAATGTGATTTGTAATAGTCATTGGTGGATGTCGAGATGTAAAAAGATGGACCACACCTATGACTTCCCCACAGAACCGTTGTTGTCCACATAAATAGTTTTTAAAATGTTGTCCAGAATAGTTTGGTCTCTTGGATTATGAAATAATATTTTCATTTCATTATAATTACCTATAATTGTTTCTGTACATGTTAAAAATCATCCTGTTTCACATTAGGCTATTTCATATTTAGTTATGTTACCTAATCTTTTGTAACAAAAAATATTTTAAAGTGTGTTTAAGTGTGTTAAAGTGAAACAGACCTTGACTTTATATATATTCTAAATCTCACAAAAAAACATATCAGTTTATAAGTTCTCTTACATATGCATATACATCTGTATTTTTTCACACATGATGGATCATGAGTGAACAATGGGTATCCGGATATAAATCATTATGAAAGGAATGGATGGAATTTGTGTCTGAGGAAGTAGACATGATGAACAAAACGTGTCACTAAATTAGATGGTCACCTAATTGACATGTTAAGCCTGTTATTGTTATGAAACGGAAGATAATAAATGAATGTTTATTCTTTAAGAATAATACCTTTCATATCTGGATACCCATTGTGGATAAATATGTATATGTAACTGACTTTGTACATTGATATAAGGTTTTTATTTTTTTATTTCTAGTGCTATTAATTAAAAAAACAATATTCACATCTTAGAACCTGCCTTTTTAGGGTCATCTTGTTACATCTTGTAACATCTTCATGGCTTGAATATCTTGTGTGTAAACTAAATTAACATCAAATGACATCAGTCATTTTCAGATGTCTTGGGGAATGATGGAAAGAGCCTCCACTGGTAAAAGGCACTCATTATACTGAGATTTGCCATTCTTCAGGAATATGTTCCTGCCAGGGAGTCTGATCCAGATATATCCATTGATACCGAAAAAAATTGCCATTTTTGAGAAATATGCTCCTGCCAGGGAGTCTGATCTTTCTGGGTGGAACAATGAAGAATACAAATAGTAGGCATAAACTACTGTCATTATTCAATGACAATCCTGCTATTGGTACTATTGGCATGACTCTTCTATCCTTATCAGGGAGATTACTCTCCTTACTGCATATGATGGAGCTTTTTATTATTATTTCTCAAAAAATATTCTATTGTAACTTGCCAAAAAATAATGTTTAAGGATTGTGAACATACTGTAAATACTATTGGGACCGTATTAACATGGGAGATCAATGAACAGTAAACAGTTCTACAGCAACCCACAAAAGTTTTAAAATGTTTACAACAAACAATTAACATAAATATCCAACAGAAAAGTTAGCTCACCAGAACATGCTTGATGCAAGCTTTTCCTCCTGCCCCTCCTGGGCAGTGAACGGCGCATAGAAGCCAACACATTGTGAAGAGTATAAGTGACTCTGGCTGATGATCTCCTACCATGACCCTCGTGCCTTTCTCTTAATCTGTGCAACGACATAAGTGTTCCTGGGATTACACGGTCATGCTAGTATAAACTGCTTTTGGAAGAATCCCTGCTCTGTGAACTACACAATCCAAACAAAAGAAAAACCTCTGAAAATGACTGGACCTAATGAAATATTGAAAATACAAGTCAATGTTCTAGCTCCAGAAAAATTGAGTAAATCCAGAAGATGCTTCAGGTTTTCAACCGATTAGGAGTAAAATATTTGCCTTCCAAAAGAAAAGATGAAAAAAATCTAACAAATCTTGTTTATGTGAACTTCTAATACTTGCAACACAATTTCATTTTTCATTTAGGTTAAATGGCTGAAAAATTCTTTCTTCTTTGCGCACTTAACATAATCTTCAGGTACAAGGTGACCCTTTTTGGTTTCCAAATTAGCAGGATCTTACAGAGGGCTGTCATCCACTGTGGATACAGAAAAATCATTCAGAAAGTAACCCTATACTTCAGACCTTCCACAAGTGCACACACCACTGTTCACCTCCTATCACCAGAGGTCATGGACTGCGCTGCTGATGCCAAATGACAAAATCAGATCAATAACCTAGCAAAACATTACGGCATGGGCTTGTTCTTTTCCAAGACAGATGATCTTCTTAAAAATCCCTGAAGAATAAAATGTAGCTGCAAAGTTGAAGCCCAAGATGTTTTCGCAAGACACTGTGCAAGGTCTGGAGGTGGGAGAATATTTTAAAAGAAATTCCCAAGGAACTTAAAAAACTGCTATGCCTGGAAGGAAGGGAGGGAAATGATTCTCAGCTTTCTTAAAGATCACAGGGAAGACTGAGGCTATTGCAGCCCTGCTTTGTTTAAAAAAAAGAGACAAAGGGGAAAATGAATGTTTCTGATTTATTTGGCAGACTGTAATTTCCATTGTTATGTTGAGTCATGCCTAGTTCATTGAGGGGTTTGATGGCAATCCCTGAATTCTCCCATCACTAAGAATATATCTAGCTAGATGATTTTACTTGTTAACAAGTCTTTACTGAGAACACTTTGTAATCTCAACTGATCCTATTGCAAATAACACTTATTTCCTAGGTGACAGCATTACAGAAATAGAACAGTTTATCACATTTACACAGCATAGAAAGAGCTTCCCATGTGCCACAGTTTGTTGATTGGACAATTTAAATAGATATATAGTCATTTACATAGCATAATACAAATATATATATATATATATATATATATATATATATAGATATATAGATATATATATATATCTCAAGACATATGGCTATACATAACACACACTGAAACTAGATGCTTTTCTACATAGGCCAGCTGCCAAGAGAGGGGGCTTTATTACTCAAATTGCAGCTAAACCTAAACAGTTTTATTCTGTTTTCTGAGGTGACCCCGAAAGCCCTTTACAGACAGACATTCCACAGTACTGATGTCATGACTGTAAGATAAATACATTTTTGCTTGGTTTGATACATTTAGAATTAAAGCATTTTTCTATAATCCAATCCAGAATACTAACACTGTGAACATATTTTCTTCTGGGAGTAGGGTATATATTCAATAATTCCTAATAAAAACTACAATATGACATTCATTTACTAAGCAACGTGGTTCACATTAGGTAGAATGTACATATGTTTATAGATATGGCAGCAATTTGAAGAGCTATTGCAATAGCATCCTAGAACAACTAAACACCATTTTATCATTCTGCTATATGTGCAGCAATTCCCAATACCCTAGAGCCAAAGCTTTGCTACATCATACATTCTGGGGATTGTGGACACCCGGCCTTAAACACCTATATGATCTTGTTGGACATCCAAATATAAATCCACAAGCTTTAAAACAGGGATACACCTCTGTCCCCCTTTGCAGCCATAATAACCATAATTTTTGTAGTAAACATTTCCACAAGTTTTTGGAGTGTGTACATAGGATATTGTTCCCAATTACTTGCCTGCCTTTCGCCCTGCTCCTGCTGTGCCCTAATTACCAACACACAAGAGAAGAGTTTATAGGAGATTACCTGCACTCAGCATATAGATGTAAGTTTAATTCAATCAGTTTTATTTTATTTATTTTTTTTTATGAAATTATGGTTAGATAGTGAACTTTTTGAATTGAAGCATTTGAACATCAGTGATTTGTTGAATAGGTGGATTTATTATAATAATAATTGTTGCAATTATAGACCTCCTTTTCCTGAGAAAACAGACTGAGTTTCTGCAGAAGACGTAGAAGTTTGGATTACTTCATTAATAGAGAGTTTTTCACAAAGAGATCTATATCAGTGCTATACCTTTTTTATATTCTGTGTTGTATATTTAAATAATTGATTTGGAATAAAGCTGTCTTTTTCATATATATTTTAATGTTCAAAGAAAATTGTTTATTTCGGCCTTCAAAGTCCCGTTACTTGGTTGGTTATCCGAAAGGAAACCTTTTTTGACATTGTTCCAAATTAACCAAGATTCTTGTAAAGTCTGATATTAACGTGGGTTCAAGGTCAGGGCTCGGTGTAGACTAGTGAAGTACTTCTACACCAAACTCCTCAAACCTTGTCTGGAACACAGAAGACCTTCCCGAGACTCTTGCCATGTCCTGCTATAGCACTACAGTACATAAGACAACAGAAAGCTCTATGAAACCCCCAATCAGAAAACATGAGAGAGAGGTTTGGAGTTAGAGGTAGGTACTACATTGAAATATCATATCTAATTATTTAAATTCAGTATTTGGGGTTCCAACAAATAAAGAAGAACTCCAGGCACAACATTCTTACTTTCTTTGAGGGGGTTGCCTGTTCCTCTTCCTAAAAGCAACATCCCATATTAGGGCTTTTTCCCTGAAATTCTCTTTGTTACACCCCAGGATTGGTATAGCAGAAGCTGTAGTTCCAGGCTGCTAGTGTTTCAGTTCTCATATACTCTGTATAGAGCTGTAGTCATTTCCCTGCTTTCTTTATCAGCTAGCCTTTTAAGAGAAGCTACAGATAAAATAATCAGGGACACAATCATTTTGTACATTTTCAACTCATTTGCAAGGCAGGTCTAAAGGGCCAATAAAATGTTGTTTACTATTTGCAATATTATCGATTGTGTCTTGTTTGATTGGGTAACATCAAGTGTGTTTTTTCAGGAAGGTAATGGTCTAATGGTGGTACTACTACTACTGTGCATTCAAAGTGTCTGGGAAATGATGCATATTGAAATAATAATGGGGCTTTTTCTATTGTATGCATAATGATTGATCACTCCATAATTTAATGCACTAGAAAATATTTATATAGGAGGATTCTTAATAAGAAATAATCACAAAGTATTAAATAAGCATTCACATTTAGATGTATGCACTAAAATGTAACAAGTTTTATTAACATGTATTTATATGATAGTATACGAATTAGTATTGGCACAAATTTTGTTTATTTATATATATATATATATATATATATATATAAATATTACACTATTCATGGATTGGAACTACCACAAATATAACACTATTTTATATTTAATTCTTATGTAAAATATTTTGGGTTTTTTTTGTAACTGTGTTTTCGTGGATATAAATAAAGTTTAAAAAATGGTGACTACTGTGTAATAAGAGGCCTCCTCTAGATAGATTCTCCTAATTTAATTTCAATACTGGAGAACCATACTTTTGTTTTTTATTGGTGTGTTTGCATTCCTGTCACAGTAATACCTATACCTTATTAGAGAGGCAATGGGGTCATAGACAGAAAAAAAATATATATATTTTTTTTAAATCAGCATTAAAATAATCCTCTCAGGTCCCTATAATAAAAGATGGCATGTGCTTACCTTTCTGGTTGTCTTTTACTCCTACTTCCTGTCCAATGAGGAAACCAACATAAACACAAGGAGAACCTGCAAACTCCATGCAGACCTAGAGCTGCAAAGGCCAGAATGCTAGCCACTAAGCCGCCATGCTGTTATGAAGGATGTTTCACTAAATAACATTAAAAACAAAACAATCAGGGTTATAACAAATAGATTGACATAAAATATACAAATGTGTACAAAAATATACATGGAATAAAAAAAAAAAACAAGGAAAACTTAACAGAAACAAAAGGAAACAAAACAAAAAAAGACAGGTATATGAAAATATACTTATATAATATGGAAGGAGGAAAAAATGGTTACACCATCTCTTTGACAATATCAGAAAGTTTCCATTCACATATCATCGATGACCACGGGGGGGTCATTTTCTAACACGCGCAAAGCATACCAGGAGGTAATGTTCAAAAATAGATAAATTCTGACGTTTTATTGAAGGAGACTGGGTCTCTATATACCCATATTTCCAAATTTTTTCCCACCTTAGTTTCCTTATTCAGAGATGTCTCAATCCAGGGCATTCTGAAAACATATCCCAATGTTTCCTAAAACAGCCGAAGTGTAGGTGGATTTGTGTCTAGCCATTTATGTAGTATTGTTTTTTTGGCCACTAAGGATAGGATAGCCAAAAAACTGCAGCAGACCCTAGTAATCTGTGCTCCTTATTTATATAGCGCCAACATATTACACAGTTCCGTACATTAAATAGGGGTAGCAAATGACAGATACAAACAATTCAGTAAGCAAGACTTTTTCTACTGCAAGGCTACATATTACATTAGTAAAATTGTGCCATATTTTTGGCCAGGTTAACATCTGCCTATTCAGTGTGCGATTTCTCGCAAATCCTCATAGGTGGACCCTGGACAGACGTTCAAGCACTTGCCTGTTCAAAAAACCAGTGTCTGTACATGTGACAGCTGGCGGCAGTGAGCGGTACTAGTACTATTCATTTCCTATGAATTCTGCAGCAGGGAGATGCCACACATGGCATCAGCATTTCCTGGTGTGAGGATGCGGTAAACACACCGCAACCTCACTGCTAGTGTAAATAAGCCCTAAACACTGTAGACTTTGTCCACATTGCGCTCTATATGCAGAATGCAACAAAAAGAATAGTAATCTGTGTAAACATGCACTTATAGACATTGGAAGTAGCACTCCTCCTTCAATCTAGGCGTACTGTAGTCCTGTCACTGAGAAATGACATAGGCCATGTGACACAACCAAGATTTACAATTGTTTGGTCTTTCATTCTTGGGTAATATACAGTGTCTGTAGTTTATTCGTTCAGAAAAAATACAGAAAAGTAACTTAAATATTTAAAGCATTAAAGCACAAACTAAGAGAAAACAATCGTTACAAAAGGTGCAACCCAACTGTTCTAAACACATTATGCATGGTTTGCCTAAGCTGACCATATTTTATAAACCCAACACCCTTTTTATGACACCGACACTTTATTACTGGTCCGTTAAAAAGGCAAAATAAATAATAGCAGGTAAACCAGCTGGCATTCAAATTCATAAAACCCAATAAAACTCACAATAATCAATACCCTGCTTAAACAAAACCCATATTAGCTCATTGTGTATATTTAGATTCCACTAGAAGACAGCCAAGGTCAAAGATGCATATTAAAAATATAAATATCATATTTAATTGCAGAACTGCCTCACTGCTCAGTTATGAACACATAAAGGATACATAAAATTGTTATGGGGGAGGCAGCTGGATGGAGCTCTGCAGAACAGATCCTCAAACCGTTTATTTGAAAGAGTGAATTCTTAAACTGGCCAACATGTTTATGAAGGTTAGGAGGAGCATAAAGATCTGCTAGATTTATTGTATGAAATTGTCAATGTGACCTGTTCTCTCTTTTTTTAATTTTGTTTTGAGGAGTCCTAAAATATTTGGCTGTAGGTCATTTATTAAGGAGCTTCTTGTAATTGTACTTGGAGGTCAGTGATTAAGTGAATACATATGTGACATATGTTAAGGGAGAACTGTTCCCTGTGATCATGAATTCATAACACTAAACAAATGCTTAGTCTTAAATACAAAGGTTAGATGAGAGGTAATATGGATTTTGTTGGGCATGTTTCTGTCACTCAGCCAGAGGCTGTTTCATTCATGTGTTCAGTTACAATGGTTAAGGAAACATATGTAGAGTCCCAGGTTTGGAGAGCAATAAAAGGAAATGAATGGTAATGATGTGTAAGGATAAATTAGACAAAAGAAAAAATTGGTGTTATATCATTGTGAAATGTAAATATATACTAAATTATTGTATGTTTTTGTGATTGTGTAAAAATGTTTAAGTCTCAAATTAATCTCCTGAGGAAGCAGAATATGTCTGCGGAACGTGTCGAGTAAAAACCTCTTGGCACCATACTGTATGATTAATGTTTTAACACATTTAAAACAATTTTATGGAAGTTTTGGTGGCATTTTATAATAGATTTTAATGATTTGATGCTTTTAAATTCCCACATGTATTTACATGTTCTCACATTGGCTATGTAAGGGATGTGGCATCAAAATTCTTTTGATTGACCCCAAGTAACATCTTTCTCCTATTAAATAGGTTTTAAGGTACCCATTCACATTACAAGATCACTGCCTAATTCTAAACAGACTGGGAAATTACTGCAGTTTAGGTTATAATTTCAGTAGACAACCAAACTTGTTCACTTTGAATAGGATGACTGTTCCAGGGCCAAACAGTTCTCCAAAAACAGTGATGTCCACTCAATGCACAGACAATCACAGGTGACTACATATATTTTACAAAATCAACTGTACCTTGTAGGCCACAAGAAAATAGCACAAAAAAACGAATATACTTATGCGGCCATATAACTGTACAACAATACAATATTAACACACAGCTGAGAAAAGGCACCCACTATTTGAACACTGGTAGTTTATAGATAGATAGAATATCAGCCCCCCTAGATTCCACAGAGTGGTTGGTCTGCTCATTGTATGTCCATTACAAAAAAAAGGAAAAAAAAAGACTGGGCCTCCAGTATGGTACATCATGGTGGGGATAGATAGATAGATAGATAGATAGATAACATATTAGCCCCCTAGATTCCACAGAGTGGTTGGTCTGCTCATTGTATGCTTATTACAGAAAAAAGGGGGAAAAAATAGAACGTCCCTCCAGTATGGTACATCATGGGCACATGCTGGGGATTGGCATGACATGTATGGTATGGTAAAACAAGACATATGTGCCTATTTACTACTATTTCTCTTTCTTGCCCGTACTCCAGATCATTATGTATAACCCCAGACACAGGTACGCCGTTAATAATGTGTTCAGCCCACACCGTTCTTCATTTTTGTGCAGATGAATCTGCTGACTTTTGCTAATGTTCTGTCTTTGCAGCCTGTGTAGTGTGAACTAGAATAAGAAGATTGTGTGAATGATGAACATGAATACATTTTAATCATCATCATGAATAAGTGTGAATTTTCGTAAACTGTTTGGGGTTATGTGCACAGCAAGAACTGGGTGGTATCTTACTATCAAAGCCAAGAACCACTATGCAATGTCAGTCCAGAAACAATATACCTCAATAAATTAGAAAAAAATTGAGTTCCAGCACAGAATGGTTTATTCCCTTTGTCACATAACTTCACATATAGAAAATAATGTGCCAGAATTTTACTTTCCTGAAGAAATTAGAAGAAACCTGTCATGAGTGAAATACTTATCCTGCCATCGCTAGCCTTTCCCTTTGGGAATGTTTACTGGTTGCAATTCTCATTCTCTACTTTCTTTGTTACTCACCTGCAGCAGGTATGCAGATCAGGTGTGCCATCATCATCTGTTGTATACTTGTTGGGGTTCAGTAATAAAGTATTCAAAGTGAGACTAGAGGATGAGCATAATAGCCAAAGGCAGCTAGTATTTTCAGGAGATCAGCAGACCATTTATTTCCCTTAAGGTAGACCTCCTTAACTGTGGTTACCAATACATGGCCAAACATTGAGATCAACGAAAGCCACAGCAGACCATTCAATTCATCAGCACAGGAGGCCTAGCGCAGTCTGGCTGCACCATTAGATCACAACTTGGCAGCGATAACTGTCATGTAAAATGAAATGAATATTCCTATAGTGCACATGGTCATAGGTGACCTTATACTGATTTCTTTTCCTGTCCCCATTATATATATTTGCAGCTGCTTCAGGTCTACGGCATACATCCTAATTTCCCACTCCAGGCTATAGATTAAGTCACAGTCTGCTTATGAATTTATATGTCTGATATATGGCACAAGCAAGAAATAGAACAGATTTTATTACCATCTCCTCTGCTGTAAAATGCAAGCCAGCGTATGTACACTTGTAAAAATATGTTGGAACACACTAGAAAATAAAAGACTTCTTTAATACCGACGATATAATACAATTACAGGCACTAAACATTGCACATAGCAAATACATACACTGAACTCACTCTCATAACTTACAGCATCGCAGCTCTTCATATACCCTCCTGCAGCACTGACATAGGAAGCACCATGTGCTTGCATGTCCATAGAAAGCTATGTGATCCATACATGACATTGTACATCTTCATCTAGAAAATACAGAAAATTAAAGATATTAACAAGATGCAGCTTCACCTACCAGCATTTTGACACACTGCATTTACTCTCTGCTTCAGTTCTTCTAGGGCCATTTCATCAAATGTCGATGGCTCACTTGTAACACGAGAGAAAATCCACAGAAATCATTTTCTTCCCTCTGAGAGAAGCGAATAGGCTACAGCAGAGCTTCCTAGCACTGCATTTCAATTAGCTCCAGGTCCTTGCTTGACACAAAAGGAGGTGGTAAGTGAGCACACGCTCTCTCCACTGCAATACTCAGGCGAGGCGTTTGCGATTGGAGACACATTTATGATTCTCTATCACGTCAGGGTCACTTAAAAAGTTCGCACTGACAATATTTTGCGGCAATGTGCCGCATCCATCCACTGTAATTTTATTTCCTTACAACAATTTATTTCCTTTTAGCATCTACTCAACATATGAAGGATAGAGATATTCAGCTGCATCACAGATACAAAAAGGCCAATGTCCTTTAAATGATTATTCTCTACTGATACAATTTATTAAAAAAAAATGGTTATAAATAAAAATTCTTCCTTAGGAACAGGATCACACAATACTAACATAAAAAAAAGACAGCACAGATTAGCTTGGTTAATCTAAATCATATAATCAATTTTAATGCAATGGTATTTAGTGCAAGTATATAAAACTGAACAATTCTGAACTATTAACTGTTTCAGGAATGTTATGACAATTTTGTTTAATGTACAAATTCTTGTACCTGTGCCTTTACTATTGCAATTTCTATATAAAACGTTTTACAGTGAACGTTTTCTATATTAGAGAAAAAAATGGTAATTCCTCCTGAATATTGTCCACTTCCTGTTGTGCGAGTGTGCCTAGGCACACCTGTGTGGGAAAAAAGCGCATTTTCCAGAAGTTACAGTTAGTGCAATCTTCATTTATTGAACAAATACCTTGTCATTTAGCGAATAGTTCTGTCAGTTTTATTTACAGCTGACAAACCTCCCATGGTACAATATTTGGATATACTTAGAAGCAAGCTTCACACGCACATACAGTAGCAAAGCAACTTTCCACATCCTCTATTTGTTCTACTGCTGTACTTCAATACACAGACTGTTGTCCCATCTTCTACATCTATAACACACCAAGTATTGATCAGTTTGTTATTTTTAGCATTATCTGTGTATGGATGATACAGAGTCCATCCTTGTGTTTATAAACTTTGCTCTACTGGAATAGAGCCCACATATGCCTCTGCCGTTTTGCCTTTAATGTCTGATCACTTCTTAAAAAATAACATGGATTGCTCCTGAAGATCGTGCCCAGGGAAAATTTCTCACATCTCACATTATCCATGCAGTCATTATGCAGCAATGGTATGCCATGTTTATCTAAAAATCACCATATTTCTTTGTAATCTTCTGATCTGTAATAAATAAAACACAGGTAATAAACTTTTCCTCAATAAGTTCTGCTTCTGTCTAATAATCCCCAGGGACATTGTTCATTGTCCACAGAACACAAGTCAAACTGCATGAATCCATCAAGAGACTGAATATTGCTCTTTTTCGCTTTCTGCCTATCCAGAACCATTGGTGCACTCAAAAACAACTTCTACAGTAACAATGACTTGTTGCTTGGTTGGCAAGATGAGATTGGGCATTTGTCATTAACGTGATTAACTGGTCCTGCGTGGTCATTTTCAACTGCTACCCATCCAGTTTGTTTAATAAAATTTTTCTAAAGAATTTGCTGAAGTAGTTGGATGTGTGGTTTAAATGGCAGACCACCCTCCACAAACCAAACTGCACCACAACCTCTCTGCATTTAAATACCTCAAAAAAACAGGACCATAAAGTTTGAGAACAGAAGTGAACTGCTAGGATACCACTGTCAAAACCTGCCACAGTTTTTTAGATTACCACACTACGGAGTACAACATTACTGGCGAGTCTTATTAGTCCAATGCTTTTAATTTTTAGGACAGGTTCTTTTAGACACTCAAACTAGAGTTTCAAGTATGGTATATGTTATGATGTTAGTATTTAGCTCTTGTATGGCCTCAAAAGATGACCAGGCTACCCAATGATAACTGAGATACAACATGATTCTAAGAGCCTGTGTATGTGAGAAGGAAGACAAGGTGAAAGATTAATCTAATGTTTACTTAATGGATAATCACTTTTTTAAGATTTCAGCACTGGATTACTTAATGCGATTACCGTAGCAGGGATTTGTACAGGCTATTCATTTTACACGCAAGACAGTGTGATCAGAGGTTGTGCTCTGCTCTACGTAGTGAATAAGCAAAATGTATTTTTCTACTTACACATGTATTTCCTTTCTTTCAGGTCATGTCTGGCACTGCTGTTTCTCATTGTATGTGCCTAAACAACCCTGATTCATTTTGGTATATCTGTGGCAGTTTTACCATTCCCAGTCAAAGGGCAAACATCAGCACATTTGTAGAGCAAGCCTATTTGGCATATTACAAAGTTAAACTTGGTGATCAAGATCAAGTCTTGGGCCCCTCATAAGGTGTGCAGTGTGTCCAGAGTTTACGAACGTGGACAAAGGGAACACGTGATAAGATGCCATTTGGTATACCTATGGCTTGGCGAGAGCCAGGAGATCATTTCAGTGACTGTTACTTTTGTATAGTAAAAACTTCAGTATATAACAAGAAAAATAAATGTAACATAGAATATCCTAGTCTACTATCGGCTATAAGCCCAGTGGCTCATTCAGATTAAATCCCAGTGTCAGTTTTCGTTACACTACCCTCTCTTGAAGAACATGATTATGGTGATGAGCTAGGTGACAACAATGATGAAGAGTTGGAAATTGAAGAGGACCCTGTTCGTAAGGGATTTGATCAGCATGAGTTGACTGATGTGGCACGTGATTTGGGACTATCGAAGAAGGCTTCAGAACACCTAGCATCAAGACTGCATGAGAAAAACTTAC
>NC_092858.1:65731572-65739195 GCF_032062135.1 Pyxicephalus adspersus | reverse complement strand
ACAGAAATTGTCCATAAACTCTTGGAGAGCTACAAAATGCTTGGTTGCAATATGAGCACCAAGGTGCATTTTCTGCATAGTCATCTTTCTAACTTCCCGGAAAACCTTGGTGCAGTCAGTGATGGGCAAGGTGAACAATTCCACCAAGATTTGAAGGTCATGGAAGGACGGTATCAGGGTAGATGGGATGTACGTATGATGCCTGACTATTGTTGGAGCATCCGGCGGGATTGTCCTAACACTGAACACTCCAGGAAAAGCTATAAGCGTTAATTTTTTACATTACAGGTTACCCGATTAATTTTCAAATGTTTTACTTTAAAAAAAAATGCCATAGAGTAACAATAAATCCTTTGTATGAACAAAAGAAATTTAAATAAACAGTACATTAAAGTTATTTCATTATTTTTTCATTGTATGTAAAATTTGTAAGTTTTTGACAAAAATGGAGGGTACTCTGTATCTAAGAACTAGATGTGATAGCAAAAAACTGGGGTCATTTCTGGATTCACCACCCAACAATTTGTAAAAAACAAGTGTAAGATCTAACTGAACAAAAAATGGTTTCCCCAGAGTAGTTTACCTCATGTGGTTGTTGTTTGAAGATTTGCACTCCAGCTGCAGGGAAATCTGGTTATCTGTGGTGCAGTTTGTTGCTCCGTAGCACACAGCACCAACTGCCAATCTCGCACTTTTACACCGCCGAACCTATTGAACCTACAGTTGATTGAAATGATTCTGTATTATTTCCTCACCTTAAAAGCAAACTCCTTTCCCTCATCCACTTGGGTCTTGGGTATGGCAGGAATGCTCAAAAGGAGTCAATAAAAAATGTTGCTTAAACAGGTTAATTTTTGTGCCATACATACACACATCTATCAACAATACCAAACAATTTATCTCACATTCAGCATCTGGGAAGATACTGTCAAAGCTTCTCAAGGAGACATGACAAATTTGTAAGCAAAGTAATAACGTCTCACACTCTTCATACAAACCAAAAACTAGGGCTTTCCAGTGGAGTCAGCTACATCCTGTTTCCTTCAAAAATGAGCATACAGTAAGAACACATAATATGTGATAGATGTTTAGGCACACAAGGTAGGTGAAGCACAGAAAATACAAACACACGGTGTGGAGCTGTGTATGTCCGAGGTACATTTACGTTCCACTCTGGTTCCTGTGTCTCTCACACGTACATAAGATTGTTGCCATATACAAAACTCAATCTAATACATATTAAAAATGTTGTCATTAAATATCCATAGGAGCAATAATTAAGCCAGTTTAATATTTTATATCTAGGATAATCTAAAAATTAGTTAACATGGACTTTAAATGTTTTTAATGGTCTATTTAAAGTTATAGATTGCTGTAAATGTCAGGCTCTGGTTTGTTTTAAGGGATTTTCCCTACCCATACAAGTTGAGCATGTGTGTGTGTTGTAATATAACCATATATAATAATTTAAAAGTAAAATTCATCAAATGTACCCATGGAACTGTAAAATCCAGTGTCCCTTATGTGAAAAAAAGCATTTCAGAATGTGCCTGTTATTTCTATTAATAGATGTGGACATCTATACACAGCAAGGTCAAAATAAGTGAAGTTCCAATATGTGGTTGGAACTTTCCTCCTCTGGAATACTTCTCCAGTCTTCCAGTGGTAACATATTTAAACATATACAAAACCAATATACTGTAAAACTGCTTCTGTGGGGCAGTGATATAATCTGGGGTTGTTTCAAGTTGGTCGAATCTTTGTTCAGCAACATTATTTGCTGAAAACAAAAAAAAAACTAAAATGAAAATCGTAAGGACAATTAACGTTAATTCGTGATCTTCTCCAAGTGTCCTTATTACGAAGTTCGCACTTATTGGGCCATAAAGCAAACTGGTTGTTCCCTGGATACCATACCTTTGGCTAAACTGTCTTGTCATTGACTCATAACAGGTAAGCAAATTAGGAATAATGGCTGTCCACTGCCTTTACTGCCTGCATGCTTCCTATAGGTCAGTGACTTAAAAATAGCAACACACATGGATTAGAATATGTGCTAGAATTTAGGATTTGAGCTAGAATTTTACATTTGTACTATTTTTGCAAAATAGGTAAGGTAGACCTATGGTCTCACAGATATCCCAGATGACCATCCAAGTTTTTTTTTAGAGCTCAGGAAAGCTAAGCAGCTCTAATGGACAGTGTATAGATGTGCTAATATGCATATATTTTCCCAAACACACTTTAACTCACATGCTGCAGGTGGTTCAATGCAGCTCTATTGTTTCATGCCACCCCAATGCACCTTCAGCGTGTTGCACTGCTGAAAAATGTGGGGATCCGATGTTTGGACCATCGTGCAGCATTTGGCAGCCATTCCAAATGAATGTAAATGCACTATAGCTCAGCATGAGATTGCATGCTGACAGACATTTGCTCTTAAGCAGTCCATATGTGTATATGTTTTGATGGTGTGTTAGGTACTCAATACCTACCCATTACCACAACAGCAAAAAAAGTAAATAATGCAGCCGACACAGAAAAAGTAAAAATCAGGAAACCCAGCTGTTGCTGCTAATAAGCTATACAAAGGATCACTCATCTTGTCCATTCTACATTTCAGTATGGAAACATCCATCCTGGGACTTGTGTGGCAAGCAGACCAATTAGTATTGGTGTTGATGTTGATGTGTTTACCACATATACTTACCTTACAGTAGGTACTATATGCACCTCCCCGTGCATGGGAGAGCGTTCTCTTGCATCTATAGAGGTGTCTGGGACATGTCCCCCTCTATTATTACCATGGTGTATTTCTGATTTGTTACCTCACTAGTACTTTATGTGTTGGATTATTAAGAATTAATTCATTTATATAATTATTGCATAAATGATTGTGGATTCTTATACCTGTATAAACATATCTTTATCAATACGAATATATTTTTACAAGTATTCTAAAATGTACAGTTGAATATAATTTTGACTTATTATATCCATTTCATATATACCTAGATTGTATGAAGCTATCTCTTTCAATCACGCCAAACGTAAAAGTCACCCCTGAGAAAGCCTAATTCCGGAAAAACACGCCGGGTATCGACATACGTATATAGCACGATTTAATTACATATCTTTATATTCCTGACAGCAGTCGATTGTCTAGTGCCCCATCAGGGCCCACTTGTTTAAATATCTCAACATGTTACCCTGCAGATATTTGTGATCAAGATTGTTTTGTATTATGATATACGAATTTCTTAATACAACAAAGCATTTGCCAAAATAAACCCTCCATTTTCTTTGTTGTTCTATGGTATCACACATTCTGTGCTGCAAGATCTTTTCAAGATTACAACATAAGGAAACAATATCACTTGAAATATATATATAATCTTTTTTTGTGAACCAAAATCAGGTCTAACAAACACTTTTTGCTAAGCAATTTCAGTTTGCTGTTTGACAGTGACACTCATTCAAGTCTATGGAGGCAACTGGTTGCAAACTATCCCTGGACACAGCATGTAGTATCCCCAAAAAATTCAAAACTGACCCCTCCTACAGCCTGTCAAAGTATAGGAAACTGCACCATTTAATCCAATGTTAAGAAAATCACTTCTCTGAACATGCCCTCCTTTTTCTCTTTGCAAAACATATTTGAAGATAAACAATATCCCTGTATATTTCTTATCAGTATCTATGTATAAATTTCTTCTTCTGGGGCACACGTTGTGTGCACAACTAATACATATTTCAATACTTCCCTATACTTCTGTCTCGCTTACTTTTTTTGACAAAACCATGACAGTGAAGGATGAGAAATAATATAAATGCATTCAGACAAGTTGTTAATTAGCAAAGACTGAATCTAGAAAGCATCATTCAGGAGGAAACCTTTGGACTGACACTTTTTCTAAGCTTTGCTGAACAGGTAAGAGCTGTTGAATGCTTGAGCAACCAAGCATTTACAAAAGCTTCTCCCATAGCCTTTTTAACTCACAGTATGCCTCCATAGACTACTGCAAAAAAAACAATAAGGATGGATGAACGACATCATTAAAATAGGAAATATCTTCCCCTGCTCTACTCGGAAATGAGATTACATAATGTAAGGGATCCGCATCAAATGCACTGCTTGCACAGAGGTATTCCTGGACACTTCATTTTCATGGTATCCTGCCCGTTTTTGTTGATCTTCAACACATGCAAACAAAATCATCATATGTTTTTACATGAGGGATCGGTATTATCACAGTTCAGTAAAAATAATACAAACATCAGTTCCCTGGCTTTCTCAGATATTATCTCCAGTGTTACTGGTCCAATGGAAATAAACTTTGGGAGACCTCCTCGGCTCTTTTATCATACAAGCTTCACTTGCCTCACAAGCCTTTCATATCACAGACCTCAACAGCTTTTCTGCCTGAGCCACCTGGCCTTAGCCCCCAACTGCACATCTTACTAAAATGCCAGTCCTTCTTTATGAGCCAGGTGCTTCATAGTCCCCTCTACTGTCCTTGCCTGGGAGAGGGATGGAGTGTTTGGCTCACCCATTCCTTCCAAGACACTCAAGCCCTGGATCCCAAATAAAATCTGCAAATCTGTAGTACAACACATAACTTACCTTACCTAGACCTTACCCTGGGGACAATACTCCCAAAACCTGGCCTTTTATATCTCTGTACAATACAATATATATATTATTCATAGACTGCAGTGTCAGTATCAGTGCTGTATGGAGATGCACAAGGACCATGACTCCATGATATATTGTTCAGAGGTCTCTCTATGAAGCTTTTTTTCTGCTTGATATTTGTTGAAATTATTTCAGTAACATATTTAGTTTCTTGTAGCATGTTAGATTGTAACATTATACACCATGTTTTATATTCCCTAGACAACATTCAAACACAATACTTTCAATTATTAATGAGGATATGGATTTCACTTTCCAAATAAAAATATGTTTAACTAGTTTAGCTCTAATGCCTTAAGAAGTTTTCCGATAATAGTTTCTGGGAAGACATACAAAAGACGTAGACATAAGTTACAGTCCTTTGTTCCTTTACATGCAACTGAACCAGAACTATGCATATGCTGTAAAGCTTTTATGTCCAGCATTTAGGTTCAAGCTACTTTTCAAGCAAAGTTCTATTTGTCTGGGGATTGTTCACAAGTGTTAATTTATTTGTGGAGAAGCAGTTTGACCATGATTGCAAAATTAGAATAGGTGTGCCTAGTTTAGTTTAAATAAGGGGTCCTTGGGTTTCGGAATGGGTGGGGTAGGTAATTTAGGGACATAGGATGTACTACGTTACATAATTTTAGACTTTGGAACAAGGAGATATAAGTAAAATGGCCATTGATCACTACACGCATTTGCAGTACACAATATTATACTGTACTGAAATAAAAGTTTTGAGGTTGTCCCCTGTGTCTAATTAATTAGCAGTTTTTCAAGTTTGCCTGGAGTGTATTTTTAGGGTTTTTTAGTACTGATATTCCACAAGTACATTAAAGATAAATCTTCCACTCCAATTACTGCTCACACATTACCCTATTGTATGTCTATGACAAAAGTAAAAGTAATCTGGAGAGTAGTAAACTGGACATCAAGACTGTTGGTGAGATTGCTTATTACTTCCTATGGGACTATAGCCAGCATTTCTAATATAACCTTAACTCTAACTTAATGCTAATACATATTTTCACAACTACTACTTCAACATGGATTGAAACAGCCACAGCCTTTTTATTGGCTTAATAAAATCACTAACGGTACCAAATAGATAAGAGTTTATTCAATAATAATTTAACAACTATACATGCAGACTCAGCCATCACAGCTCAAGTCCAAAATTAAATAATATTTCCCTAAGGTCCTCTCCAAATTCACCTAAATTATACCGTGACAAAGAGGGAGGCTGGAAAGTAGCTTCTTGTTCTCTGCTGACTGCTTCTCTTACTTTTATAAGTCCCTATCCACGTGCTGCGACCATTGGAGAAGGAGGGGCTCTCACTCTCGTGGACCTGCCGTTGAAAGTAATTACCTTGCAATAATAAAATGAGACTATGAGTATCTTAGACATAAGAAGCGAATGGAGTTTGCAGGATCTTCCCATGTTTATGTGGGTTTCCTCCGGGTAGTCGAGTTTCCACTCATATTCCAAAAACATGTCGTTAAGTAATTGGCTTTCCTCAAAAATTGTCCTTGGAATATGTTAAGGACATATGACTATGATTGTGAACCCCTTTGAGGGACAATTAGCGATATAAGAATGGACTTTGTAAAGCACTGTGTAATAGGTCTGCACTACATAAATACTGACTAATAATATTATTAATAATAAAAGACATAGAAAGAAAAAATTTACCAACAACTATATAGCCCAGGGGTTTACATACAGATCATTTCAATCAAGATCTCAGATCAATTTACATTTATTTTGTATCCTTTCAGGTAGAAACTTGTACTCTACAACTGTTAGACATGGTATCTCCAAATGGAAACACAATCTATTTTAAATTTAAAAGGTCACAGTAGGCAGATGACATATTCAATGATAGCAGAAGTACTGCTGTGAACACCCTGCATCTACCTGTATGTACAATATGTCCAGCAGAGGCCAGGTTTACTGCAGACAGTGAAAGGATGCCGGTCGCTTAGCTCCTACAGAGCTCAGATACTTTTCTGTACCGCCAAATCTACTAACCCCAACACATCTATATTCATGGAAGTCAGTAACACCCATCTGTGGGGGATGGGGGATAGTAATCCGGCACCTCTCGCCAAGTTATAGCATATGTGGTTCATAAACTGCTTTTTACTCATTCAGTCTTTTACATCAGTTAGAGAAAATGTGGTTCAAATTGAAAAATGTGCTTTATTCAAGCACAACAAAATACTCCCACATGATGAGAAAGAAAAAAAAATTGACGTGAGTGGGAATGACAAGATATTTATCAAAATATAACATGCTACAAGAAGACATTTTGCAGAGTACAACAGAATAGCACCTATTATTAAAAACATAAATTTGATAATCTGTCCAAAAGAAAAAAGGAAAATAAGCTCCATAATAATTACTGCACTGCCATCTAGTGAGAACAACTGAATGTTATCCTGAAATGCATCAGCAGATTGCAAACAAGCACAGCTCTTATCATTCAGACTATTCTTCTTGCATTCTAAAAAAAGAAAAAAAGAGCAGAAAATAAACTAAATCTTAAACGGTTTATAAGGCCAACCAACAGCTTTGATTTCCTTTTGCCTTCTGTTTAAGTATTAGGATGGACAGCAGCATTTAGGCTCTGAATTAGCTTTAAAATCCAAGACTCTAGTTCTAACACCCTGACCGAAAATGCCAAACTGTAACAAACTGTGATGTTAGGAAAGTTTGCACCATTTTTATGCAACTTGGAGGACACCTTTGTTGATATGGTGTACCTAAGTATTTAATTGCCGCCTGTACCTTTAAGACATTTCTTTCACTAACCAACAATATATGGTGGCCATGCCAGCTTTTTTTGTCCACTAACATGTATGGGTGTATGTATGGGTACTATTCTTTCTGAATTGTATGGGTATCACCACATGGGACTCTTTTCTCATGGGCCACCAAT
>NC_092858.1:65636817-65731482 GCF_032062135.1 Pyxicephalus adspersus | reverse complement strand
CCAATGTACCGAGGCCATCTACCACTGGCCACCAATGTACTGAGGCCATCTACCACTAGCCACCAATGTACCGAGGCCATCTACCACTGGCCACCATTGTACTGAGGCCATCTACCACTGGCCACCATTGTACCGAGGCCATCTACCACTGGCCAACATTGTACCGAGGCCATCTACCACTAGCCACCAATGTACCGAGGCTATCTACCACTGGCCACCAATGTACCGAGGCCATCTACCACCGGCCACCAATGTACCGAGGCCATATACCACTGGCCACCAATGTACCGAGGCCATCCAGCACTGGCCACCAATGTACCGAGGCCATCTAGCACTGGCCACCAATGTACCGAGCCCATCTAGTACTGGCCACCAATGTACCGAGGCCACCTACCACTGGCTCCCATTGTACCAAGGCCATATACCACTGGCCACCATTGTACCAAGGCCATTCACCACTGACCACCAATTTACCAAGGCCATTATTGTACTGAGGCTATCTACCACTGACCACCAATGTACCAAGGCCATCTACCACTGACCATTAATGTAGTAATATTTACTTCCTATTATGTTTATTACTGAAAACAATTTTGTCACATTTAGCAGGTAGGTAATAAGACTGATATGCTCATATTTTTCAATTCTTCATTCATCATTATAAACACACTAATGAGTTGAGATGAAATAATTTGTGGCATGGTTTCCCTTAGACATGGAGTTTTTATGTTCTCCCATTGTAAGCATGGGTTTCCTCTGGGCAAGCTGATTTCCACCTAAAGCATAATGGCAGGTCAAATAGCTTCCCCCTAAATGGGTCCTTAGCTATGTACACACACATTGAATGATTATTGTTTGTCAAAAATCTAACATGTACAGGGATCCCCTGACATCACACCAATGGAGGAGTTCACAGTGGGCAGCCATACGCTTATCCATTCCCTTCTCTATAGGACAGAATGGTGATGTGTACAGCGCTGGGTCCTTCATGACCATCCTCACACATTCATTGTTATTGTCATACATTATGACTATGGAAGGAACATTAGATTCTGAGCTCTTGGGTGCTGTATTTTAACCTGTATGTTAAAATGTGCACTTTGTGGTTTTTGCAGTGTTAGAAATTTTAAGGATGATATACAGTTACCATTATTTCGTAAAAAAAATTAAATGCACTTACTGCATGTTACTGCCAAAGTTGTTCTACTGTTACAAACCATTGTCATAATCATGTTAGGAAAATTGTTATGTAGAAAAAAAAAAACCTGTGTGAAGAAAAAGTAGTGCTGAAAGAATGAACGTATGGATTTAACCCATCATTCTGTATGGAAGTATCCATTTCCTGTTATGAAGTGACAACACTTGTCTCCCAATGATTGTTTAGCATTATCCATTTGCAATGTCATTGCTTATTGTGAAAGCCATTGTTGTCACCAGCCCCGAGCATTGTCCATAGAGCTGCTTGTACACATACAATTCCTGCACAGAGGTTTAAGGAAATCAGTAACCCGTAAAAAAAGAAATTAGAAAAGAAACAAAAATGCAGCAACTGTTTATGAAACTTTGTAACTTAGCAAGGTAAATGCGATCTAGTAATATTTAAAATCCAAAACTTCATCTAAAATAATTTCAAAAGAGTAATCGAACTGGATTAACAACTTGAAAAATGAGGGATTTACTATAAAAACCAATTATTACAGACTAATGCCCCGGTCTAATCCCCCATATGAGTTTTTGTATACAAAAATATTATTATGATGTGGAATACGTATGTTTCCAGGGTGCCAGTCAGAGCTGCTGCAGCCTGGGTCTTAGAAAAGAACAATTGGCATTTGTGTTTGTTCATTATATCTGGGAAAACACTGCACAAACACCGACAGCGTATATTTCATTTCCAAAATCATACCATTAATTCAGATGGAAACTATTCCCAGAAAATTGGCTCACCATCAGATGACAATAATAAATAAAATACAACTAGCAAAGCTTTGCAATGACACACAGTCTCACATATGGATTTTTCTGAACAAATAAGACACAAAAAAGTCAGAAAAAGAAAATTATTTTTGTGTTTGCTAGATGCTAAAAAGCATTTTGATATCACATAGGTTTAATGATTTATACCGTAACTGTAAATTATACAATTTCAGCACAACAAAAATCATTTGCAAGTACAGCAAAGTAAAGTTGGAGAATGTGTGGCACTGCAAAGCCTCTCATTAGCACTTCTTTACGCCTCAATGCAAGAATGCAGTGTTCCTCGAAGGAATTTCAGGAAAACTTACCTTAAATTTCCATACAGCGATATTACGAGCAACTAAATCATTTTCTCCAGGATTTTACTCTTGGTTGTATATTGTTTTTTTCAGGTCAAGAATGTTTTCCTCTTGCTAAAAAGAAGTAAAAATGCCTTATGTTTGTGAAGCAGCAGATATGCAGCGCGTGATCTAAAGCCTGCTTCTTTTCATAGTCCAGTCCAGCACTTCAATGCGTTCATTGCCATGGCAACCAATGGCTGCAGAGCATGTCACAGGGAGTTTACATGATGGGACAAAAGTATAGGGCCAAAAAAAGCTTCTATTCAGAGGGGCTCAGGACAAAAACATAAATATAACATTTATTCTACTTGTGTGTATTTATATCTAAATATTCAAAGAGAATTATTCCTGTGCAACTTTATGTAAAAACAATGTTTTATGGTGTTGTTTCTATTTTTGCACAAATATGCAGCCAAACATGTCACAGATAAATGTTTTGCTGCTGCTTGAGCTACCCTGTTGATTAGTGCACTGCATGGGGCAGATTTATTACAGCAGATCTAAACTAAGCTGTGAAAAAATGTGAGCGGGCGGGTTTAATATTGCGGGCAATGGTCCATTCTGCAACAAAGCTACCTGCTGGTTTGTGATTTTTTATCTCAATGTACACTGAGCTGGGCATGCTCAGCCTAGTGTACAATGCTATGTATGCTGGCATACCTGTGGATGCCAATCAATGTATGACCAGGCAAGGAAGATGCATCTCCCACACACGCACATGCGAGATGCATCATTCTGGCCAATAAAGATGGTCGAAGGTCCAGAACCTGGAAGAGGACTGGGTAAAGATGGCAATGCCATCAAACAGGTAAGTTTAATTTTAAAAATTGTGATTAGGAAGGTAAAATTATTTTTTTGGCAGAAGGAACATCACTAGCAATAAAAAACCTGTAGGATCGCAAATTTTCACTCAAGAACTCAAGAAAGGAGTTCTGTTTTAGGAATAGACTTTCAGAAAGCAGGTCTTTACTTAACTTATCCCTACTTTTGCAAATCTGATCACTATATTTATTATTTAGAAAAGAGCAATTGGTGAGCAAACGGCCATTACAAAATGTTTCCTAAACTGGCGATCAGAAGCCCTATTGACTTTAATAGAGAACCAAATTACAACTTTTTTTTTAGCCATATTTAAATGTGACGATTGCTGCAAAGTAGTGTTTGGAGTCTTTTAAACCAAGATCAATAATCCCCATTGTGGCCCATGGCATTCTATAATTACTGGGCACACTGGTAACAAGTTCCATCTTTACCTTTCTTGACTAAATGAATGAAGTTCAGGCTGAAAAGTGGCAAGTTCTCTAGCTGATAAAATAGGGCAATTTTTATATAAATAACTACATTTTTAAACAAACAGCCTGTTCACTTCTTCACTCCTATATATGTTTTGGGGTACAGTCCGTGTATGTCAAAAAAAGTATAAATGTTATCAAAAAAAGTACAGCCATCATCTGCAGCAGCTGTTACATTGGCTCTGTCATTATCAAAGTGACTACAAGATAACTCGGTAGTTTTCAGGAAAAGCTATAGTTGTTTTTCTGTAATTTAGGTATTTTTCGCCAAGGCAGAAGTTATAAAGCTGCCATGCACCCACATACAAAAATACATATGTATAAATGCCTCCCTGCAAGATCACATTTTTTCTCCTTGTAAAAATAGACACTGAACAGAAAGTACAAAATGCAGATTATGTACTTCAGTACCCAATGTCTATGATAACAGGAAACAGCCAGGGGCATAATGCAGGGTCTGAACTTCTCATGACACCCAAAGAGCAGAAATACCTAGCTTTTAGTAAATGCATAGCCATTATTTTTTCAGAAAAAAACACATCTCCATAGATTAAAGAATCACAGCAGGGATCTGAGTGGGTAATGGGTTAAGGTTAGGCATCAAGAAGGGGGGTTGACTTGGCAGCAGTTTGGGTTTTCAGCAGCATATTTATTAAAATATAACAAAGCAGCAAAAGTAATACTGACAAGGCTCAGCCTCTATGAAAAAAGTTAAGCCCTTTAAAGTAGTTAATAAACTTTTTGAACAGATTTTATTCCTTTAAGTAAGGTTGGTTTGCCATATTTATTGGAACCGAAGGGAGATATGTGATCTAGTTCTGCTTGAAAGATCTTCTTAAAAAGATTTTTGAAGTTCAAGAAGTAAGCAGCTGAAATTGACTTGGCTTTTGCAGTACGTGTACACCAGAAATTACTAGGTGAAGAAGAAGCTACATAAGGAGTCAGTGAATTGTGCTGCAGTGCCGGGGGCTTCTATACAGAAGGATAGAGCATTGAGATGAGCTAATCAGTTTAAAGTTTATCCTTTCACTGTCTAGTCACATAGTGGGAGAAGGACCACCAATACGTATTAATGATATGTGGAGGAATACCCTATGGTCTCCTGCCATACCAGCAGAGGTGTGCTGTGTGAGGGCAGTAATAATCTCAAAACTGGATAGACTGGAATATACATCCTTGGTCAAGTAAAATCCCTCTGTATTTAATCTTTGTATTATTATATCAATGTTTGCCTAGATTTAAAATCTCTTTTGCAAACTTAATAAGCAGTTTACAGTGAAAAAAGAGCCTTGAGATGCTTACAAGAAGAACTTTTATAGTGCATCATTTTTAATCTTAACTCATTGCATCTTTTTACTTTGTTTGGATTACATCGCTGTCCTCAGCATATGTACTCGCCGTTCTATTTATAATGGTGACTTTAGTATCCAATACATCAGATGAATACACCAAATAATTACACTGGAAGCAATTGTGAACAAGTATTCCGGCTAAGCCGACTGTCACAGTTCTGTCTGTGGCAACCCAACAGCTGAAAGTGGCAGCTGGGAAATCCTACACCTGATCCATTGACATTCCTGTGTCATGCTGCCTTGGCATGTCCACAGCTCCTCTCCAACAGTGAAGCAGATACATGGAGGCAGGAGAGAGAGGAAATGAGATTAGATTTTATCACTTCAAATCATGTACAAAGCCCAACCAGGAATGGCTGCCAGGAACAGAATCTTTACAGATTAATATGCAAGTAATAAATACATTTCTCTGTTGGGAGGACCAACAAGGCGTCACCTTTCCGGATGTAAAAAAAGAACATTTTATGGAAGACTGACATTGCTTTTTGTCCGTATACAGGCCTGAAATACACCCCATATTGTGTGTGAAGACCCCCTAAATGCTTACCGGTAAATATAGAAAAAAATATGTGTATAGGGGAACCATGAAGAAGATAAAACATCTCAACAAATGTATAGAAGCAACACATACAAGTACCTGCTAAATTACATCTTTTGGCAGAAGGCATGATACATATACAGCTACACGTGGATAATACATTATGTTGATAGTATTCACATTTCACTTATAATTTCACATCCATGACTTGTTTTTTTTTAATCTTTTTTATGACCAGCAGTTACAGGTCTTGGGACAAAACACTAAGTAAGGCTCCATAGGCTTCAGAAGCCAAGCCACAACATCACTGTGGCATGAGTGGGGATTTGCTAAGGACACATTGAACAATACACACAATGCAAAGCTGGAGCCCAATTGATTTCATTGGAAAGCTCTTACAGAATCTTTCAAACTTTTCAAAAATGTGCATTTAGCATTAAAGTGTGTGGAGTGCCAGACTACCTACTTTTGATTCCCTGCACAGTATAATAGAAACTGAGATAATACATTTAGGCCAGCTGGAACCATGTTGCTTTTGCAAAAAAGTCTCAGTTTATCACAGTGAACATGCTTACAGGTGACAGTGAAACACAGGGCTGACTTCATGTAGGAGGTGGTAGGAGCAAGGTAGGATATAGGTGGAAATGCTTCTTATAACAAAATGTGGCTTCTACTACGGAATCAGAATTATTCACAATTCTAAATGAGGTCTACTGACCTCATTTAGAAATTTAAATATTTTAGCTGGATAATATAAGAAGAAAACACATTTAAGGCTTAAAAGGGTTACTTAAATCTGAAAATATTGGTAAATTCAAATTACAATACAAAGAAATACTATTGTATACACTGGATAAACTATTGGCATTCCCACCATGCAGTCACTATGCTATTACAAAATCAAATGCTGCCACCTGGGGGGAATCTCTGGAAGTAATGCTTATTGATATGTGAAGTTCTGTGCAGCTAATCCTGTACACTACATTGACTCTGGACTTTCCTGTCTCACTGCTCCAACCTGTTTACTGGTTTATGTTGGAGCATCACACCCTTAGGGTTGTCTATTTATAATCTCCAATGTCCCTCCTGTCTCCAGTGCCTGGAAACTAATTACACAGAGTAAAAGCAACTGGTACATAAACCTCATTTATATATTATTCTATATTTATAAAGCACTGACATAGCATGCAGTAGTGTACAGTAAATATTACAAAACTACAAACAGCAGAAAAAAATATGACACAGTAGAATAGGAATCTGGCCAACCAGACTCAAAATCTAGTGAATAAACACCATATATTACTGGTAACATATAAAAGATGTATACATGGTGGGGAGGGAAAAAGTAGGATGTTTTAAAAAATGGGGGAAAAGAATTAAGTGGGAGGTAAGAAAAATCCTGGAGTTGTCCACTGGATGAGGTTCAGAAAACCTAGGCAGTTCAATGGAAGAGTGGAGAAAACACAATAGTTTGAATTTGATTCTAATATTGAAAGAAAGCAAGAAATATACTGAGGAGAGCAGTTTTGAATAAGGGTGAGAAAGATGGAGAAGTCTTGTAGATTGCATATATTGTAGAGAGAAAAATCTTGTTAGTAGAATGCCATGCTCAGGTATGTTGATGTAGTCAAGGCAAGTATAATAAAGTGGTGGACTTGGATTCTAGTAACCTGTAAAACATGAAAAGTTTTGAGTCCCTGGTCAAATATAAAGAGAATGCCTCATACTGCACAGCATTTCAGTTCCTTATACCCCTGTGATTCTTTCACTTAGGGCCCTAGAAGGTGGGGGCCCTGTACAAATTCCTAGTTTATCCTTAGCCCAGCTCTTTAATTAGAAAGGGACAAGTTTTGCAAATATTGGTGACCACACAACTTGGCAAAAGCTGAGTAGATGTGAGGGATGAAGGCTAGGTAGGGAGAAAGATGGTACAGTGTACAGCTACAGAGATGTCGGGAAATGATGTGAAGTTATATAAAAGTGAAGATGAATTCTTGATAAATCCATGTGGTTTCTTTCCATACACATAGATGTTTGAAATATAAAGCTGAAATATAATTGACATGTTTAATGTCCCTCTAACCAAGACAAACTGTAAAATATGATTTTCCCTTGTAAAATAAACATTAAATAAATTATACCGTTTCCACGATTATAAGGCACTGTCTTATATTTTCTGAAATGCCAAAATATGCCCTAGGTCTTATTTTCAGGGGATGTCTTATTTTCCATGAAGACTACAGTACACATTTATTGTTGAAAGTCACTCATGATCACTCATGTTCCATTGATTGTCCCCTTCTGATCACTCATGTGCCGTTCATATTCCCCTTCTGATCACTCTATGCAATGATTGTCCCCTTCTGATCACTCCATGCAATGACTGTCCCCTTCTGATCACTCTATGCCATTGATTGTCCCCTTCTGATCACTCTATGCCATTGATTGTCCCCTTCTGTTCACTTACCGGTAATTAAGTGTAGGGATCTCCGTTAGGGTAGATAACTCCGTTAGGGCAGGGATCAGCAGCGTGCTTCCTGGTTCAGAATCGCGGGGGCGCGTGTGCCGGCTTTTTACTTTCAGTTTGGCTCTGCACTGCAGCCAGGAGGAGACACGCGCTGCAGCCAGCATCAAGGAGACACACACGGGATCGGATATCAGGGGATGTCTTTTTCACGGGTGAGTGTCTTATTTTAATTATTTTTTCAAAAATCGGGGGTGGCTTATTTAATGGGGATGACTTAAAATCGGGGAAACACGGTAGCACAATGTAAGCTGATGTAAGCTTCTGGTCCATTCACAAAAGACAGTCATCAGCAAGTGTCCCAGGGTAGTGATGTGGATATTTGGGAACGACCCCAAATGAAGATAAATTGGGCTGGAGTATCATTTGACAGTAATTTTAGGTGAATAAAAATGGGTTCTAGATGTTTGCTAGAAACGGTGGGAAGGAGGGGTGTGTGTGTGTGTGGTTACCATTACCCCAGAGATATGGTTTAAATTTTTTTTATTATTATTTTGCAACAAAACATTAATAAATGAAGACGTAGAAGCATGCAAGGACCTTCATTTTTGTAGTAATGTGCCCTAATTACTTCTTTAACCACCTGTTACTTCTTTAACAACCTGGTTCGGGGTAAGAAAACCCCGTTTACCTGAACCAGGCTCGGGGTAGCTAAAAATATAAACACGCGTTACAGTGCAATCCGATTGTCATACAACATCGGAAAAAAACACTTACCTTGTCCCCGCAGCTCCTCCGGAGACGTCTTCTCTCTTTAGCCTTCACCAGGCGTGTACAGTGAGGATCTCCGAGGGTTTACCGGTGACGTCGCTGCAAGCGTCGGTGTGGGCGGGAGGCGGGGCGGGAAATTCAAATCACTTTGCATTGAACTCAATACAAAAAAAGCTGTATTGAGTCCAATACAAAGAAATCTTTATATAATATATATATAAATGTATTATATATATATTATATAAGCTACTGTATGTATATTAACTTAATGGATTACAAAGTCAAGGGACTGTTGGAAAAACAGGAAATATGCAGGGCAGTAGGTATTTTTGCACTTATCAGGGATCTCATTTTTATTCTTTTAACTTATTACAGTTTATATAATACAACAAGCATGACAAAAAAACATTTCAAAGAAAATGACACACACAGTAGGAAAGTTGAGAATAAATGAAGATAAAGGATCATACTAGAAGAATGTCTGAGGGTGATCTATAGAGAAACTTTATAATGACATTAATACATAATGAATATGATCAGTGACAGAGGATTGGAGGATGACAAAGGACAAGTAACTGAGGCACACTACTGATATACTCCTGTTTGGAAGAAACGCAAGGTGGTAATGTGAAGATAATGATGGATAGGCAACAGTGGTCATATATTGAAGAACAACACTGCTCAGATAAGAAGAGAATTGCTTTAGGAGAAGTAGCATGTAGGACATTATGGAGATAATAGGGACAATGTGAGAAAATGAAGATGACAATTTGTCATATCACAATATTGCTCCCAGGCCACTGCAGGCATTCCATACTTCCAGATATACAGGAGATCCGCTTCTCTAACACATGCTGTGGCTCTCTCTACCAATGCTGATGTCATTACAGTACAACGAGCCAGTGAGGGGAACAGTATGTGGTGGAGAGGCAAATATTCATCAAAAAGTCAAATACTTGCAGCAATTGGGAAGCAGGACTCAACTTACTTTTAGTGATGTCCAACATTCATATGACTGTAGTTAGACAGCACTAGGCACTCCTAAATGATTACGCTAATTTTTACAGGTTTGTGGTATGTGAGTGTTAAACTATGGTTTGAAAGAGCTACTGGAGGCAGCATGTGGTCTTCTTACATGCAGAATTATGGTATTAATTGTACAGAGCACCAAACAAGAAAAAGAAGTAGTGCTTAAAATGCTAACTAAAGTTCCATCTTAAAAATTGGCGATCAGGCAGGGTTTTATTATAGAAAGGGACAGGCAATGTCCCCTATGCAATAAAACAAACATTCACCTGCCTGATCAATCCCTCTGTTAAAATCACTGAGCTGAACACATCCAGGCTTCCCCTGTGGATGTCAAGACTTAATGAACTCCCACGTGCCTACATAGGAGTTACATCCTTCCGGATTGTCCAATCAAGATGGTCAAAGATTGGCCTGAGGAAGAGGAGAAGGATAAGATGGTGGCAACCGTGATGGAATGGGGACAGGTGAGTCTAAATTAGGTTTAGTTCTGCTTTAGCTGTGAATCATCTTCTGACACCTCTAACCATGTCCTGCATTACAATCCAAGTGCAGTACCGCTCCGATTGTGCCCTACTTCCCCCTCCTTTTAGATTGTAAGCTCTTCTGCGCCGGGTGCTCTTCTCCTCCTGTGTCATTGTATCTGTCTGTCATTTGCAATCCCTAATTATTGTACAGAGCTGCAAAATACCGTTTATTATTATTTTTAATAATAAAAAAGTGTAAAAGGGGCTTAAAGTTCTCTTGGCATATTAGCCACAAGTGTCAATAGGTAGACAGAGGAGGAATAAATCATAAACCATTCCTGATGTTTGATATTTATAGGCATTGGCCCACAAGCGACTATTACAGTAAATCAAGCCCCTCTTTTTTTTTGCCCTGGTATCAGAATCTTGCAGTATGATATACAGTCTGTACAGCAGAGAGAGAGGAGGGAGAATCAGCATGGTGCAGACAGACAGGTGCAAAAAGAAAAAGATCAAGTCATCTTTACTGATAGACAAGGCTCTGTATTTAGTGGAGATTATATTGAATATGATAATTTGTGTATTAAAGAATTTCAATTCTGAACAAAATTAATTTTATTTCAGAAACTAAAATGTATTTAGTTAGTATTTTAATACAACTAAGTCCAGCACAGGAAATGTTAGCTATGTAGAAAGTGTTATTTTGGGAACTAGTAATCTGAGTGGCTGCTAATTTATTGCCAAGGTATTTTAAATGACCTCATTGGATGTCCTGATATTTCTATACTGACACGAACGTTTCCTCTAAAGTCATTTGATTTCCAAAGGTCATTTTAGTTTCCCATTAGGAAGTCTCTAAATGGTTACTACTTTCTTAATAAAAAGCAGGTTCTTAAGCTTTAAACTAGTTTTTAACTATATTAGTAAAAATATAAAACATAAAAAAATAATAACTCCAAGATTCCAGATAAAGCATTTTTAGAAAAACTTGCATTTTAAAATCTAATAGCAGTCAGGGGAAAGCCCATCATTTTGTTAGTGGAAAAAACTTTTACTGACAGTAGTTGAGAACTTTAATGACCTTAATTTTTGAATCTCCAAATCTTTGGCTTGAATACTTTGCAGTCACTGACCTATAAAAAGAATGTGGAGGTAAGGTAGAACTTCTGATCTGCATGCTTACTCAAGGTCAAAGAATCAAAAAGTAATTGGATCAGGAATGCAACTTGGATTTTTAAGGAAAGATCAGCAATGGCAGCCAACACATTTCCTTTACATCTTCTTACCTCTCATCCATGGACACCTTAAAGTAAATCTAAACTCACAACTGTCCCCACCTTTGCTACTACCAGAACCTCTAAAATTAGTATCTGAAACAATGGAGGAAGCCCAGTCCTATTACCAGGTATATATTTTAGGTGCCCTAATGTTATCAGCTCAACAAATTCTGCACAGAAATGGTACTTTGGCTTTAGATCTATTAGAAGTAGCTAAATAGAAAATATTAGAAATCTGGAGCCAAGTGGTCATCTAAAACAATTCATTTAAAGAAATGTTATACTATTCATTCCTTTAAACATTTTTAATGTAATACTTTTACAGTTACAAAGACCTCATTTAAAAAATTAAATAGTAAAAAAAACAAATAAGATGCCAAATTTATAAAGCAGGGTATAAAAAGTAGGCTTAGTGGGTACTTTTACAACTGCAGTCTTTACACCACAGGTAATCAGATTTATGTGTGGCACAAATCTTTAAAATGCAAATGCACTCCAGAATGGGAGCAGATGGGACTACAGCTGAGCCGGTGGCAGAACACCGTGGCTCCCCACAGGTCTGAATGGCCCTAAGAGGTTCACAGTACACACCTTCAAATTATCTGCTCAGAGTGCCCCGAGAGCCTCCTAAACCTGGAATAATAGTAAAGTTGTGCTTTAAATATTTGTGAATAGGCAAGTCTTTATTGCAGAAAGAGACAGACGATGTACCTTTTGCAATAAAACATACTTACCTGCCTGAATACAAACATAGTCTAAGGAAGCAGTCGCCAACCTTTCAGACCTCATGGACTACTAAATTTATAATTTTTATCTTTTTAAAAAGATAATTACATTTGTAAAATAATGATCATCCTAATGGCGTCTGACAAGGACTGTGGGGTCTCTGATTCATTGATCAGATCACGATTAAGTGAAGTATTACTATTGTTACTATTATAATTAGTTGCATTATCTTTGGTCTTAATAAAGAAATGCAAAATATTTGTTTGCTTTTTCTCAGTCATTATGGGTTTATTTCATTAAAATCTAAGACTAAATAAGGAATTAAAGTTAATAAAGTCAAACTATTATTATTAATATTAATAAAAAGTATTTATATAGTGCCAACATATTACACAGTGCTGTACATTAAATAGGGGTTGCAAATGACAAACGAATACAGACAGTGACCCTGGAGGAGAGGACCCTGCCCCAAAGAGCTTACAATCTAATAGGTGGGGGAATTAATTAATAGGAGGGGAGATTTGTAATGGTGGGAAATAGTGACGATTTCAAAAGACAGAAGAGGATGGGTAGGCAAGTTTGAAAAAATTGGTTTTAAGTGATCTTTTAAAAGAGCAGAAAGTAGGAGCAAACCGAATAGGACGAGGAAGACCATTCCAGAGAGTTGGGGCAGCTCTAAAGAAGTCTTGTAGCCGTGCATGTGATGCACGAACAGTCTTTTGTAGCTGTTTGGTGTGATTGTTGTGCCAGGGTCTGGGGTTGGCAAGGCGGGGGTAGCGGAAGGTGGCAGGGGCAACTTTATCCAGAGCAAAGGAAAGAGAGTGGTTTAACTGGGTGGCAGCTTCAACTGAGGAGGTGATTTTGGAGAGAGTGGGGAATAGGGACATAAGGCATTTTGAGAATAGGTTGTGGTCAAGGTTACGGATATCTCTCTACCATTGACCAGGTCTGAGGTGAGGCAAGGGAGGGCAAGAGTTCGATAGGTTGAAAGTGATAAGGTTATGATCAGGGAGGGGAAATGGTGAGTTGTCAAGGAGGATGAGGTTGCAGAGTTTAGAAAATACCAGGTCTAAAGAGTGTCCGGCTATGTGTGTGGGGCCATTGATGTTCTGTGTGAGTCCAAATGAGGAGGTAATGGAGAGCACTTTGGCTGAGGAAGGATGGTTGGGCTCATCCGCTGCAACATTAACCGAAGATGAGGGTGGGCAGGTTATCCAAAAATTGTGATACTTGGCCAGGGGGGTGGTAGACAACAGAAACAATGAGGGGTAAGGGGCTGAAGAGACAGACAGAGTGGACCTCAAAATAGGTGAAAATGAGAGAGGGCAGGGTAGGAAGGACTCTGTATGTGCAGTTAGGTGAGAGAATGAGAGCCACACCACCCCCTACTTTGTTGCCAGGTCTGGGGGTATGTGTGAAGTGCAGGCTTCCATAGGAGAGAGCAGAAGCAGAGGCAGAGTTGGAGGAGGAAAGCCAAGTTTCAGAGAGAGCCAGAAAGTTCAGAGACCTAGAAAGGAGAAGAAACTATTTGATGTCAAATAATATACCCAATAAAGAAAATACACAGTTAAGGTCATACTTAACTAAAAGAGCATCTGAGAAAAAAACAAATAAAACAAAACAATTGGATGAGAATCGGTATCTGCAGAGCGGGGTGACTGTTGTAATGGTGGAAACAATACTGAAGCGTGCGCCTCAGTAACGGTTGCCTCATACAACTTAAGACTACACTGACTCAAGTGAAAACTGTAATTCTGAATATAAGAATTTATTAGAATATTATTTTTGTTTTATTATTAATAAAACATAAAAAGTGCAAATAAGGTCCAATTTTTCTGTGGACCCAATAATATAGATTAGGTTTTTTTTTAAAGTCAGAGCTCCGGCTATCCCTTGCTGCTCTACATTATTGATCCACATACAGAAACCAAAAGGTATTTGTTACCAACCTCATGAGCAGGTAGCTACTAATCAAATATGAACACAACACAGAGGACCGAATCATCTGAACTCTAATTATTGCACTTTGCAGATATAATATCTCCAAATGTCCAGATGTTCTTTCACATAGCCAACACAGAAGGGAAAACAGATTCCAATTTTCTATCTATTACTTTTTATTCTCCCCTTCAACATTGTTATTACAGCTTCAAGTTACCATTTAAATACCATATAATCATAAATGTTTCTTTGACTGATCTTGGACAGAACACTAGGCAATCAAAATATCAGTTAATTTGTTTTATTAAACTGTCACTTCAATGTGAATTGACTTGAGCTGAATCACACACCATGCTTCTGAGTACCTGGAATGTTTTATTAAGTGTCATTTTATGCTTCTATGGACTTTTAATGGAAGAAGATGGAATGGAAAATTAAACAAACAGGTAAAGGAAAATTCCACAAAGCTAATCCTGCATCCTTTACATCAACGGAAAAAAATGAAATGTGGCTTTACTTGCACTATAAATTAGTTAGAAAAATAAAAGATTACAATAAATAGACTATATAATTTAGTAAAAACAGTATTTTATTTGAACTATTTTTTTTAGGGGATGGTAAAAGGTTGATAACTTCTCTGACTTTTTTTCTTGGGAGATCATGACCCACACTTAGGCTTCCTACACATGTGCAATAATTGTGGTTGCAAAACAAACGATTGACGACCGATCAACGATTAGGCACGATTATTTTGAATGATCATATAGTGCACCATATAGTGTGATTCTGTACATGCTGTAATGATATGATCGTTCAAATATAATCCACCAATAATGTACACACGCTAGATATGATCCACTGAGCGATGCAGGAAGTGACATGTACCAGAGAAAGTGTACTGCAGAACCATCCACCGTCACTGAACGACCGTACACACAATAGACTGCGAACAATCATCGCCAAAACAGATCCACCAGGAGGGTCGTTCATTTCCAGAGACTTTCCTCGTTCGTCAGCATCATTGTGCACTATTTTTGTTAAAGATTATCAGCCAATCGGTTGTCAATCGTTCGTTTCAACGAACATGAATTGCATGTGTGTACGTAGCCTAACTCTAAGATGTATGTGTTTGTTCCCCATTAATATCCATTATTGTGCATTAAAAGTTGTTTTTACTGTGATGTAAACTAAATAACATTTAGAGCCTGAAAAGCGAAACTTAACTTATTGGTGGGTGCGGATCATGGCACATTTTGATACAGTTCACCCTAGGAAATGCTCACAGATGATGTGGAGACTGGGCACAGTCACAGTTATCAAGCATCAGGACTAAAAGTTTTCAGCTCAGGTAAGCCTGAAATTCAGTTTTAAGTCTCTTTCTACACTTTAAAAAAATGTGTGCATTATTTAATCATTTGGTAGGCCAATACATAGGGTTTTGTGTTTCAGTGTTGTTTATATGTTGGAATATTACCCATGGAATGTTTAGGTAACATATACACTAAAAAAGTTACAGTGAAATTAAAGCAATGATAAAACAGAAAATATCAGGGCTGTGTGTAACCTTTGTGAATTTTTATTCCACAGCTCCAGAGGGATATCTTGTCAATGGCACAGACTTGCTTCTTTGTGCTGCACAGCACTCTAGAGGCATCAAACTGCCTGGCAAGGCAACCAATAAATCCTTAGGGAAATGATCTCCTCCTAGGAGATAACTCTCTTATCAACCTGTGGCAGAAACAACACGTCACCTGGCAAGATTTACAATATTAGAGTAACCTCTCTTAGAACTCATCGGGAAAAATCTTGCAGGAAACACAACTGCTACTTTTCTGTAGCCAGAATAAAATAATAATACAATTAAAAAATAGCAGAATATATATATATATATATATATATATATATATATATACACAAAAACTGTTATTGGACCTAATGCAGCATTGTTGAAGTGTACAAAATCATTACTTGCTTGTACTGTCTATTGTCAAGTTATAACCTTTTTGAAATAATTTTGATTTTAAACTTTGATCCATAATGAAACAAAATAGTAAAGTATACAAAATACCTTTTCTTTATTCTTAAACTAAAAAAAACTCTCATGTGACAAAGAAAGACCTTAAAGCCACTTTTTGCTACTTTTTTGCTCTAGACGTAATCTTAAACTAACTTTCAGGGAAATTCTGCTGAAATAAATTTATTGGGGGTCACTGGGAAAATGCCTTTTGTTGTAGTGGTCAGTGGCAAGAATGCCACCACTATAGACAACTAAAATATTCACAGGAGTCATGCTGCTACTCTGCTTGGGGGCATTAGACCCTGAACTATATAGGCACCATCAGACTGAAGGTCAATAAACCACGGCTCAATTACAATTGTTTTTTTTTTTTGAGTTTGATATCATTGCTTTGAAAATCGTTTTTTTTGGATTTATAGAAATTATACACCATCAGCATGTGTGTATATATCAGCATGCTGTGTGTATAGGGGTGTGTGATGCAATAGGTTACATCATGCTATAGAGTGTGTAATGTGGTTTCTTGAGTGCATTATCCAATGTAACAGTTTTTGTTTAAACAGAATATTAAAATTGATGACAAAAAAGTGTGACATTTTTTTCCCCCAAGGAATTTTCTGCATGTCCCTGCATGTACTAAAGCCATTCCTGAAAATCCTCAGAAGGCAGAAGAACCAAATTGAAAAAAATAGTAATAAAGACAAAAAAGCATCAAGGCTGAGCATTCTTATTTATATAAATGTTCAATTCAGACGTGACAAAATCTAGCCAATATTGCTTCTGTTCTTTGCGCCTAATTAGATACTAACTTTGGTTCTCTAAAAATACTATTCACAATTACTTCAAATGTTAAGACATACAGACAGATAATGAATCCTAAACATAAAACGATGCAGACAGACTTATCCAGAGCTTTCCTTTTGGCAGCGTTTCTTCTACATGTTCAGTAAACGACACAGCTCAATGTACATTCTTAGCATTTACTGATAGGATGAGCTTGTGGAGCAACTAAGCATTATGTAGGCAAAATATCCCCAAAATGTCCTTCCACAAATTATGACAATAAATCGCATATTATGTGCCAAAGATGGTTTAGGCTGGCTATATATATATATATATATATATATATATATACATTCCTTATGCAAAAACTGATCATAATATAAAAGATAAAATAAAATACCAGCATTCCAAAAAGTTTCCTATAAATTATGGTTTTCCGAAAATTATTTTCTGTTGGAAAAAAATCAGCTCATTTAAGATTTGCCAGTAAACCAACCATTTGTAATAATTTTGTACTCATAACAAAAAAAAATTGTTTGTAAATTCCTTATTAGTTGAATAAAACAAAATTGTCCCATTTTTTGAACAGCCTGATAACAGAAGTGAGTACATCTTGTAGCCCAAGCAAACCATCTCTATACCTAGGCTTTTGGTTTCAGGTATCTAAGGCTCCTATGTGTTTATTTAGGTCAATATAATAAACATGCACTATGATTGGCAATTATATTTAAAGTATGGATATTTATACCCTGAATGTTTTTTTTTTTTTTTTTTTTTATTAAAACCTACTGGTACTGGTTCTATGGTTATAATTAGAAATAGTTATCTGGTGCTATAATCTGTTAAAGATAAACACAGAGAAACAGGGAGATACCAACATAATTATGATCAATTTATGGTTTAATGAACTTCAGAAGGAAATAATGATTTTCTCAAGATGAAAGGGGATACTAAACAGGCATATGAATGACCTTCCTGATCCAGATAAACACGTCAGCTTATCTTCACTGCCATCTTCTAGATTTAATCACACAAGCAATCTGCACAACCTCACAAGACACAGAAGGACCCTTGTTTACACATACTTTGTAGCTGCAGGGCCGTATTCTGCTAAAGTCAATGGAGAGTTAGATGGCACCCAATATAGGTACACACATACAATGGAAACCCTTTCATCGCCATTATCTTCTTTTTAAAACATTGCCAACACAATATAGGTGCACATATAGTTTAAACACTGTATAAAAAAACATGTTTGGTAGATTTCTTCATTAGTCAATTACCTTCTTCAATTCACCATTTGCCCGAGGTTTTTTTTATATTATAAGTGCTGAGTTATCAAGGAAAAAAACATTTTTATGAAAATAAAAATAGTTTTAGTGTCTAGAAAGCAACAAACAGTTGTAACGTGTAAATTGTAATTTTATCCCACTTGATATCATTCATGAGGCTTGTTCCAGATTAGCAATTCTATTCAATTCTATATTCTATTACTTTCTTTCCCAAGTCTCAAATACCAGTTTACGGTTTTTAAAATTTGCCACTTACACACTGGTCTTATAAAAATATATAAATAATATTATTAATAATAATAATATTAATAAACAGATGCAAAGAAACTGCTGTTTATGGCTTCCTTAGCTATAGCTAGCTATTCTGGTGATCTCTTTCATCGAGATAAAAGGTAAAAGGAAAAATCTTGTTACCAGAAAGAGGAAAATCCTTTATCTGGACACCTGTTCATATGACGTCTCTGTAAGATGGACATTTTGTTCACTTATCTGGAGGGATTCGCTCATTCGTTGTATTTATAGGTCAGAAAGTGAAGGGAAATTCCAAGGTAGAAAAAAATAATCCCGAGCAATATTGTTAGTTCTGCTTTACTGCAGAACACCTTTCTTTGTTGTGGGAACAAGTGGGGGTTTTACCCTTTCTCTGTTCTATCCAAAACTAAAACAGGGTTTTGGTACTACATACATACTTTTATGTCTAATACTTTATAATGAAATTTATATGATCAATTATTCATAATATGTAGCCCATCAATGTGCAGCCATGAATGCTGAATTTGGGACCTTAGAACGTATATGGAGGAAAAAAAATAGGACGACAGGCAGTGCTGGACATATATCTGCTAGAAAAGAATCAGGAAATAAATTCATTTGATGAATTGTTACTGTGGGGATAGTGGTGACAGATTCAGGAATACAAAACAGAAATTGGCTTTAGATGTGGTAAAGAGGAGGGGAAAATGTTAGAGGCACAAAGATTAGTAGGGAGGGAAACTGGCAAAACTGCATCACACCAATGGGGATTGTGTTCTCTTTTTATTTACAGTGACTGAAATCATACTCATCTCATTAGGGAGTCTGACATCCTATCTAGCAAGCCATCTGCCTGTTAAAATGAATTACATAAAGGCTCATCCTCTCCTCTAAGGCAATTGCTGCCTACAGACACAGTGAAAGTCTAAAAAAATTCCACAATGAGGTTTAAAATGCATCATCAAACTGAGCAGCTCAGGTGTATGTGATGTAAATGAAAGAGAGGAGACACATGAATCCAGAAAAAAAGCTTTCAGAATAGGCTAGTGATGCTTAACACATATACCTGACTAATAATAGACATAGAACATATATACTCTGTTATGCATACTTGGCAAAAACAAACATAGAATCCAAATCAACTGCTGTTTCATTCCATCACATACACTTAGGTCCATAAATATTCAGACAAATTTTTTTGTAATTTTGGTTCTGTACATTACCACAAATAATTTTAAATGAAACAACACAGATGCAATTGAACTGCGGACTTTCAGCTTTAATTCAGTGGGTTGAACAAAAAGATTGCAAAAAAATGTGAGGAACTAAAGGCTTTTTTTTACACAATCACTTCATGTAGAATAGAAAAGAAACCTGAAGAGGCAGAAAATCCTGAGAATGTTATTATTATATCTGGTGTCTGGAATAATAAATGTTATTATTTGCAAATAATGGCTAGGGTTCCATATTGGGAAGAATGTCCATGTCCTATAGAGCCATTACTGTGTTGGACAGCCTCTCGGATAGAAGTGTGGATTAAGTGTTTGTGTGTGTTGGGGGTGGGGGTGTTGCCATGATTTAGGACATGAAGCTGGGATGATATCTTTATACCCAGGTTCCCAGGGATTCTGTCTCCCAAAATAGACCAGGGATGAATAAACCTGGGAGGAACCTGCTATGTGCTGGGTTAGAAGTGTTTTTCTCACTTCAGGTTCTCTATAACAAATATGAACTACTTTGCAATTGACAGATATTGTATAAGTAGAAACCTATTTTAGTAATTTATGCTTCATTTCAGTGTTCTATTCCTTATTACAGACTGATCATATTATGTAACAATGATGCAACATAAACCAAATCATGTACTACACATTGAATGCAAGGCGTTACTCCATTGTATCACATTCTTATCCTGAGGCATGTCATTCTGCCTAGGGAATCAAAGGGTGGGAAAGAATTACAGAATGGAGTCTAAATTAACAAAACATACTCCTGTATGCCTTTCAGATTCTATACACTTTTATTCAAGTCACTAGATTATGGACACTTTGTATTTCCTGAAGTTATAGATATTTTTACACCTGAAAACATTGTCATAGATCACTATTCTGCTACTTCCTCCCTCCTGATACTTGTACTCCTCCTACCAAAAAAACTGTATTTGTCCTAAAAAAAACTGTTTCGATTAAATTATGATAGTAATGTTTAAAGTCAAACACAGATCACAGATCTGTAAAAACATCATGAATCATGAATGCATAATAAAAATTTTAAGGATATGATTTTGTTGTCTGAGCTTGTAAGATATGCTTTTTAAACAATGTCAGATGTTACATTAAACCAATAAAATATGTGCTACCATTGTTCATCCTAACCTACGAACATGTTTATGAATGTAAAGTGTTATAACCATTAGCAACCATCAGTAGTATTTGTGTCATATGTGATGATTAATACAAAGCTGAGGAAAGGAGACTTCTGGTTGCACAAATATAAACTGGAAAGTTGCCAGGTAATGACAGCTGACTCCTTTCTGTACCTGTTTGTATTTCCAGCACAGGCTGATCATCAGGGACAAGTTGGATGACATCAGACACCACCACCTGGTGATAATACTCTTCTGCCTCATCATCACACGAGGATCTCTGTGTAGCTAAACAGATGCTACTTCCGAGTTCCCGACAAAGGAAGAAGTTCCAGCAGTCAGTCATGAAAACTTGGTCTGCACCTAAGTGACATATGAAGATTTATTATTATTATTATTAAACAGGATTTATATAGCGCCAACATATTACGCAGCGCTGTACATTAAATAGGGATTGCAAATGACAGACTAATACAGACAGTGATAGAGGAGGAGAGGACCCTGCCCCGAAGAGCTTACAATCTAGTAGGTGGGGGAATTTCACACACAATAGGATGGGAAATATGTAGTGGTGGGAAGTAGTGATGGTTTCAAATGACAGAAGAAGCCGGGTAGGCAAGTTTGAAAAAATAGGTTTTGAGTGCTCTTTTAAATGAGCAGAAAGTAGGAGCAAGCCGAATAGGACGAGGAAGACCATTCCAGAGAGTTGGAGCAGCTCTAGAAAAGTCTTGTATTCGTGCGTGTGATGAGGTTATGAGTGAAGAAGTCATTAGTAGGTCATTGGAGGAGCGGAGAGAGCGGCAGGGGGAGTATTTTTTAACCATGTCAGAGATGTAAGTGGGACAATAACTGTGTAGGGATTTGAAGGCAAAGCACAGGAGCTTAAATTTGATTCTAAGGTGAAAAAAAAGCCAATGGAGAGAACTACAAAGAGATGTAGCGGAAGAGGAGCGGAGGGAAGGATGGATGAGTCTGGCTGCAGCATTCATAATAGATTGTAGGGGAGAGAGTCGGGTTAGTGGAATACCAGCGAGAAGGATGTTACAGTAGTCCAGACAGGAGGATAAGAGCATGTACAAGGAGTTTGGTGGTCTCAGGGGACAGGTAGGGGCGGATTTTGGAGATGTTGCGTAGGTGAAAGTGACAGGACCTGGAAATGTTCTGAATATGGAGGGTAAATGAGAGGGCCGAGTCAAAGGTGACACCAAGACAACGTGCCTGAGAAGATTTAGCAATGAGGTTGGCAAAGTCTAACACGTGAGTGAAATAAAAGCTTTAAGGGCCCTCTATAAATCTACTTAGGGCTACATATTTTCAAGAACGATTAAAGCACTTTGGTAATGAAAACAGAACTAAGCTTACCACTCTAGCCCCTGTGGTGTCATCCAAACTTTTTCTGGGTTCAGGATTTGCCCCAGAAGGTAAACAGCCATTTGGAAGAAATATGTACAGTGATATTCTACCAGTGCTATGATGTGCTGTGTAGCAAAACGTTAAAGCTCATCAAGACCCAACAGAACCACTTGGTACCTGATGACGTTTTAAAAACAGCGCTGGGACAAATAAAACAGTTCTGACCAAAAGTTTTCAAACTCTTAGTTATTTGAAGAGATCTAAAGCCAAAACCTTTTTTTTCACATTTTGAATAAAGTGGTTATTGATTAAAACTGCTGTCAGTTTTTTTTACCTTAATTTCTTGTGAGAAAATCCTTCTTTTAGACCATCCATTGTTAAAAGAACAAAAGTCCCAGTTAAAAGATTTACCTTCTAATCTCGTTCTGGTGGAAACTCTAAATTTGGCATTTGTCTTCATAGCAATAAAAACTTGATGGTGTTTCTAACCCTTTATCACTATTATTATTTTGGGGGTTAGCATTATCTGCAAATTTGAGATGTTAAAGTGTCTCAATGATGTTAACGTAAGGAAAATGGGAAGCTTTTGGGTTGATGAATGCAAATATTCCTCAATCAATACTGCACTTTCCACTAAACTTATTTGCTTGTGCCTCTGTGGTTCAGAACAGATGCACCTCCATGCTTTACAGTAGGGATGGTGTTCTACTCTTTATTCTTTACTCTTTAGGCTCTGCAGACTCTATGACCACTTTTGACCTCCATACTTAAAATGAATTTGTTCCACAAGTTTTAAGGCTTCTCTAGTTGCTGTCTAGTATATCATAAAGAGATTGTGGCATGGGTAAAGCAAAAAAAACGCTAACATTTTAAAATTACATAAACACTTTTGTAAACTTATGTTATGATAAAGATTGCTAAAAATAGGAAGTAAGCACAGTTACCACAGTTTGCTGTCTATTTTAAAGTGTTAGTTTCCTGTCTCAGGTTTTAATACTCCTGATCACTGACCTTGTAAAAGCATGCATAAAAAATAAGCTAGAAACCCTGACATATATGTTCCAGAAAAGGGACTCAAAAATGGAAACCAATGGATCAGATTAACAAAGGCACTTTCAATTCACCATGAACTATCTTCAAATGAGGAACAAACACTCCCCAAATCATTTGGAGCAATGTATAAACCAAGGTTTAGCTGCTGGTATTTGTTATGTGTTCACTGTACACTACCATGGGCAGTAATATGTAGAACATTCAATAATCTAAGGCTTAGTAACCAGGGGCTGGTTATTGCTTTTGATTCAATAAAACAATCTGATCTGATTTTAATCTGAAGGTAACAGTTTTTGAGATTCCAATCAGATGTGGATGGATCTGAACTGTTGGTTAACACTAATCAAATGTACAAAGGTCGTGTGTAAGAACACTTGACCAAATCCATTAGAAATTACTTTAACTTTCTATCCATGAACGACGATCAGAAGGGCAGAATTATGTATGTTTCATGTTTTGGGACCTATTAATGATTAATCACCAATCCAAATTTGATTGGAAATATTGGTCAAGCCCAAAATTGGCAACAGAACTGCCCACACATACTAGGACTTATTGCTGGATATGCATAATAAATACATCTATTTAAAATACTTATGTTTAGTTGGGTTTTGTATCAAGTGCTCTCAACATTTTGTCTGTGCATAGTTTACTTGGGACACACTTCTTTTCACTTCCTTTGTACTGGAAGTTCCAGTATTTTAGTTCCAATAATTAGATCCCAGTGGTTAGGAGTCCCTGCGAGAGCTGGGGAAATCTTTCACAATTGTATGTAAATATATTACATCAAAAGATTTTCTAAAGGAGACAAACTCTTTCTAACTTCTCATGTTGCAACTCTAAAAACAGACAAGGCGGCACACATCAAACTACAAATTATTTAACAAATATACTGCCAGCTGAAGTCTAAACTTCAGAGTATCTAGCTTATAGGTTTGATGTAACCCTGACCTGCAGATAAGATAACACTTTCCAGCAGGTGTAAGTATTGCATATTTTCACTATGGAAAGGTTTTCTCTAGTTCGAAGGCACTTTCTGTTTTGTAGCTTGACTATCAAACTAACTTCATAAAAATAAGTTACCGGTAGTTAAAACAAAACTATGAAATTATACAAATAAAACTAGTTTGTGATACATGAGGAACACGAAACTCTAAAAAAGTTATCAATAAAAATATAACGAGAATCAGACTGAAAATATTGGGATGGTCATAAACGTTGACAGGTTGACTGCATGTATGAGACAGGTGTCTTAGTGTACGTTAGTTCCTACATTTGTCATATATAAACTGGCCTATATCGGTTGTGATACAACTAATTATAACCATACCTGGCAATGATTATCTCAGGTTTGTGGATATATCTTTATTTACTGTGCAATGCAAAAACTGCTATAAAAACAGGAAATAAAGCAACTTGTTCTTTACATGAGTGTTTTATTATATGTACACAGCCATGCAATTCAATATATAGTCGCCCGCTTTATTAGGTACACCTGTTCACCTGCTTGTTAATGCAAATCTATCCAATCAGCCAATCACATGGCAGCCACCTAGTACATTTAGGAATGCAGACATTGTTAGGATGACCTGCTGATGTTCAAACTAAGCATCAAATAGGGTAGAAAGTTGATTTAAGTTTTTGAACATGGCATTGAATGTGATACCAGAGGGGCTGGTCTGAGTATTTCAGAAAACTGTATTTTCATGCACATTTTAGATTTTACTAAGAATGGTCCAATGAGAAATATTCAGTGAGTGGCAGTGAGCGAAAATATCCTGTTGATAGCCGAAGTTAGAGGTGACTGGCCAGACTGGTTTGAGAATACAGAAAGGCAACAATAACTCAAATAATCACTAAATACAACTGAAGTATGCCTACTACTAATTGGGCATTGCTTAAATGCCCCACCCCACTTTAGTTGCTGATCATGTACTTCCCCTTATGATTGCAGTGTACCAAATGCTACTTCTAACAAAATGAATGTTCAGAGCACCTTGTTAAATCTATACCACTAACAGATATGGCAGAAAGCAGTTCAACCCAGTACCAGCATGGTGTACCTAGTAAAGTGGTCATGAGTGTATACTACAACAAAACAGGTTTAGATTAGAAACTGAAATGAGTATGGAACCCAATACAGGTAGTCCCGAATTAGGGACATCAGACATACCAACGGGGCTTCCCTGCTCGCTCCTGTGCAGGACAAAGGCTTGATGGGGGGAGGGGCCGTCTCCATGTCTTGCAGAAGAAATCTTTTGCTAAACATAACTGAGGTTGTGGGTGATGTTAAGGACTGAGCTCTTTTGCAACCTCTTGTAACTCTTAAATGACCAAGACTCTGCTGTTGTTTCTTTTTGCATATCAAAGCACATCTTGCTCCAAACGTTAATGAATGTCTAGGCTCCATAAGGTTTTTTGTTTTTTTTTGCTTTGTTTGTGATTAGTTTACAAGATTTCATACAGTAACTGACACCATGCTGCTTAATAATATGTTGAGACAAACATCCGTCCTAATTGCATTTATTAAAATAATGTACCTGTTCTGACTTACATACAAATTCAACTTAAGAACAAACCTACAGTCCCTATCTCGTATGTAACCCGGGGACTACCTGTAAATGTTTACATCATGTGGTCCTCATAAAAAGAGTGAGGATACATTTAAACAGATTGTGACAGCACATCTTTCTTGGCAACAGCTCTGTAAATTACTAGAGAACATTAGAACCCCAATATCACCTATCCTGAGCTCTTTCAAGTTCCATCAATGTATCACTCTTTATTTCTCAACAACCCGTATTACCAGACAGACTCTACATGACCAATTTTACCTTAAAGTAAGTGTATCACAACTTTAGCTAAGTGTTAATGGAAGTGTTTACAACCAATGAATGAATTTTTGGTTTTAGGCAGGAGAACTCTGATTGTATGGGTGGAGAGTACAGACAGAAAAGTAAAAGATATTCTAATCTGATCACTTAACCCCCCAATAACTTTTTGTAAAGTGAAAACCAATTGCAAAATACAACATTTTACTCTTTATTGTGTCTGATTATGTATGATTATACTGGAATTATACCATGTTTATATGTATTTATCAAATAAAAAATAAATGTTTTATATGTTGAAGTAATTTACAAATTAATATAAATAAACACTTTTGTAGTGTAGTGAACTGAAGTTCAGGGATAATTTGTTTAGAAACAAAAATATACCGGTAAGTAATGGTTACAAGTAATGCGTATACCTGTTTATGAAGGAACCTGTCTGCTATGGTAATTCATCCATTCCTACTATGAATCCAAGTGATCGAAGGTCCTGCTACACTAGGAAACACCAGAACATAACAATATACCAGCTAAGTGAGTTGTTATCTGGCATCCAGAGCACTCTATACAAAATATTAGGCATTACTCTCAATATATGATTGATATTACTCTGAATGACATACCTACAACTTATAGTACGGGCAACATGGTATGTCAACATTTTTTAATATGTTTGCTGGACCACTGCAAAATATATTAGAAGCCCTATGGCCAAGCTTTCCCTATGCACTGAGTAAGATTGCGTACACATTTTTTCTGTTGAATTTAACTTATATTCAGAGTTACTGAATCTACAGTTCTACATAAAGTGTAATTTGGTAAAAAAAATAGATTTCTATTTATTATTGCAGTGTTTTTAATATGACCTACATTTTTAAATACATGATCTTTCATTTTGTTATGATATAGGAATGGTACACAGACACCACAGAGTGCTCTTCGTAGTATATATATATATATATATATATATATATATATAAACAACAGTTTAGGTATAATATCAAACATATCAGTTTGTTGTTTTCAGTGGGTTATCCTACTCATTGACTTGCACTTAAAGTATGTGAAATGAGAAAAAATGTTCAATTCCTACAAAATGAGGTTAAACACAGATCTCACAATGGGTTTGATTCAAAATTTCACCATTTTCATTTTACATTAACTTCAAGCAGACACATTTCTAAAGGGTTTGACAAAGTAACAATGGTCTCATAGCCAACATTTTACCAGTGTGCCAGGGAAACATTGGTAAAAAACAAGTTGTGAAGGTTCGCAGTGGGCAGGAGTGCTTCATGATATGCAATTGGCAAGGGGAACATCAGTTCAACTTTAATAAATCACTCCATCTCTACTGCCCCAAGAATAATGACAGAATATACAATAAAACAGTGTACAGACGTTAAACTTTCATCATCCCACAACAATATTTGTGATTGACTTCCCCCCAACAATGTTAAGTCATCTGATTGGTGAACAACCGACAGCTAATAACTGCTACCATTTCCTATGGAGGAGGACGCAATGGAGTGCCTCCATGTTATCCAGAAAGAACAGCTCTTTATGTACTAAACTACTCCTACTGTCACTGAAAACACTAATGATCATTTCCATCAACAGTCATGTTACAGTGTATAGGCTGATCTTTAGTACATATATCTAAATAGATATTTAGAAAACTGCAAACATCTTAACAGGCAGTAATGATCAAAATAACTGACAGCAGTTTTAATTTGCCCCTATGCTAAAAAAAAAAAATCTCACAAAAAATTATAGCAATATAAACCCAAGGAGCAAACCTTTACCCACTCCATCCAAAAAGCACACTTCATATTTTGCACACAACCTTCAGTTCTGCAGCCCATGGAAATCTAACAGATTATGTTTACCATTTAAAACAAGGCAGCAAAATGCAGATTTCAAAAGGTACACACAGATGGTGCTTGTTGCGGCGTTCTGCCTGGGTGCAATGACTGTCAACAGACTGCACAAAGTTGTGTACATTATAGAAAAATCATCACCAGAACATATCAGTGTGAATTGGCATTTCAAGGTAACCAACAACTTCATACAATGCAAAAACTGGGCATCTTAGCATTTCCTGGAAAGGTTTAAACATTAGTTATTCAATTTACTCAGGGTGAAAATTTGTACTTAACTGTAATGTGTATACAACATTATGACAGTATATCATGCCCCATTACCAATATATATTATAATAAAAAGCCTTGCAGATACATAGCTGTATCCATCTGTGAACAGAAAACTCTCAGCTTTAGCTGCCACAACTGGAGTCTAAGAGCTAATATTATCTGTACACCAAAACAGATCTTTTTACAGATACTGAATGAAGTTGTCACCATCATCTCACTTTGGTGACATTGATCTATAACTACTGTAATATATAAGACCTTCACCCTCATCATCTAAAGAAATCTAAGCATGCTATGGAATACAGAGAGGATTTACACAGATTGTATTGTAGTATCACCTGCAGTGCTACCAGGATCATTGTTCAGTATGCAGTAATCATAAAGCAATTGTCAGCATATAGTTGTCTAGTCTGCAGATGATGAGACATAAACTGAATAAATAAGCAATGCATCAAAGTGTGATGAGACACAGGAGATTGCATGCAGTGCAGTGACTTGGATGAGAAGTGCACAGGTATAGTGTGATCAGCCTGGCTATATTGCTGCTGTCAGTGTGCAGCCAGACACATGTGCAGGGCACTACTTACCTCTCACTAGGAAGACTTGCACAGTGCTGGATCCTCCTGCTCCTCTCTGATGATAGTCTGCAGTGTTCCAGGCTACACAAGCCAGCTTTGTGCCCCAGCAGCCCGGCCATACAGATGCTGGCTGGAGGTGTGGACAGTGAAGGGGAGTGGAGGTTGGAGAGGATGCAAAGCAGGACAGCAGCGCATGCTGGAGATAGGACTGCAATGACTCGGGGGCGACACCTAGCGGCAATTCCCAGAATATCACCGATACTAAGGTACACCTGTAAAGGTAAGCTATGAAGGCAGGTGCACCTTTCTGCTTCATTACAACGTTATTTAAACTATATGTTTCTCAAACAGGGTTCCTCCAGAGTTCAATAGGGGTTTCCTGGGAAATGAGCAATTTGTATGGTCAGTTTCATAGATAGCAATGATCTTATTGGAAATTCTTTCCCCCTGATCAGCAATGTAAGAGACATTCTTCTTACTGACCATCATGCTAATATACTGTGAGCGGTGGATATAGTAATTATAGCAGTGATCCTTGAAGACCTGAACGTTATGATTTATTCATGTTTAAATAGTCAAGAAAGGATATCCTACGCTGTATATCATGGTGTAATGTAGAGCTTGGCTGACAGCTGCCAAAGACAATGTACCTTCTGTGCGTGCGTCATCATCAGTGGCCATCCAATGACCCGAGGGGATCATCTGTCTTCATGGAAGTCCGCAGTCATCACTGCAGGGTGGCTGCACACAGGTAAGTATGTCCCATTATTGGTAAGTATGCTGTGCAGAGTTGCTGATAATGGCAGAAACTCACCACCCACCAACAAGTTTAGTACTGCTTTAATATACCCAGTATCTAGGCCTAACCCCCCTACGCAGTTCTTAAACCTGCAGTGAAAGCAAATTCACCATGTCTTCACTGGTGCCCACATCTCCACCCATTCTTTTTCCAGGTTTGGGCTTTTCAACTATTTTGATTACTGGGCTGTGCATGTGCATAGGTATGCTGATATCGCAGCTCTGTGCATGTTCCACAGAAGACTGCAAACAGGCAGGTAAGATTGGTTTATATAAAACCCAAATGTTCACTCTAATGTTCACAATTTTTTTTATTTTTTGGTTTTAGTTTCACTTGAGGCAGAAGTTAACCTATGCAATACCTAACTGGTAATACTAACCTTCCAGAACACTGCCTAAGCCTAACCTACAAGGTAGGACAGTTCCACAGGTGGGCTATTTCTGCAAAACATCCCAACACTGCCCCAGAATTTCATATCCAGCCTTTGTGTTTGTTGAATTTGTGCAGAGTATGTTTTTTCCATTTGATGAGTTAATAAAAAAATACTGGTGATCAAGCCCAGTTTTTTTTCACTAAAAGCAAACATTTTACCATGACCAGCTTTATATGGTACAGAGTACTTTATAGTTTGTAAAGCTGGTTATGCTTGAAAACCATTTGCTCGCACTTGAATTTTATAGCCAAAACATTATTTTTGGGAGATCTCTCCTTAGCATGGATGTAATGGCTAGCAGATAGTGATATCCTATGTCTGGTATTACTAGCCCTTTAAACCTCCCCCGCACACATGGCATTACACATAATTTCCACTCATCATCTCTTTGTTGATGTTGACATTTTGTTAAAAGCAGTGGAATCATTGAATTTCAACCAAAGTTCATTGCCACTTAGTATCTAAATTCAAAAGCGTGGAGCTTAGTAAAAATCGGTCACCATTTTTGCTTTGATCTCTATTCCTGGTTTGAATATTAACTAAATGACAGGTTTGAACACGATGGCATGTTGATTCTTCAAACCAACCTTGTTTACAATTCTTTTTCTAGTCTGAAACTTTCATTCTGTAATGATTTTTCAATTTAGACGATGCTTGCTTGTTGTTACCACATAATGATAATGTGTACTGTTCTTCGTAAATCATCTAGTTTAGCAAGCAGAGTTGTGCAGTTTCATATTGGATGAAAATTTGCTCCATGCAGAGCCCACATAACAGACTTAGAGTTTGGGTCTTTGAAAAACTCAGTACTGTATAAAATGTATCTTTTCTTCCAAACTATGAATTAATATGGATGTTAACCAAAAAGAATTTCCCCCATCTACATGGATACAAAAACAATCCATAAAGTGTATATAAACCCTCATTATAAACCAATGACAAGTTGTTGTTTACTCATTCCTACCTCTGCATTTACTAATTTCTTGCTGTAGGCTTTTCTATGGACCAGTACACTACGCTTTTAGCTTTATTGGCATTATTGCCAGTCACACTTCAGCATTATCATGTCATCTTGTAATCAGATTATTTGAGCTGGCCATGTCATTGTGCATCAATGTTCTATTTTTTAGACCCTTGTAATATTTGAAATCTGGGAGCTGAGTTGGTATAAGTTCTGTAGTTATCACTGACTATCTGACTTTACTAACTAATCAGTCAATGACCCACTATCTACTCAGTCAATGACCTAGAAAAGCATGCAGACAATCTAGAAAGCAAAGTAACTTAAAAAAAAACAAGCTAATGACAGCAGATCACTAGATCTATCCTTACATGCTCCCTGTAAAAGATTTTCCAGTACATTGTAAAATCAATGACTTAATCTTCAGACTTGAGAATGTCTGTTATCAATTATTAACAATCACTTACAATTGACAGTTGAGGCCTTGGGCTGTATACCAGTGATTCTGATTTCTGTATCTGATCTTGACATATATTATCATTTGTCTATCTCCTGCCTTATGCTTTGGTACTTCGCTGCCTACAGGTTGCTGATGTTCTGACTTTGTCTCTGTTACCAATATGCCCACCCATTGTTTCCTATTTTGATTTCTATCATGTCTTCTTAACCAGGGTATTTAGACTGGAGCATTAGAAGAGCCCGTCTATTGTTTTCAAAGGCTTCCCATTCAGATACATGACACAAATAGCATTTCCCTGAATTCTGTAATGCAAGAACTGAGTTTTCATGTGTTACTTTTACAACTCAATAGCTTCTATGCTTTTACAAGTAACTGTTAAGGTTACAAACAGTGATCAAATGTCTCATTGAGAACAAAGGAGAGATGAGATTCCCATCTTCAGGCTCATTAGCATCTTCCAGCAAATAAATTGTGTCCTTTTTCTGATTTATTAGGATTAGGATTAGGAGATCATACAAATATTTTATAAATAAATATAATAGAAACTGTTAATCTCTGCATATAATAATGCAAGCTTTAGATTTTTGGAGTTTCTTATTGCCCTATGGATGCTCTACTTGGTCTGATCCTCACTCTGTCTATGATCTTAGTGACTGTAACCATTTATGTCATGTTTTTGGTTATTACAGTGGGCCTTGTTATAACATGGAAAGCTGCGCAAGTCCTGGATAAAAGTTGTGTAAAAATAATTATAAATTGATTCCCTTGTAGAGGTTGTAATTATTCCGTAGACAGAAAATCCAGTGAAAGCTGCCGTCAGGCACAGTTGTTGATCTACATATGTGTTGAACTAACTTTTAGTATCTCTGGCTCTGGACCATCATCAAAAAAGGACTTGTATGGAAAGTTTTATTATGTGATGGTATGCATGTTTAAGAAAAAAATAACACAATGCATTTTTAAAAATAATAAACCTCTCACTTTATTTCAAGCATGTCAACAAAACAAGTCAATACCAAACATATTTAAGGGACAGTACTTTTGAGGATATTTTCATACAGTGCCAACATAGCTTCTGACACGTTTATCCACCCAAAGACTTGAATGTATGCAGTTTACTTAGTCACAGGAAAAAAAGAAATGTTTAAACATACAAAATAACTGGTGAAAATCAGGATTTTCATTGTAAGCAATATTTTCTTTTTGGTCAAAAAAGAGGTTTTAGTTAGAAACATCATTTGCTGCCATTTGCAAACACAATATGAAATTATTTCTAAAACACTGTACATGTAGTACAAAAACAAAAAAGACTGAAACAGCAGAGAACATTGTAAAATGTGCAGGCACAAGGAACATTATTGTGTTCCCAGCATAGAGCATTGAATGGCCATCTTCACATACAGAGATGATGAAGAACCACAGGATTCAGGGTACAACTGGGGCATGTCTAGGCACAAATGAATATCTGTAAAAAAACTAAAATGATATATATGTGCTGTAATGAAAAAAAAAAACCAAAAAAAAAAAACCAAAACAATAATACATTAAAAACACTGGTCTAATGGACAGCCATAATATTGTTGTTTCAAAATGAGCAGCTTTTTGGATTGCTTAACACAAACACCTTTTCTGTTTTCCTTGCAGATAAATAGTAGCTAATGTGGTCCAGTGTTTGATGCTCCCTTCTACCACTTTGTCCAACCCCTCCACTGCCTGTTTCTTATTGACAGTGCATTTGGGCAATTAAAGCATTTAAAGCTTCCTTAAATCATGAGTTTCTATCCCTACTAAAGATATATACAGCTATGAAATGCTAAAGAAAAGTGGCCACACATTGAAAAAAACAATTCCATATGGGACCTGGAAATAGGAGGTCTAGGACATCATCAATAAAATGAATATTACACAGAAAAAGCTGTCTTTAAAAAAAAAAGAAATTTAACATAGATATGCCATCAGAATTTTATATATAAATAAAAATGTAACTAACAGAACAGTGCAAGGAAAAATAGTGCAAATTCCAGTACTTGCAGTAACCAATCAGGATCCATCTTGAACTGAACTAGCTTTAGTAAAGCATATGTTGACTGGTTGTCATGAGATGCTGCACTTTGTTCCTTCTTGTGAGAATTAAATAAGCCTGACAGACCTTTTATAAGCACTATGTATTTAATATTAAATCTAGAACATCCAATCCAAAAACCGGGCAGTGAAAAAGTATTTATGGTATCCACAGACAGAGCTCATCTTGAACAAATAGGGAGTCTCTAATTGTTGTAGGTAGGTAAAAAAAAGGTCATATGTGTACAAAGGAAGAAAAGAAATAAAGTGCACAATTTGCCTGCTACTACAGATCAGGATTTCAGTATCTAGATGGTGTTTTTTTTCTACTACTAGATAGGTGCAATGAGGACTACACTAGAGCAGTAAAATTGTGCCGTAACTAATTGCAGCATACTTGCTAATGATAGCCAAACACAATTAATATTTCAAATGATGTAAAGGCTATTTTTTTTTTTCTAAAAAGTAAGTATTATACATTTTTAATAGCACTGAGCTGAAGCAGAAGTAGGTACAATATTAATCTGCATCATTAAGAGATTTGGCATACTGGAAAATGTAATTCTAGTTACTTTGTACACAATAGGCTATTACTGAATATTAGGTAAAAAAAAAAAAATCTTTGTGCCAACCTTAAACCGAACCAACATAAACATGCAATGACATGAGCATAGGTGCCATAAGACATTGGAAGATGTCAATAGAATGCGAGAAATGCTCAAGGCTCATTTGTTGGTTCTCCATTCTGGCTGGTTGAAAAAGTTTGTCCAATTGCTACTGTTTTACCCTGGTCTTTGCATTAGATGTATACAGCACACATCCTCAATGTAAGCTCTATAGTCAAAGCATTAGTTTTTAAGGATCTGGAGATTGTTATAGATAACTGACAGTATTCACATGGTTGCACATCTTATTTACCTCCTAGTTGTCTATGATGGCCTGAATGCTACATGTAATTGTGTAGATTATGTACAGAGAATGACGGTTAGACCTATCTGCTAATAAAGGTTTGTGTATTGGCCACTGCTGACAAGATATCTGCTGGGATACCGCCAGGATGTGGTCCCTAATGATTTATTCTATTGTCCCTGAATGACCTTAGTCATTAGCTAACAGGTTAAAGCTTTTTATTGTCCGTTATATGTAACTTAAAATATACCAATCAGCAAAAACATTAAAAACATTGACAGCTGAAGTGAATAACATTATCCCATTATAACTGCACCTGTCAATGGGTGGGATTTATTAGGTGACTATCAAAGTGAATTTCACAATGTCCATGGCTAAAGCCAGCTTCAGATTATTTGCCAAAATAATCCATGGAAGGATGACCGATGAACTGGGTCTTGGGCACCTAAGGCTTACTGATGTTTTTGTTGGGGGAGGTTAGTCTGTCTGGTCTAATTCTACAGAAGAGCTAATGGACCACAAATTCCCCCCAAAAAGTGTTGTTAGCAATGAGAGAAAGATGTCCGAACACACCATGCATAGCAGCTTGCTGGTTAGCAGAAGTCCATGTAATGTGCACATGTTAAGATCTGTGCGATGCCAAAAGTGCCTACAATGGGAACATGAGTGTCTAAATCAGACAACAGAGAAATAAATGAAAGAAGGTAACGTGGTCTAATGAATCACTTTTTCTTTAAACTTATACAACTTATACAATACTAGGTAGTAGGATGGGAAGAAGGCAGTGGAGGCAATATGACTTGTGTCAGTTTGGTTTGCAGGACACCTCCAGAAGTCTTGTGTAGTGCATACATCAATGGATCAGAACTTATTTAGTGGCACAAGACCTTCACAATACTTGTCAGGATGTTTTAATGTTTTGGCTGATCAGTGTATACACCATGAAACAAACTTTTTCTGGTTTTACCAAATGTGCAGGGTATAAAGGCTCCAATGAAACTCAACAAAATATCATAGATGCATCTGATTTTATAGTATATAGTATATATATATATAGCCAAATGATTCAGGAAATATTCAAGCATATGTTATGTGTTTTTGGTTAGTTTGCATTTTATCTGTAGTGTACAATTGAGACCAGATTTAGCTTAATCAGTAACAAAATTAATAATAGTAAAATGTTAACCAAAGCATAAAGCATAATGCTAGCAATAGTATAGTAAGCTTTCTTTACATTTTGACTGTACCTTTAGCTGGACATTTCCTTTTCTGTTAATATATGCAGTTTTACAAAGCAGACTTATCTCATAGGTTTCTTTCCTGCAGTTATAACGGCACTTATAATCAAACTATCCTAGGAAGAAGCACAGGGGTTAATTTTTAAGAACTGGAGTTAAAAAAAAAGAATAGAGACATATACTGAGTATATTGAATTGTTCAAAAAGTGAGGGACCCACTCTATGAACGTTTCCCCCTCTAGAACATGATTTGTGGTCATGTTATTAAAGAAAAATGATAACATGCATGTTTACCCAAACTATATTTTTTTAGTTTCAGATAAAGTGGGGAAAGATTGGATCTCTTGGATTGGATTTTTTTGGAAGAGTTTCCTGAATTTTTTGAAGAAGCGGTGATCAAAAAACAAGTTGCCATATCATAGTGTATCACTTTTTAAAATTAGATTTATAAAATGGAGATTTTTTTTTATATGGTGGCAATGAGTGCTTTTATGGCTGTGCCATATTTCACTAGAATGGAGTAAATAATAATAATAATAATAATAATAACTGATTATCTTTGGAAGTGTTGTATGTGGCCCATCCACTTCCACATCTGCAGTAGTGGTATACATGACGCCATTACAGCTACTTTTCAAAAGTAGTGAACACTTTTGACCACCACTAATCATCTTTGTGGCCTGTTGCTTTCTGGTGATATGTATTGGCGTGACTTTATTGATTTGACAGTACCGGTAAATGGCAGTGATTGCCAGTTTATTCAAAACCTGGTCAATGTGACAGTGAGAGGTAATCTCTAAAATGGAGTCTCTAGTTGCAGGAAAAATCTGAGAGGCTCTAATCCTTCCCCAATATCCCCAAAAAAAGTTATAAAGTTTTAGGTGGACATGCACTTTGCAATTTGGACAGATTTAGGGGTTGATTTAGGACTACCTCTGGGATTTGTTTCAAATTAACAGTTTTTAGAGTAGGTTCAAATTTAGGGAAACGATCAGATTAGGGATAAAGTTTGCACTTTACGTATCCCAGACAGAGGTTTCATTCGAGATCATGGTAATTTAGCACTACTTTGTCATGCGATTTTGGGTATAAAAAATGACTCTTTTACCTGTGAAAATTCTTTGATGGTGGTAATGACATCAGTTTTATTGCCATGGATGCCCACTCAAGCACCAGTCTTTTTTTTTATACTCCAGTTGTATTAAATCAACCTCAGTAAATGCTAAAGGACACATGAGCACAAATAGGAATCCAGATAGGAACTATTGGTAGGAGGAACACGACTAATATATATTTGGCAACTTACAATGACATGACTGTTAGACAGAGTTTCTTGAAAAGAAATGAACACAGGGGAAACACCAGCTTGTTCTTTTGGTACCAGCACAGGAGGAAAAAAGAACAAGATGTTCAGTTAGACAATACGCTATGCTGTATTCACCAGCTACCTTTTGACTTGAACATATAATAGAAATCATTCACACTCAGTTCAGTAGTATAAAAACAACTAAAGCAGACGTGACTAATAAACCACATAGATCTCTGAACAGGTAACAAGGAAAATGTATAGTGCTCTCAGTCACACAGTGCCAGACTGTGAAGATTGTTCTTTGCTGCAGTGCTTAAAAAAATAAACCAAAAGCCTTCCAGGCCCAGAGAGAAGCAATCTCTCCTAATGTTAAACAGTGGTGGTCGGCATCCAAGAGGCTATTGTTTTTACAACAATCATTTTGCTGTATTTTCTAACTTTTAAAGTAAAATAAGAGTTCATAAAGGCCTGCAGTGGTGATCTATCACACGGATGTTTCCAACCCTGACCGGCTGAGGTATGAGCCCGTACTGGAGCTATAGCGGGTATTGGAATAGCCAAAGAGGGATGGAAGGTGGAAATAATCATTGCCTTGCCAGTGAGTAAGCATCACTTTTTTAGAAAAATAATTAGACCTGCTGGCTGCAGCACTGTTGAATTCGTTGCTTTGGTAGTTTGGGCTCTGCATGGAGGCTAGAGGCGTGAACTCAGAAACATGGTCCTGAGACAGGCTGGAAGCATTCTGTGGAGAGAGAACACAAGTTAGAAAACAGAAACGCTAGGTATTTTGTCTTTCATTGTATGAACTGAACAAGAATATTAGTAATTTCACCCACCCAGATGGAAGAACCCAGCCTGGTAGCCCTTATCACAAAGATTATTCATATACGGCTGAGTCTACATGAACTGTTTCTCCAGCGTTTAACCTGAGGCTTTAAAGCCCATGTTTGAATTTTAAGCTTGCCTTTAAACTGCTGGAAAACATCTATGTCGCTCTTTGCTGAGTTTTATTGGGATTATGTTTTCAGGCATTTTTAAAACTTTATAAAAAATTATTGGAAACATTTGCTAACAAATAGCAAAAGACTTATAGGAAATCCATTCCAAGTTTGCTGGATGAAAGTGTATTCTCCCCATGGTCTTTATTATTTTCTAAATCCCTGGCCAACACTAAATATAATTGTCAGGAAAGCCAGAGAAAAGTAAAAAGTCCTTATCCATTTGTTTGGGATAGGCGCTAAAAGTATTGAAGCAAAGGGGTCTTTACCACACACAAGCACCTAGCATTAATAGAATCAGGAAATAATTCATTCCATGCCAGCTAAATCCATAAGACTGCACAGTTTGGCATCACTATGTATATAGCAGAGTCCATCAGATGGCGTGATCTGTCTTAATTCCACTAGCACAAAGACCCAGAAATATACTTATGGCATTATTCAATAAGAATTCCTAATCATAAAGACTGAGAGACTGTGGCAAAGAGACTAAAATTATGTTAGGTAAATGCATCATCTGTCTTTTTCTTGTCCCAAACTTACAACACTGGATAGTTTCTTATGTTATATTTGCTTGTCAATTCTTAAAGAATCACCATCAAAGACCAGAACATTGTATTCTCTTACCTATATATAATTTGTTTAAATAATTAAAGTATTTAGTATATTAATTCCCCTTTTTGTACATGTCATTATATATTTTATCAGGAGTAGGACCTTGCTGGGGGGGGTGCACCGGCCAGAGCCGCAGACCATGTCCCCCGTATAGATCGCAGGCTCTGGGTGGTGGGCTGGTTGTGAGCTCCGAGGCAGGTCTGAGCCTGTGTTAGGAGAGTGGGAGGGTTCTGTCATCATGACATCACTCTGGGGGAAGTGTCTTCCCCTTTAAGTGACACACAGCTCCCCACGCATGTGCGGTCCGGAGTCCGTGAAATAAGTGGTCTGTGACAACCAAAACTGATCTGAAGTGTCTGGGAGGGGAGTGTGTGAGATGCAAATGAAGGAGGATTTGGCACAGGGAAGATAGGAGGCTTGCGCATCACTTACTAACTGGTTTTAGATTTCGTTTAGATTGTTATACAAATGCCCTTAGTTGTACTTTTAGCACTTCAAGGCAGCTTGTTGTAGCAATAAGAGTAGCTGAGCAGGCCTCGTTTATGAAAGGTAAAACATTATCTCTGTTAAGGAAGGTTCAGAACTACCTTGTAATTCAGTGATCCTGCACAGCCAGTGCCTTGTCGCTGAAACATTAGCAGCGCCGATTCCTAAAGAACGACCATTTGCACGGATGGCAGCAGTGAGCAGCACTAGTGCCATTCATTGCCGCCCTTGTTTATTCATTCATATTCTCTTTAGAGCAGCTGCAGGGAGATGCTACCTATTAGTGTCTCCCAAGAGGCAGTGGTAAATGCACTGTAACCTTCCCTCTGATGTGAACTTAACCTTAGTCTATTACCCAACATCAATCAATTAAAAACATCCTTGACGTAAGAACGTTTTATTGGTTGCTGTGGAGCAACACAGTGTGTTCCACACTTCCATATATGAAACCCAAAATTATTTTCTGGCAAGATTTCCTGCCTACACAAGTATTCATTTGGGTAATAGAAATATTTAGCGGAAGGCCAAATCATTTCAAAACAGATAATTGATTACTTACATTTTCCAACATACTTACAACCTCCAATAGTAAAATACACGTTGTGACATTAATAAAAAATAATAATAAAAAACAGTGATAGCAAAAAGATTTGGAGGAAAATACTGAGAGTCAGCACACCAATAGAAAAACATAATGATCATACATATCTCATACGGTACCTATCGAGTGAGCTTGCTGCACTTATCTGCTTACAGCACTGGATTCTTCCAGAAGTGGCCCCTCAATGCCCGACTTTAGTTTCAATGTCTGCTGTAGGGATGAGGAAGAACACTAAGATATGTTCTGGGTGTCACTTCTGAATTTATACACATGGAGAGAGCTATATATGCATCAAGTGACATTTACTTGTGGTACCTGGTGGGTTAGGTCAGTCTCCAGCTTCTTTTATATCTTGTATACTCAAATAGTGGGTGTTTTTTGTTTTCTTCTTATTTGGATTTTCCACTCACCTCCATGTTACAACATCTGCTGTTGCATTATGCATATTATAAAAAAAATGCAAGGTCCAACAGGGTGACCAGCAAGCCTTTGTTAGTCAAAACTTTTTTCTATAATTTTGTATAGAGTGGTGAAGGGTTGGAACCCCGCAAGATGTTTGCCTCTATTCTTAAAGGGAACTCAAGAAACAGATAAAGAATTAGCACATTTTCCAGTGTCTTTGTTGCAGATTTTCTTGAATTGTGTAACTGCTGTCAGCAGGACAGAAAGTGTAGGTAAATCCCCCTAATGGAGTCCCGGAGAGAAGTAAAAACCCAATAGGAGTTCCAATACTTCTCTACTTTATCAAAAACTATTGAAAGGATTTTGGCTTTACATAAACGTTAACTATGATAACAAATAAAAGTGTAGGTAATGGCAAACTTTTTCTTTTAGTTTTGCATATTATAAACAGCTATATCCTTTGACAGGCTTTTTATACTCTGTGCCCTTGGTTAGGAGATTTAGCCTTTTTTGTCCTGGTAACTATTGTCACTGAGCCAAAAAAGTGAGGGGAAATTCAAATGGTTTGTCACCAGAACAGAAGGCAAGAGGAAATCTCCGAATGGGCAAACCAGTACCAACTATCTAAGCAGAGGCTTTCCCTCACTTTGGGGAGATTTCCTATTATTTCTCATGTGTAACCAGAAGACAAATTACCTGATGGAGGTTTTGCCCATTCCTAATCTATCAAAAACTAATAAAAAAGAAAAAAGTTTGAGCCATACATACACTTTCTGATCATGTTTTAAAAAAATTATGTTGTTATACCCTTTTTATTATAGCCTTTAAAGTAGCAAAAAGTCTTCTGTTTTCAGACAGACCATTTCCAAATATTTTACTATAAAGATGATATAAAGATTTATTTAATGATAAAATCATTGTGTCTACCATAGTACTCATATCATATCATTAAGGAATTACAAAAAAATGTCTTATTGAGTTCTATCTTCCTGTGACAACCACAAACTCTAAATGAGCTATGAATAGTGTAGCTAAAGGCAAGCATTGCATTGTGATCGAGATGACAGCCCAAAATGATTGAATTATCAGGTTAGTTCATTATAAATAAAAAAAGCAAGCATGGAGATTGATTTTGCAAAATGATTGCTTCAGGAAAAATCGTGTGCAAGACAGAGACAAAATTGTAAAAGAAAAGAAGCAAGCAAAAATAAAAGTGCTGCTCTCAGGCCATATAAATCCTCCAAAGATTTTGCTGTACTTTGCAGCCAAGTCTATTAGTCCCACGTGCAATGATGAGACTCTGATGTACTGCTCTGGCTGTTGGCCACTAAAATATGGTACACCCATCATAGCATTGAAGTGTCATGGTAATTGAGTACAATGGATGTGTCCACTTAATAACAAACAAAGTTACAGGAATGACTTTTATTGTTCTTACTAAGAAATGTAAAAATTATAATGAGGATCAATCTAAATAGGGACTATTGATGTAAAGGTTTGCAAAGCTAGCAAAGGAAGCATATGTACCAATAATCAAACCTGGTGCTATATAGTCTTTCTTACCCCTTTACTGCTACTTCACCAAGCCCAATTCTCTGCATTAAACAGGCCACTACCAAGAGACACCCATCAGTGTATGCCTATTGGAGTGCATAGGTGATAAACCAAACTGAAATTTTCTTTTTGCAATCCAATAGTATGAAGGTCACTGGGTTGTGACATGGAATGGACCTGGAATTGAAATCTCCATCATAGAAAATAAAGTCTATTTAGACTGTTTAAAAAGACTATACACAAAACCCATGTGTTTTTCCGGGGCAAAGGGCTCCTATCATCAGGACTAAAAAGAACAACATGAAGAATCATAACTTATGAAAATCAAGCTGGGGATCATAATCAAATACTAATAACAATATTAGTAATCATACCAATAATGCTAATAATAAATGTTGCATAATATAATTGTAAGTTCGCTAATTCTTCCCCTCACTTTTCCATAGAGCAGAACAGTGCTGTATGTACAGTTCTCGTTCATGCATCTTTCAATTTTTTTGTAGTGAAAGATCCTTGAACGTGTGTACGTAGCCTAATACAGATCCATGTGATAATACTATAAGCAAAAATAGTTTTATAAAAAAAAATAAAATAAAAATAAACAAAGTTTTAGCTTCCACTTTGTCCACTTTCCCTAAAACATATTGGCTTTGTGTTATGTCTTTGTGTAAGTACAATGTGTTTCAATTCCAAAACTAATTAATCAGTCAGATTGTGAGGGTTCTCAAGCTGGCTCTACACATTTTTGAAAGTTCCACTTTCAAAATTTTAGATCAGTCAGGTCTTTATTGAAATGAAACATACTTACCTTCTGCAATAAAACCTATTTTACTCTGTCCTTTAGTGCATCCCTCCCCTGGGTCTAAATGAACTCCCGTGTGACTGCATGGGAGTTATGTCACCCCGGCCTGGCCAATCAAGATCCAAGAAGATTGAAACCAAGAAGAGGAGAAAAAAGAAGATGATGGAGCTCTCGACAGAATGGGCACAGGTGAGAATATTTTTAAAAAAGTGATCAGACAGGTAAGAACAGTTTTTTTGCAGAATGGACATTGCCTGTCTCTTCTGTAATAAAGCGCCTGCCTGATTTTTTTTTCTTTTTATAAAAAAAGGGCTTTAGTTCTGCTTTAATTATATAGATTATAATATTTATTGGATTTTCATGAATATTCAACATTAGGTAGTTGTCTTGTGTCATTTTAAGGGCTTGGAGATCAGTAACAGAGTATGTTTTCATTCTTTCAGCTAGAAGCACAGTACTATGATATTATAGAACAGCCTTTCTGAACCATTTTACTCCAGAGATATCATCAAAAAGTTTTTTAGATCTCAGTGAACTCCTGAACGAATCAAAGGGTCAGTGAAAAGTAAGCCCCCTTACAGTTCTGGACAGAATACAGACACACCTAAAAAGATCATTGGTGTCATGCTGCTGAATCGGCCAAATGGCTTTAAACCTGGACGTTTGCCAGAATCATAAGATGCAAGGCCAATCAACCACAGTGTAAGGAACCCTTAGCAACCTCTGAAGGAACCCTAGGGTTCCATGGAGCCTTGTTTGAGAATAGCTGTCCTAGTAAACCACTTGTGCCACTTTTTGACCTCAACATTACCCTAAAAAATCTATATGATGTGTAATCTTTCAGGGTTACTGCATAACCATAAATTTTATTTATTCTAACTAGAGAAACAAATGCCTGTTTTTTGTATCAGACAGCCAAACTCTATTTGGCATCCTTTGTCCAGCCTTCATTTCTATTCCATGTGAATCAGAAAAGGGCAACTGGAATCTGGCGTGTAGCTAAAAGCAACAGCACTTTTTTACCATTGTTTTCCCAACAGCATGGTCTTATGTAAAATAAAGCCAAAAAAGCTCAACTGTATCACAAACTAGAATAGATATTATTTCCCATCTAAATATTAATACAGAATTACTTATATTTATATTTCAATGACATAAATTGCAGGAACATAAACCAGGAAAATGAATGACAGGAGGACCCATGTGTCTGCAGAAGAAATAATGATCATGCAAAAGTCAGAAAAAAGTATCACCTTTAGATCCATTAGAAAGTTATATTGCCTGTGGTCTGAGAAAGCATAAAGATGGTGGACTGCTCAACAGAAAGGCACGGTTGTTTAGTCTGTGAGTTTCCCAGAAGATGGCAGCAGATGCCCACGTGCAATGTGTAAGCAAGGCAGCAGTTATTTATGCAAAGCAAGTAGAAGACAGCAAAGGGAGAAGGAAGAAGAAGAAACACAAGGGATACATTTTATTAAACACTAAAGCATTGCTAATGCATATTAGTGCAGTGTACGAAGAGAAAAGCTCAAAAGGTGAGTGTGAATACCTACATTACTTGCAAAGATTTATATACTGACCTCGGATGCCCCTATTGTACAGCCCGACCCATGTAATGCTGGCAGTGTTTTCATCTGAAATATAGCCAGGTGTCTGCCATAGTGCAATGCCCAGCTAATATAGATGAGTGAAGGTTGACCAAGGTGTGCATGAGGCAAAACTGTCAGGCCAGAAGACATAACTACTTTTTTCATTTGGAAGGCTTTCCTGGTATATCATCTAAAGTAGTGTTGCCCTTTTAATTCTTGCAGGACAATTAGCAATTTTGATTTAAATCTATTTCTGGATTAGGCCAATTCTGTGCCTGGGCAGAGAATTAATGTAGTCTCACCCAAAGTGAATTTATTAGTACATTGCAATATTTTATTTTATTGCCCTGCTGACAAGTTTTTTTTGTATTAGACTGTTATTTATAAGTATCATGACTACAGTTAAATAGAATAATTTTGTACATGTGCACACAACCCACATTTTGAGCTTTTTTTCTCTAATAGAATATTAGTTACAAATCACATATGATGCTTTTTCACTTGGAGAACATAAAAGCTAGAAGCAAACAAAGTACCTGAATACTGACTCATTAGAATCGAGTACATATCTAGCAAGAAGTGTATAAAATTCTATAACCCGTATAAACACACAACACCAGAGAAAAGCATAGAATTACATGCTAATGCTTAGGAAAATAAAAGCAGCTTTGTTCTATTTTTGGTAATCTGCTGCCATGTTTTTAACGCAACTGCAGTAATTGTTAGTGACAATGAGCTCAGAGTTATGAGGTCATCTGTAACTTGAATGTAATATATGTATAACAAAGTGCAGTAAACAGCAAACAAACAGAAATCACCTTTACCTAATCTGACCACCCGTAATTCAGTTACAGGCTACTAAATCTGTGCAATGTCTCAGACACGCACTGCCTAATAAGATTGGCTTGAATGTTCCATTTAATAAAATTTACACATATGCAGCACAGTCCCTTGTATGTTCCCTTTGACTTTCAGAGCTCTATCTACACTATAAAACTTAAGGCAAATAGTATTTAGATGTTGCCTATAGAAACCAATGAAGTTAGAGTTAAGCTAAGTACAGATGGTAAATTTTCTTTGCTGAAAACAATTTTTCCTGATATTTTCCAGTGAAAGCAGAGCAGACAAGCACTGTACACAATTTGGGGGAGGAGGAATGGTGCACCCTGCTGTGTTCTCCACCAAAGGAAATGACATGGTCATGTCATGGTCGGTCCTTTTGGGATCTGCGAAATGACAACAGGGGATTGCTGTACACATGCTAGATTTTCATTCAAGACTATCATTTGTTTCAGGCAACAATAATGTGTGTGTACATAAGTTTTTCTATCCTAGGCAAGAGAATGAAAACCAAAACCTGCCCAGTGATTCAGTAGTGGTAATTTTTTATGATAGGGTGAGTATGCGTACATGCATTCATTTCTTACCTATATTTTAAAAATCTATGTGTGCTGCTGCTTGAGGTCCCCGGTTCAAAGTGTGCTGCTGCTTGAGGTCCCCGGGCTCCCCTTAGCCCCAAGTAAGTGCGGAAGGGGAGCCCACTGTTGGCTACGTCCCTCACTGTCCATATTTATAGGTCTCCTCAAGTTTTATAAATGTAGAGATATGATTTCTGATTTATTGCTAGTTTATTGCATTTTAAAAAATCTTTGTTATTCTTTAAAAAAAAAAGTATAGCAAAACAGTACCAACTGACAGGTCATATATTTAAATGCAACCCATGAGAATGGCTGTTACCTGGCACACAAGAAAATCTAATCCAGGCTGCCACTGCCTAATTCCTGGTGGTAGGGTCAGTTCCAGTGCCCACCGTACACACACGTATGCTTGCAACAGGAGTAGTTTGGTTTCCGGGAGTCAGGCAATGGCAGACTTACTACACTGAATCTGAGCCAAGAATGTGATAGACACCTTCCTGGCAAGTTACATTTAATCCTTAAAGTGCATAAAAAGTATTCATTTAATGAATACATTACCAATGTTTTAATAACTAACATGAAAATAAATTCCTTGCAACAGACAACAACAGGAAATAAAATGAATATTTTTAAGTTTATTATTATTTTTTATTTGCCTCTACCTAGCATGTGTGATATTGATAATATTGCTTACCTGTATCCTTTCGGTGGCCGTGGGCCATAACAGTCTGCATATAACTTTCTTCAGGACATCTGGAAGAAGACTGACTGTAATGAGGAGTATAATGCCCAGCCACGCAGGACCACTGGACAACATTTGCATAAACACATAATACATCCTCTGATAATTGAGGAAAGGCCTATAAAGATAAAACACATGACGCATTATTCCAGTTATGCTATAGGATGTTAAAAAATAAAATTATAACTGGAAATATGTAATGAATAATGTTTTCATGCAACACACCAGTGCTAACTCAAAGACTAAAAATACCCCATTTCGACCTCCCTACAGACATTGGGACACCGTCTCTCAGGGGCCGCTTGTGGCCATCACAGTTCCCTTGCTTGTATTCCAGTTTCCGACAACAGATACTTGTACAGTGATCAATAAAACTGCCGTTCCAGCATCAGTGTTTATTAAAATGTAAACAAAACAGATGTACTGCGGTTTGGTTACAACTTTTATATTTATTCTGTTACATGGAGCTATAATCTCTACATAATTGAACACCTAGGTCTGACTTTACTAAAATCTGTAGTATATTCATAATAAAAAAAAATGAAATACAAAGCTAATACAAACTAAAAATAAAAATCTCTTACAAAACAAAGTGTCAGTGTCTAGCTGTCATTTTTTAATGCAGGCTAAAAAAATGAATAACAAACATTGTGTCGCTTTGCACATTTGTATTACTTGTTTTCCCAAATGTGTAGCAATGTACCATACATAACAAAGTTTATGAGAGTTGGCTTCTGGCATTCAGCACACACAGCAGCTGGGAGTGTCTGCAATACAACACCAGTTCGGAATAATAGAATGGCAGCTAGAGAACAGTTAACGTTAATAATTTATTTGTGTCTTTTAGGCATTCTGTTCAATACTAGACTTCATATGTATGTTTACTGCCAAACGGGCACCATGCAAAATGTTCATTAACCAATTACATCCAACAGTAAGGCCTGAAGTCAGAACCCACTATAAAAAAATGAATTAAGTAACGGAGAAAAAAAATATAACAATGGTTGAGATAAAATTTAAGGTGCAATCAAACAATTCTATTTCTTGGAAAATATCAAAAATCACCATGTGGGCATTAAAAAATATTGAACCCTCATAGCAAGCAGCAGATTTCTCATCTTGTTAGATTAAGAGCCGTTAGAAATATACAATATAGACTATTATTGGGTGAACTCTGCTTATTGCCCTTTGCCAAATGATATACCCTTATACCTACCTACTTTACACTGATCTTTGTATAACTGTATTGTGTGTAACAATGCAAGCCATAATGTCCCAGAAGAATCACTTACCAGACAATCCCTCCCCAAAGCAAAGAGAAGACTATATAGAATACAAGTGATCCCCAGATCACAAAGTGGTTGATCCATGTCCAGTATTGGGTATCCAGTGCAAGCTGAAATAAATAAAAACATTTTACATGAAAGCCATTAAATTGATCTTGTAGAAAGTTATAATTTGCCTGCCGTGTTAAAGGATAACTTGGCTACTCTTTACTTACATCTATAATAGAAACATAATCTGGCTAATGTGTCCCTACAAAATAACTACAACGTTTCCTTAGGCTTAAGTCTACACTGACATTTTTAAATGCTTAAAAATTCCCAAAACATGTCTGAATGCATTTATGGGCATTTTTACAAGCATTTAAAGGTGTTTTAAATGAGGTGTTTGAAAGCCTAAAAGTGCTTACAAATAGTACACATAAAAGGATATGCTGGGATTGTACACAGAAGATTAAAAACAAACAGGTAAATTTGTTTTATTGCAGCAAAGACATAGCATGTCCCTACTGCAACAAAGAGCTGTCTGCTTGCATTTCTTTGTTTTGACTCTTTAGTTTAATTTATTTGAAAAAGCAGATTACCTGATCTGTGTACCTCCCCAAGGCCAATGATGAAAAGATCAGCCATCTACAGCCAGACAAATTTCTCAACAATGGCAGCCCACATTTCACTCACCTAATTTTCTTTAAGTATCATCTAATACATTAATTTATCATTACATTTTTTGATCTGGCCAGAATATTTGCTTCAGACCTACACAAAATGTTTTTTTTTATCTTGTGTATGTTTCTCTTTTACAGATATCCATATATTGAAAGGTAAAATTTACTCTAATTTGGTGTGTGCATTTTCCAGACTAAATACAGATATCTAACAAACGATACTTAATGATAATTTAAAACAGAATTAAAGACAGATTGGTTTATTCTAACTACTACACCAATATCAAAGTCCCAACATAATGCTAAATATCTGTATTTATGCCATCCTGAAATGTGTATTACAAAGGTAAAATACAAATCATTGTTTTGGGAACATGACTCTGTATAACATACAGTTTATTGTTTTCAGGTACATTTTAGTACAGTTATTGAAAGTTTCCAGCCTTACCTTAAGAGTAACTGTAAATACTAGGACAGTGAATACCAGTGTTCCAAAGGTCCAGTTTCCCAGCATCTATAAAAATGTCAAAGCCAAAAAAAATTTGAAATTAAACGTTGAAATGTTTTTATTCTTTTCTTTTGTAATCAGCATCAAATATGGTTTAAATAGAACCTATTTAGGTACTTAGGACTGATAAAATAATTGACGTAATATTGCTTTATGAAAGCTAAATCAGGTTACTGTACCATTAAACATTTGTGCGTTTTGTGTAATGATTCTAGATCTGTGCATCAATCCATAGTAAAGCTTTAGCCGGTACTACTATTTATATTTGTGACTTCTATTACTAAGAAGGAGAGGGGACCTAAAATGTAAGAGTTTAACAGGTTCTAGAAGTGGGCAAACTTGTTTCTGTAACAAATGGGGAAAGCTCCTTACTATGAGAGATTTCCTCTAGCTTCCTGTAGTATCTCCTATATAGCAAGTAAAGGTAAATGTTCCCAATAATTCAAAGCCAAAAAAATCTATTTATGCATAAGGGGTTTAAACCCTTCCCTGCTAGATCCAAAGTGCAAAAAAAAAGTTTATACATACATTTTTATGAATATGACTGGTATTTTAAGTAAAACAACTAACACACAAGACAATGAAAAGACGACACTGTATAGGAGTTAAAGAATAGCCAAGGTCAAAGTTTGAGAACTGTAAACTACACCTGAACAAAAGGTGTATATGTTCAGGTGTCCATGTACAGCTACCAATTTACAAATTACAGGCTTAGGGATGGTCTGTCTTACATGCAGCAGTTTTGTTAGCGCTATAAATATTTTCTGTACTATTTTTTTTTTTTTTTTAAACGTTTTGGGAAAAGCTAATGATCTACATTACGTCACACTCCATAAGCGGATGCAAATAAAGGTAATATTTAAAAAGGTTTCTATCTAAAAGAGTCTAGTAGGAGATTGGATAGAACTGCACAGCATAACACATCAGTGGGCGCCTTACCATATAGGTGTTGGTTGTCAAGATCTGAGGAAAGCAACAGTGGCAGAAGCAAAAGAAACATAAACATAAACATGCACAGCACAACAAAACTATGAACATAAACCAGAAGGTGTGACACTGAAAGCGATGTGTATCAAGGCAAAACATCTGTAGCATAAAACTGCAAAATCTATATAGTTCCAGTTATATATCCACTTGTTACTGTCCTTTGCTATGATACATACCCTATTTATGCAGAAAATTGCTACACAATTATAACAACAAACACATTAATACATGCTTTTACCAAAAATTAAAATACTTTAATGTTTAGAATACTATGGGAAATGAATCTGCTTTTATAAAGATAACTGGGAAATCCTTGGTATTTTATTAGGTGATATGCTAAGGTTGGTTTACTGAAGGGGATGAAAATGTTCACACAAATATTCATTTGAACTAGCCAAATGAAGTGAAAACCCAATTACTGCTTACTTATTTCATAAGCACATGCTTGGCTAATTTCAGTGTTATTTAACCCAGTTTATGTTAGGGCCATGCTAGTAAATCAGCCTCCTTATGTTTAGAATGGGCTATATGTGTTATGCATCGTTTCTTTTAGTATTTGCTTGCATTTACTGATCATTTATGTACTGTTATTAAATAAACTCTGAGTCAGAAAGTCAATTTCCTGCACCTGCATATAGTGAAAGAGGGGTGAGACTTTGTACTTGTTCTGAACCCCCAGTAGCAAATGAGCCAAGAGCAACTAGATGGGCTGTTTTAGAAGTCATGTTACTTAAACGTCAATTCAAAATCACTGCGCATAGAAAAGAACCTTTATTTTAACACTGAAATTTTTTCAAAACCTAAAGTTTTTTAAATCTCATTGGGCTGAAAATTCCAGTGACTTAAAAAAATATGGATCCTTGCCATGGTTTGTTAGCTTTGTGAATTATGCTTCTGCTTGTATTAGTTTCTCAGAATCAATTTTTTTAAAGCTCAGTCAACACAATATTTTTAACTAATAAAAAGGAAAATTTAATGTATGATACGAAATCAAGCATAATAACTAGGTAATATAAGTATATACAGATATATATCAAACTTGGTAAAAGTAGGTAGGTAGCTTTTAAAGCATAATCTTCAGAAAAAAAGGTATAAATGTTTACTGTGATTTGTAGGATATTAGGAACCACAATCCTTTCTCTGCCTCAGATTTTTATGAACACATACCTGTCCATTACTAGTCACAGTGGCGTTGTCAAACAGGAAGTAGGCTCCAAAGAAAAACACAACTGCATCAAAAAGTCCAAGGAAAGTCCAATAAATGAACAGACGCCATCGCAGTAGAGCATTCTTGGCAATATCCCTAAAAAAAGATGTTTGTTTATCTTGCTTCATTTATTCCACATAGCAAGCAAACATGAAATTAACAATTTATTTTCAGGGCCTAGCGTTAAAATATTCACTGTACAGTTGTTCCTTTTTATAGCATTATCCTTATTAGGAGTTATAAAGCCAGTGCACCCTGTTCTGGCTATTTGTGAGGTTTCTACCTTTTTTTGTTGAGATTCACAGTTCCAAACTGCCTCTTTGTAGCAATTTACAAATGTGATATCATATCTAACATCACACCTGGAAATAAGTAAAGGAGAATGCTTTTTTTCATATAAATAATGCCTCAGTTTATTATCAGATCACTTTATATTTGAGTATAAATTGTACTTTTGGTGTGAAATTATAGCTAAAACTTTTATTAACCTGCTTGAAAAAAAAAAAGTTCTTTCTTTTTTTGGAGGGTGGGGGTGGTGGTAAAAATGTAAAATAATAAGGCTAATCAGAGATCAATCATTGGCGGAAGAAATTGAGCATAGTCAAGGCTTTTATACAGTTCAAAAAAAAGAAAATCATTGGTGGGCAAACCAGTCTTCAGATATTTAACCTCCCTAGCCGTAACCTGGAGTTTGACTCGGGGTAGAAAAAAGTTGCTAAAAGCAGTAACCCCGAGTCACACTCGGGGTAGGTATACCTATGGAAGTAATAGTAAATACAACGCTTACCTCCATCTTCTTCTCTCTTCCTCCGGCCGGCTTCTGCATCTAATGAGTCACCAGGGAGTTCCTGGTGACGTTGGTGCGTGTGTACGTTGCAAGCGGGACGGGAAAATCAAATATCATTTATATTGCATTCAATCCAAAATAACTGTATTGAATGCAATACATTGGATTTATAAGTGTAAAAGCAGTACAATGTTTTCAAGAACATTTATTTTACAGTATATATCATAGTATGAGTATAATATGTATTTTTTTTACATATAAATATATAGATTTTTAATGTATTCAATTTACTATTGACTTTGTGTTTCAAACTATATTATACTCATACTATTATATTATACTGTAAAATAAATTTTCATGGAAAACAATGTACCGCTTTTAGACATATAAAACCTGAAAGAAATGAACCGCTAGGGAGGTTAAAGGCCAAATCTCAATTGGAAAAATAGCTTCACTTATGATCATCATCTTTATTATTTTTATTCCATGTTCCCTTGTTCTGTTTACTTGTATGCCATTGCGTTTTTATAACATACCTGTATAACGTGGGATCCCTTTTCAGCATATCCATACTAACATGTTGTTCTATTAGACTATACAACAGTATAGGCAGTGAAGTGAAGCTGATATTGTACAGTGTTAGATATGCAGTATCATATAAAGGCTGAAAAACAAAAATGTTTGTAAAATTGGTTAATGTTTACTTCTAGCCTAACTGGTGAAATAAAGCACAATAACTTTAACCAGAAAGAGTTTTGGTAAATGTAAAAGTACAGGAATTACAATCACACTCCTTTTCCTCATAATGTAATATTTCTCCTGATCCCAGACTGCTGCAACTACACTTAATTCATTTCTTTTTTATTACTGACCTGCTGGGAAAATCCACAGAAGAACTGGTATAAAAACTGGGGGAAGATAAAGCACACATTCTGCAATACAAACAAAAATAATAATGAGAAAATAAAGGTAGGTTTAAGCTGCATGTGTTCATTGTAAATTGCTATTCTTACCTTATAAAAAAAGTATTGGACCAACTCTGCTATTCTAACATAATAAAAATGACCATGAACCAGAAGCATCTTCTTTAAATGTTTAAATTTAGGGATTGCATAGTCACTGTTCCTGGCTGCCTGTCTTCCCTCTTTGCCAATAACGCCTGAAAAACAAGAGAAGAATATGCACTTAAACAGAATATAGTTCCACGTATTTCAGTGAATTTTATGTTGCATGACAAGAGCCAGGGCTCTACCAAACTCCCGTGCTTAAGATGACTGGCAAGAGGGGTTATCAAGATATCTACTTGCCTTCATCAGATTGGAGCACCAGTAAATTTGGAAGCATTATCCCTTTCTTGGGCAACCCTTTCAAAATATCTTCTCAAAGCAGAGACATGTGAGCTACTATCCACTTGGCAGAAGGTTCCACATGCATTACTACCTTCTCATGGAAATACCTTGCCCGGTGTCATACTGGTTATGTCTTAAACGGGAGGACGTTATTTTAATGTGAAAGAAACATTACCTGTAGCATATAATGCTTGAACTGAGAAAGAGTTCCAAAATGAGAGTTCCAGCCAATCAGAAACCATCATTGCCCACAAAGATGCAGATAGATATTTTGTACGCATAGTTTACAAAAGGAAAAAAGAACACTTTACGTTCTGCCCATGTTCTCTCTATAGCAAACATTCCTACAGAATTCACACAGAATTGGAGCTTTCTTGATTTTCCATTTTCTGATGCACACTTTGGTCCTTTCAACCAGAAACAACTTAATTATTAGATACAAATATTATGTAGGGGAGGTCAAATCAAACTACTGAGTGCAGGGAGAGGAAAGGTTAAGTATTACATCTTTCTTGCTTTTCTTTCAGCATTGATGTTAGATATAGAGTGACTTTAGGCAGTTAGGCAGTAGCTAATTTACATTTAGCACAAAACTATAACGAGGAAGCATGTTGAAAAAGAGAGAGAAAACCTATTTTTAAAGTAAGAAAGTTTATTTTTTAAATAAATTACTCATAAACAATTGTGAGCTTGTTGATCTTTAATAATTCCAAGTGAGGACCATGCGGACAGAGATTCTGATTGGCTTGTAATAAACACACCATTTGGGATACAGCATACATACAGATCAATAATAATGTTCTTATTTTTCTTCCACATAATAAATGTTATTTTTATTCTGTCAGTCTCACCTCAGTTACTTCACAGCGATATGAATAGAATGAAAGGGGTTATTGGATGAAGGATTATTCACATACCAATGCCAACGTGTGCTTCAAGGATCATACTGACATCATTTGCACCATCTCCTATGGCCAGGGTAATTGGATGTTCTTTAGATGTCTTTATCAGTTTGACGATCTATAAAACAATTAACAACTTTCTGACGCACTGGATTACACACAACTGGCAAAACAAAAATATTAATCATCAATTATTTGATTTACAGAAGCTCAGAATACTACAAGATTATGAATTTACTTTGCCAGGGATATAATATAAGCTCTTCTCCCTGTACATGACTTATTATGTCTTTCAGAACAGGCTCCAGCTCTCTTGTCACTTATCATGTTACACAATAACTGTCTCCAAAGTTATGATTAGAACGCATTGTTTGTGGCTTTATGATGTCTGCCTAATATAATTGTATTCCACTAATCACATACCTAGAAGGAAAAGGGACAGCTTTATCATACTAAAGCTGCTGAGATCATTGTGACTTCTCATGTTTATATCCTTAATCCATGACACCTTCAATACTGATGCCAAGGCTACGTACACACGTGCAATATTTATTGTTGCAAAAGGAATGATTAATGACAGATCAACAAATATTCAGGATTATTTTGAACACTCGTATAGTGGATGATTCTGTACATGCTGTAATGATACGATCATTCAAAGATAATCCACCAATAATGTACACACACTAGATATGATCATTTGAAGGATGCAGGAAGTGACGTGTACAAGAGAAAGTGTACAGCAGAACCATCCACGATCACTGAACAACCGCACACACAATAGATAGTGAAGGATCGTCGCCCAATCAGATTTGCTGGGACAGATGTCCGTTTCTAGCGACATTTCTCGTTTATCAACATCATTGGCCTGTCCTGCACTTTTTTTGTTAACAATATCAGATGATCGATAGTTAGTCGTTCGTTTCCAACGATAATTATTGCACGTGTGTACGTAGCATAAATATTCTCACATATTATATATTTATATATATATATATATATATATATATATATATATATATGTAATTAGGAAAAAAAGGTAAAAAATAACTGAAACTGTTATTTAGTCACCTTCCTATATACCATGTTATGAAGAATTCAGTCCACTCTAAAGGCAAAATGTGGTCTTAATCAATACTTAAATAGTTGAATACATTCCATATACGTGCTTTCAGCACAGATTTGCCTGATCCCCAAAGAGCCATTTATGTTTATTTTATTATTCAAAAATAGGGACGTTAGGAGGCTAAAAAACAATTTTCTAATTAGTTAAAACATTTATTGATCAACATAACACACCAATTTTACATACATATTAAAATCATTTAAAATCATATGCACAAATCTCTCTATAATCTTAACTGATCTTTAATTATTCCTCGACGCGTTTTGTGGAAACGGTCCACTTCATCAGGAGGAGAAAAAAAGAGAGCTATAACACATACACATTGTAAATTGTATGACCATTGTAAATGTGTGACAAAAAAATCAACCCACAAACAAGGATTTTCATCTATACAAATCAAAAGCAAACTTACATTTTAATATAGAATGGTCAGTTCCATGATTATGTGATCCCCTCAGAAATTGGGCACAGGGTTTAAAAGGTGTGCTTAAAAGAGTGGCAGCTATGCAGGGTCTTTTTTTGCAAATTAAACCCAATGTAAAATTGATGTGTTATGTGGATCGATAAATGTTTACCTAATTGTAAAATTGTTTTTTTAGCCTCTTAAAGTCCCTATTTTTTGAATAATAAAAAAAACAAAATGTGGTCTTACACAGTACACAGGTAGGAGTACCTAATAAAGCGGCAACAAACTATGCAAATATACATGGATATATTGTTCATTTCAATTACAGTACAGTAAACAAAAATAATTAGGAGATGGGGACAGTGATTTTATCTATAAAATTCCACAAACTTTTAGATTCATTTTTTTAGATATATTGCTTAAACTCAACAGATTTATTGCCTACTATTTTAATTGTCTCAAAATGTAATAGTTTACTAATTCATAATATATAAAGTGAAATATGCTGTTCCCAAGCTCAAAGTGCTTTGCACTCTATTTTCAAGATGTAGGTTGTACCATGTAGAAAGTATGCAAGATAGGACTTCAGACTTTATGCTTATGTATAGCCAGGATCAGATCAACAGCCCTAAATCCTGCACTATATAAAGAAAGTCAATAATGGCCGCACCCAGGGTTATTACATATTTGGTTTAGGATGTGGTTTATAATTGGCTGCTATTGGTTGCCTTGCACATCACTATGTGTATTTAACACTGATTTACAGACTAAGGTGTGTGAGTGTTTCTCTGTTTGATATATTGGAAAATTACAACACTTGCTCAGAGCTCACAGAGATAGGCAAGTATTTAGCTGTATAGTATGATCTTCACAAGACACTATCACAGCATGTAATAATACAATTTTAGTTAGCAATAGGGTTGATTTACCTAGGGAATAAAGGATGGTAACAAAAAATTTTGCAAATAATTCACTTAGTAAATAAAGTGAAACTTTGCTGACCTTAACCATCCAATCATGTGCAAGTAAATATCCTGTTTTTTACATTTAAATGCACGTGATTGAGTATTCTTTAACTCAATGCAGCAAAATATTTTTTTACAAAGGGAACATTTATTTTGCTACATGAACAACATATACTGGCAGAATCTCTAAGTGGTGAAAAGTAATGAAGTATCAACATCTAAAGACCAATAAACGGCAATATATTATATTTTTGGTTTTGGGTTGAAATATGCTTTGAGAGACTGTTCAGAATATGTGAATACATTAGTGTACATAGTCTGCAACCATCTGTATTTTAGGATACTTATGGTTTGATGAGTTAGCAAGGTTCGCTAAAAAAAATTGCTAGCGTATATCTGCAGACTGAAGTAGTGCAAAATAGAAAGTCAGTGAGCAAGAATAGAATCAGTTATAAAAAGGAACAGAAACACATGGTATGTGATCAGGTTACCAATATTCTGCACATTGGGGATGTAACTGTTGACTGAAAAACCTGATACTATATTGCCACTGCTGAAAAGTTTATTTGAAAAACTCTGAAACGGTCGAATACCTGTGCTTTCTGCAAAGGGGCCATCCGACAACACAGAACAGCACTGCAGTTCCTGCAGATCTCCAGGAAAACCTCTCTGTAGTTTGTAGAGCTCCCGTCTTCTCTAGGCTTCATTATTAATGAAAGTGCGGCTCCATCAATAATTAAACCGTAATCTTGGAAATCGTCTGAAAACCTATACCATGTTGTAGAAAAACAAAATAAAAGGTATCAGTGTGAGGCTTCGGCTGTCTACTCCAAGTCATTTACTTAATGGAAACAAGAACTGTGTATCCTGCCGGGGCGGCCCAGCAGATGGCTTAGACACTTGGGTTAATTATAAGACAAATAAGACAAAACAAGGGGATCCACTGTAATACTATTCATTATCTCCCACGGTTATATTGAAAGGTGAATAGGAAAGTTTCCAATGTTCTGTCTAGTAGTATATCCTATTACAGAGAAGTCATTACTGTGCTTAGCCTGGAGCTCTGAATTCAGTTACCACCAAGGGCATTATCTGAACAGAATTTGTATGCTCTTCATTTGTTCTCATTGGTTAACCTAAAGTGGCCAGTAGGGAAATCAGGTGCCAACTAAACAGACCCGTGCGTGTATGTGTCTGCTTGAGCAGGATATGAAGGCCAGGATTCATGTGAATATTTTGCACATGAAAATGAGTGTGTGAATGACATGCACGTTTTAGGTTTAGGTTATTTGTAACAATACTCAGATTTAAATGTAGGTATCTGGTACAAACAGATCCACAAATTATATTTATACCTTCACTTCCCCTAAAACATTTTATGACATTCTACATTAAATATATCTATGCATTTGCGGTGATCTTTATGGAATAGCACTAACTGCGCTTTAAGACAAATGTGTTTATACAGAGTAAAACAAATGGAAAAAAATGAACCCTCATACAGAAATTTGGACTTCCATGACCTATACAAAAGCACTTAGCTTACAACATTCTAAATATATACACATTCTATCTATCTATCTATCTATCTATATATATATATATATATATATATATATATATAGAACACATGACTAAAGCATTGTTGTCATTCCTCCAAAGCGATTCAATTTTTTTTCATGAGGTCCCACATGCTTTTCACAGACAACACATGGGTCTCAATTAGTTCAAAAAATATCAGCTAAAACAAAAACAACAAAAACAATTGCAACAATGTTGCAATTTCTACCAAAACAAGTCCTGAAACCATCACAAAGCTTTTCCTTTTTTATGTTTGCATGTGACATCTGTAGAGCTGCCATTTAGTATATTATGATCTCAGCACCACCTATCTCTTAAGCAGTTCATCCTATTCATATAGCAACTGTGTAAACTCTCGTCTTGGCTTTATAACTTGCAAATTAACTTTGAAGAGGCAGAGTAGTGGGGATGACCGGGTATTCATTGGAGTGGATATCCCACCATTACTCAGAGATATGTGTAACCTGTAATCACATTTGGTAAGCATCCTGGGTCTGCATTGTGATAATACATAAATTAACCAATAAATTAGGGTTTACCAACAGCTACTTTTTTATTCACATTATATAGAGTGGGGAAGGGATAGACCCTCTGTAGATTAGAGTACCAATCAAAGCGATTTACTCCTCGATTTGTATTGGTGACCATTGTCATTGAGACAGAAAGTGATGGGAATTTCCGAACTTTACAGTGGTCACCAGAATGTAAATTTAAGTCTTCTAACACTTGTTCCTGAGATCACTGTGTTAAAATAGAATTTTCCCTTGCTTTAGGGCGAGTTCCTCTCACTTTATGTTGAGTCTCCAGCACAAAAAACATAACGAAAATCTTCCTAAAGAGACACAAACTTCAAGCACACTGGCAGAGGTTCCAACAATTTCCTTCTCTACCCAAAACTAAAAGGTTTGGGCTATACATACAGTTTATTGGGTTATATTAGAAGGTTCTGTGCCTACACTTTGGTCCAGATTTGATAATCTACATACCCTGAGAAGTTGTCTCTTGGTAAGCTCTCGTGTCTCAGGACTGTTTTGCTTAACTCAAACAGTACATCATGTAAACTTTGTTCTTCAATTTTTTTTGTTGTAAGCTCCAGCAGCTGTGTGTTCCTCCTGAACAGTTTGCAGGCGTAGCAGGTGGCAGCAGCAGTCTCCATTTTGTCTCCTGTGAGGACCCAAACCTTAATGCCAGCTTTCTGTAAAGCTTCTATGGTATCTGCTGCTTTTTCTTGAAGTCTAAAAAGAAAAAAAAAAAGAACAAGGACTTATTTTTAAACTCATGGGCTAAAGTTTGCAGTATTACACTTGCAGTTGTTTTAAATGTATAGTTCACTATTAATAATATCATTATTAATAATAATATTAATAATAATAATAAAGAGGATTTTTATAGCGCCAACATATTACACAGCGCTGCACATTAAATAGGGGTTGCAAATGACAAATACAGAGAGTGAGGCGGAGAGGACCCTGCCCTGAACATTTTACAGGGGTCTATAAGATGACGAGGATTGGTAGACATACTTAATTTGTACAAAGTAATAATCTTCCAACCATTTTATCTTTTATTTTTCCTGGTATTTGTTTATATTTGCTGTTAGTGGATGCTTTTTTGTTGCCCGCAACCTGTGGACTAATATATATCTTAGCAGTAGCAGTTTAGGTAGAAGGAGAACCTGGTGTGTTGGGATTGGTCTGTAAAGTCACACTTATATGAAGTTCTTTTGTCAAGCTTCACACCTTGAACTTCCTAAAGATTTACTTTAGATTCACCCACCCAGGGCCCTTATTTCGTAGTAATCAGGTACTTACACCACCATTGTTTTTAGTTTCTGACACAATGTCAGGATAAAAAGTGATGCCAAATTACTATAGTGGGATAAAAACTGCAAAACAATACCCTTTTCGGCATAAAAAAATACTACTTTTTTTCTGCTGCTGTAACTACACCTGTAGGCCAAAAGTTCAACAGGTTAGGGACAGGGCGGCATCAAAAATCCAAGAGAAGGATTATTTCTTTTAAGTCTAATCAAAATAAAAATGAAACGTTTTTGGCTAGAGTTGAAGGAGAATGACAGATGACATTCACAGTGACATGTTTTCTAAGCTGTGTCGTAAATAAGGGTTTCAGACCTGCATACAAGATCAGTGTGAGATTAGTTCAGGGTCAGTTAAGGATATTGCATAGAAAAAGCATTTATAAAACCCACTGCATTCCACACCGATTAAAAATGCTTTACAAACACTACTTTTAATCATTGTCTATTTAAAGCTTATTGAATAATGATGGAAGGAGATCTAATTTAGGGCATGTGTACATAGGTAATTGCTTGTATCTGAGATCCTGTTACCAGTAAAATTTTATGTGAATTTAAAAGCAACTCAAACTGTCTTGAAACAACCCAGAAGTAAAATGAAGACAAATCAATGTTCCTACAAACAAGTCACTTCTGAGTCTAAGATCATTAGGTTATAACAAAAGGGCCAGTCTGATTTTCTATCTGAAGAAAATCTAAAGAGAAATCAACAGCTGACTGATAGATCAGACATGTTGGTGAATGTCTGGTGGTATTGTGCATATGGATAGTCGAGTACATCCAGTTGAAATTCTGATCGAAATACTGATTGCTTTCTATCCAGGTAGAAATATGAAAAAGGGAGAATCCTTTATATGTGCATCTGAACAATCATTTACCAATTGGATTGTCAGTGGAGAAAGCTGATCATATTGTGTATGCTAGGCCTTACAATTACATTGCCTATAAAAAAAAAGTCCTGTAATTTAGGAATGGAGTGCTCTGCTTTGTTTACTTAGCATATCCCAATTACATGTTTTTTGCTCATATTATACTATAAAAATCTGATAAGCTAGTGTTTTTTTCATATTGTATAAACAAAGCACCAAGTTATTTTTTTATAGCACTTATTCATTCATTTGGCACTAATAAATTTGTATCTACATTTTTTCAATCTACTGTATATGTCCAACAGTAAGAATGTGGAATACATAATATATTCCTCTGGTAACACTTTACTCATTTCCTATTCACGTCTCTAAGTTCTGCAATATGTTTCCTCCTTCCCTCTCTGGAAATAAATAGGAGGCGGTGTGCAACTTGCTGTTATTTACATAAAGCATGATTAACACCAGACTGAACCTGTCTTCTACCGCTGTGGCCCCCAGTAGGATGAGGTTGTGCTCAATCTGTTCATATGCCTCTGCCAACTTCTTCTCTCTGTCTTGTAGAGCCAGCTGTGCTCTCTTTAGAAGCTTATCCACATCTTCATATTCCTCCTGTGTAAACCTCTTATAGGCAACGCACAAAGTCCTCAGACCTTCCTGCAATAGGAAAACCATCACTGGTAAAAATGCAATGAAAATCACGTAGACATTTGCTTGTGATTTTTGTGATGCTTAAAGTCACATCCTGCTTCAGTCTAGTAAACTCATTTAACAAAACATACATTCATTCATGGTATAATCCTTCGAGGACACTGAATCAGCACAAGGGTTTTTTTCTCTCTTTAACACGTTAGTAAAACACTGTCTATCAAGTATAAATTGTCTGCTCCAGGCATGCAGCTAAATACATAGGTAAAACAAATGATTTGTAAATAAATCCAGTAAATTTCCACCATCCAGCCAGTACTAATATGCTATATGGCTGCATGAAATCAGGAAGGGAAGAAAGTCATTCCGCATTCTATAAAATGTTGTACCATTCCCCAGGCTTTTTCTGCTCTGTGTATTACTACTAAAAGTCACACATAGTCAGATGCCTGTGTCCTCACTGTGCACTGTGGTTACTTTCTCCACCCCGTAGGTCACTATGAGACACAATATTGATACAGGGGCTGGCTTGTAGAATCACAATGATCAGCGGGGTCGAGGCACGGGAAAAGCCAGGAAGTATGTGTGAATTTAGGATTTTTTGGTAGGTAGAAAACAAAGCCTTGCAGCACAGACTTTACAATGGATGAATATTACTGTGTTATTTTACAAGTACGTATTTATATAGTGTTTTCAAAAAAGCCAGAATCACATTAAAGTGAGTATGTCAGCTATCCTAAATGCTTAAAAGCTCAACCCATTAGCAGGCCCTCCAAGTTGTCTGCTTGCCAAAAAAGCCTCTTATGTACAGCACCTCTGATGCTGGTTTTTATTTTATTAACTAAAGGGTTGTACCCACCTACCACCCCATATCCGATGATCTAATAAACCCTTTAGTGGCAATTGAAGGCACTAGACAGTTTTTGAAACTAGGACTGGTGGGTAGGATAGAAAAAATGTTATCTGTCTAATAAATGTAATATCAGCTGTTTACACTACAGAGTCCACTTTTTAATTGAGAGATGGAACAGTCAATTCCAAAGTCTTTTCAAAACAAAAGAATAACGTTTTGGCTGGAGTTACCTAGAACACTCATACAAGATATGTTTGTTAATTTAAGTATTAAAATGTATTACCACTGCATTGCGTTCAACTCTGGCTCGAATTTGATCAACCTTCCCTTCCCTGACCCTGGGAAATATAGAAGAATCTGCTCCTTTGCAAAACAGGAAGATTTCACCTGCAGAAACAACCATTGAAGCTTTAGTAATAGCAAAACAGAGTCTTTTGTAATTTCATGTTAAAATGTTATATTCCAAAGCTTTAGCGGTAAACATAAAATGAACAATAGTCATATCAAGATTATCAAAGAACATAAAATCTATAATGACATGGACATTCCTGATCTTAGGACAATGCTAGATGTCTGGCTGTCTCTTGCTCTAGGTTTTACTATATAGGTATTTCAAGTTGACCTGACCATATGGAATATTGCCGATGGAAGTCTACATGGTTTTCTCTGTACAGGTTTCCAATTCCCCCATAATATCATTGCTCTATTACACTACCTTATAAAACAAACATGTAGGTGTATTTCCTGATGCCTCTATCACACATCATGAATACTAAGCAATGGAATGTAAAACTGTACAGGAAAAGCATTCCATTGTCACATCTCACTGGCCAGCCTTCATATAATGCTGGTTAATAGTCGTCTACTGAAAGGTCAGAATGTTATGTTTGTTGTTGTAAGTGTACACCCTTCACCAAGTGTAAATCCTTCAGACAGGTTCAATATATTGAGCTGGGCCCATTCAAACCATGTATTTATTATAGTCATGCACAGTATTTCCTTTATGGATTTTTTTCCTTTTTCTTCTATAACTTTTACACCATTTGAAGCAGTTTTTTCTACTGTTTTTAACATTATTTAGCTTTGTCATGCAGTCATTTCCAAGGATAGTTCTGTTCACTATGAATTAAACATATGAAATCACAACTACAAACAGATCTCAATGATTAGTGAAAATGTAAGCATGTTTTAACACGATAACAAATGATGCTTGCAGCTTGGATATTTTATTTTAGGTGTATGTCAAATTCATGTTTAACTGTAGGACCTAAAGAAATAAAAAGTATCAAGAACAGACAAGATTGAGTAATGCTAGTGATAAGATTTACCTATGCTATGCATACACAATTTTCTACTGCTTTTTTTCAATCAATTTACCAATTGTAATTATGATTGATTTGAAATAATTGTTTAAAAAAATTACAAATGACTGATATACCAGACACTTGTTTCAAATTGGGTCAGCATTACAATTGTTTTCAACATTACAGCTTATTCAAATATTGATCATTGAGTCAACTTTCCTAGTGAATTGATCAAAAATACTGCATATAGTATGATTAGCTATAAATACTATTATTACTAAGGGCTCTATTTCTAAAACAGAGAATCAGAAATTCCCCTAAACATTCCCTTGTGGGAATCTTCGAGGTCCATTTGTTTCATGGACAGTTATTGATTCCAACCAGGGAATGTTTGAGAGGATGTCAGTTTCCAAGTTTTATACATAAGTCCTTCAGTGGCTATAAATTGGGTAAATTGATTGGGGGCATTCCATGCGAGCTAAATTAACCCTCCATATAAAGGTTTAGAACCCCACATTAAGTCAGTTGCGATCAAATTCACTTATAAAACCTATAAATACCTATTACCCTATACAAACCAGAAGTTGGTTTAAATCCAGCCTTCCAATTTGATGAATATATTTCTATCGCTTAGATGAGAAGTTTTGCAATGCTCATTGTGTAGAGTATTACATGCTTTTTACATTACACAATGCATTTTCTCACATTACTTTCTGTACTGCTAGCTATAATCTATTTTGCCATCAGCCAATTTCAATTACCACTTGTGGCAGCAGAATGTTTACATAATAATAAATCACATAAAGCAAATCCATTTGTAACAATCATGAAACAGCTTGTATAAATAAACTGAAAAAAAATCCAGTCTTTGTTCAACGTAGCAACAGGGCTCTCATTCTGATTTTGTAATTATGGTAACTCTGTGGTTGGCATAGATGTCTTAATGCAGTGAGTTTTTTGTTCCTATAAGGCAGAGAAATGTGTATGGATAAAGTTGTTGGGCTATATGTATGACTAACAAATGCTGGGACTGTACATTCCACAGTGATGTCACTACCACTGTCCTACACCTTTCAGCCTGTGGACACAGAACTGCGTAAATCCTCCCCTAATGTGAAATACAAGTTCTCACAGTCCCGAAACATTCTTTGTTAGATTCTTTCTCATTTAATGCAGTGATAAAATAGACAAGGTATTTAAAGCACAAACAGAAGAACACACAACGACTTTCTACCTGTGTATGATTTCACTATGACGCTCATACGCCTCCTCACAGAATCAAATGTTAAAACTTGTAGCAATTCAAATCTGAGGATCGAAAGAGACAAAAAGTGAACTTTTAAGAATTGGTCACAACTTAACATACATAATTTTATAGATACTACAAAAACTTCATATTAGTGTCCAAAACAAAATGTATTTTTTACATTTACAGCAACAGTTTAATCCCTAATTTTATAAATAGGGATATTTAATTTTATAAAGAAGTATGCATTAAATAGTCAGTAGCCTATTATCTTTTCAGTATAAAATGGGAAAGAAGCACTGAGAAATCCCCCATATGTACACAAAAAGGGAGAATGCTGCAATTTCCATGTTATTAGGGCTTCTGATGGGATATAAATAGAGATTCAATGCCAGCAATACAACAGTATTAGCTGGTGTGTCCACTGGGCATGAGCATTGAGCATGTTACGAGACCTCCATCACTGTTACATAGAACACATCAACAAAGTAAACAGTTAAATCTGCTGTATTATTATTCCCTAATAAATATTTTAGTTTGTAATATCCAGGTTGAGTTGAACACTTGGATGTTACAAGCAACTCATTCATTTTCTAACTGACTGGCTCAGGTATGCAGAATGCTTCTCTTGTTTCCAATCAAAGCCATTTAAATTGTAACTAAAGGGGATGGTCACTAACTGTCTCCAGTTGCAAGCAATAAAAGTGCTCTGTCCTTGGGCAGTAGGTGAATAGGGATAACATTGCTCTTACCCAGGAGCCTTTTATAAATTATACTAAAAATACCAGCTTATAAACATACACATAAAGTATAGTTCACGCAGGTCAGTGATTATCCAGCACGATAACATATTAATGTCTCCCTGGTAAATGCTTCAGCAGCTTAACCTAGATTCATGAGTTTCTATTTCTGAGCGACTCTGCCATTTAGAGCAATATTCATGGCTTCTTTTGAACACAAGCTATAAAGCCCACATGGATCAGTGGTACAGAGCTAGAGAACTGTAAAATTAGATGTCCATTTACAGCCCTATCTATGTATTTTCATTAGCCTTTTTTCATTTTTTTAGCACTGTAGGTAATAAATCACCACTAAAAGAACATTGTGGCTAATCTGCTGACTCAAACCTACCTTTCAATTTCATTTTCTCGGTTACAAATCTCCATGCAATTGTCCTTTAGTCTCAGAAATGTGTAGCCAAGTCTAAAACGAAAAGAAAGGTTCCAAAGTCACAATAGAGAGGCATATATGTAAAATTTCATTATAATATGTATAATGTCAGCTGGGCTATGTTCCGTTACCATACCGTCACCATACAGGTATCCTCTCCAGCAGTGGAAGATAACGTGCAAAATTCAGAAAAAAGTAGGGAAACCAGAGATGTGGACAATACTCAAAGCAGCTTTTATTAAAGTTTTAGCTTTAGGAAACCCTTAAAAATGTTCAAAGCTCCTGGGAAACCCCTGAAATTATTATTCTCGTCCAGGATCAGCTCAGTTCACACTTTGGTATATCAGGCAAATTGGGTCCTGTGATTTTTAATATAGCTCTCTCAGACATTCGGATTTGCTCATGTGTACAAGCACATTATAAGTCACTTTATTCTTGTGCACTTTGTGTAACAAATTTATCTAGCTATTACAGAGATTTGCATTTTTTCCGAGTTACACTGGCCTGTCACTCCTGACATACCTATTTGCCCAGACATATAGGGCCCACCATGTTAGTATCTGATGGAGTTTTTTAAGTATTGCTGAAAAAATCTTGAAAATCTTTGACTAATAATACATGTATACAATAAAATCACTTAATCCATTTATGTGCATGTATATATTATATCCACTAAGTACACCACAGGGCTAAATAACAGATACTGACCTCTGTATACCTTCTACAAGAGCAACTTCATCAGGTGAGGAGGAAATGTATACACTGGATTTCCCTGACTGACTGGATTTTCTCTCACCATCTATGCAGTCTTCATCTTTCACCTGTACAGTGTGGCATAGGCAGAGAGCACGGAAGAACAGGTCTTCTCTTTCCTAAGGTAAAAGAAAGATTATGATGCTTACATCTCACCCCTACCTCTTGTTTCTATTTAAAGAACAGTAAGTAAGGGGATATCCCCATAACAGGAACACATAAAGACCATTCAATACACAGTAAAAAAAGATTACAAGTCCTGTTAGGAATGAATTGCTATCTGTGTCCCCACCAGGGCTGAGCCAAGGCAATAAATGAAGGCATGCTGTGGGGGTTGCTCTGCTGGGACGGGAGTCTCTCCTGCTTCTGCATTATGTGTGGACAACTACTGGTTGGTGTGATGTGCAAGCAGGATTTACTTTTCATACATCTATTTGGTAGGAAAACATATGCAATATACTATTAGGAAATAAATAGTAATACATTTTACACAGAATAAAGTCTATGTGCAAGTCATTGACAGATACTGTATGACTACTTCCCTTAAAGGTTTATTTTTTATAAGATGGTTGAATATACAATAATAAAAATATTTTGCTTTAAGCATGAGGTATAAAATCGAATGAGTCACAAATAATGACTCAAACACAGTAACATCTGAATATTTAGATCATTACTGATTCATAAACCAGTGCCAACAAGCACACAGGGCATGTTTTTGACATAATGATATGTATGCCTTTTTATTAGTTGGCGTATTAGTCATTAAAGAAAAGAGAATATTGATTTTTTGGCTAACTAGCTGTGACATAACAACCAGAATTTCGTAACTCCTTGACTGCACTTATAAACATTCTCAGTAAACTTTGGAAGTTAGTTGAACCAAACATACCAACTGGAAGTCAGATAATAGAAATGGGTTAAACTGGGCAGAAACATGTTATATACAGTGGCCAAGTTTGACTAAGTAGCCACTGAACAAAGAAATAACAGTATTATAACAATACTAAACTTTTAATAAGGAAATGCCTAGATGGAATAATTTCATTTTACATAAGTTCCATTACACACTTACTTTTCCTCCAGATCCAGGTGAGGAATCAATCATGTCAATGCCCAAGCAATCATGAAGAATCTGCCCATTACAAATTACATGTGGAATGTACACATGGCCTTCAATGCAGCACTCAATAAACTCCATGTTGTTCTCTGTCAGTGTCCCAGTCTTATCTGTGAATATATATTCTACCTGCAGATAAAAAAGGTAAAAACACAGAATGAATAAAATGAAATATTAAACCTAGTGTTAAATAACCCCAAAACAGTAAATCCTAATAGAAAATAGAGCACTTAGTAACACCAAAGCGACAACATAATGAATTAGATAATGCTAAAAGATCTGATAACTGGTGTTCTCCAGAAGATCTCTGTGTCACCACATAGACTTTGCATTTACATGACCTGTGTTAACGTAATTTGCAGCAATTGACTGGAGAAGTACAGATTACAATTAGATTTGCTGTGTTATTTTGTCATTTTGAAATTTGAGTCCATAAGGCAACAAAAAATTTGCTCTCAGAAGTGAAATTGTTATTGTTCCATTCTATAATGGTACGCAGAGATGATATGACAATTGTCTGACCTGTTTCATCTACATTTTGGGGACAGTCTCATGTCTGTGGGTCTGGCGGACATTTTGCCTGACCACTCTATGGTAATGTATATTTTGGTCACTAAGGTTTCAGTCCCTCACAGCCCTGGGGGAGGAAGTTCTACTTAAATCACCATCCCCATTTTTACTATGCACCAAATTTAACAATGTTGGCTGAGTTTGCTGTAGCCTTGCATATCTATCCAATTTTCCAATCTATGTAACAAGCTGATTGGACAAGACTTACAAGATACAAGATACTCAAGCCAAGACATGATAGTTGTTGAATGAATCATTATATTTTTAATGAACCATTCTGCATGTGTTCTTTTTTAGGAAATTCATTTAACATGCACTATCACTTGGATGCATATTCAGATGAAAAAACAATCAAACCTTATCTTACAGATTAAAGGCTTAGACTATGTACACACTTACAAAATCTGTTGATGGAAAGGACTGCACAATGCATGAACGAGTGCTGTACATACAGCGCCGTTCTGCTCTATGGAGAGGGGTGGGGGAGAAAGATGAAGCAGCACCCCACTGCGGTCTCTCCCCCTTCACTTCCATTATGCTCGTTCGTCGTCCATTGTCTGTGGATCCGCCAGGTGGGTAGTTAGGACGATGGGCGATGAGCGCTGTATACACGCAAGATTCTCCTCTGATTTCAGTCCTAAGACGATTATCGGATGGGAACAATTGCACGTGTGTACCTAGCCTTAGAAGTCCACAAGTATAACTAAAGTCATGTTTGTGACCCTTACTGTGAGTTATATGGAATCATTTTACCGAAGGTATGGAGAGTAAGAAGTATTGAGACGTATTGGGTGTCAATAGGTGACATTCCCAGCTGACAGTCTTCAGGTGTGCTGCTCCAATGGTATTGCAGTTAACAATGTTAAAAAGTATCTGTTCCCAGACTATGGACATTATATAACCAGCATTGAGAAAGCTTTAAACCATACCATCCTTTACCTGTGTGATGTGAAAATGTGCTGCACAATGCATATGTCTTATCACTTTTATGTGAATTCTATACAATATATATATATATATATATATATATATATATATATATATATTTATTATTTTTCTTTATCATCCATGTGCACAGATACAATATTACCTTGTTCTTGAGTTAGACCTATACTAGTAATTGGGGGAAAACTAATATCCTAACAACTATGTTGCAAACTTTGATAATTCAATTTCTCTATAATTCTTACAGCAACTTTTCTCATTATTTTTAAAAACGCCAAGGAATCTAGAGTAAAAAATGTTACCTACAGTTCACAGTACATTAGGAAACGAAAGAAAGGAGAAATATAACTACTTTACTACTGATAATTATCTCATTCCTTAATAGTTAGCTGCAAAGATGTGATACTTATCCAGTTGCTTCTTGCCTTGAATTGTCAACCTCTTTAAGGAGGTCTATACACAAAGAAGTGATTCTGAAATTCACTGACATTTTCCCTGGTGAAGAATGTTGCAGGTCTGTGTGTTTCAATAGCAACAATTATTTCTCCACTTTTAATGTCAGATTCACTGCTTTATAAATAAATGTTTTATACAAAGTGGGAAGTAAAGCCTCTAACTGCCATACTACCCACAAGCAATACCATAATTTCTGCTGTATCAGTCGCAAAACAAAAAAAAACTCAGAATGGAAAACAACAATAAATTGATCCTTCTTAATGAGCATGTTTATGCATATTCTGATAACCCTCATATTAATTAATTTGTAAAGTCCAAGAAAACAAAAGGGTTCAGGCATTGTTCAATTACTGTGATTTGAAATCAGAAAGGCCTACTATTAGCAACTAAAACAATTAGCAACTGTGCATTTATTACAAGGATTCCAAACAGAAGGTGCTAATTATACCCACACATTCATATCCTCCTTGATATTCACTGTGTTTTTACAAACAATGCACGTCATGGTAAATAAACACCAGCTGGCTTTCATGACATGGATATAGATACACATGTGAAAACAGATGTGAAAATTCTGTAACCCTGATCACCTGCAGCTAAACAATGCACAATGATGGCCAATAAAAAACATCACTTATGGCCAAACATAATATAAAACATAGAAAATATCTTAGTAATCATAAAATGTATAATAACCTAAACATTTAAACCAAATGTAACTGCACTTGTTTCTGTAAAATAGATTGTTTTTTCTTGTATATGTCCTCATTTAAAAAAATAAAACCACCAAGGTGTATCTAGGGACACGTTTATTCCTAGAGTGACAACACTTGTTTTCCTTAGAGTTAGATTAAAAACAGAATAAAGTGCCGGCCCATTTTTCTATAACCAATGCAGTAAAACTGATATTAAGCCCCTGCTCAAGCATACACACACCCACAGAGAGTTCCAACAAATAGGGCCTAATTTATCAAAATACTCCAAGACTGGAGAAGATAGACTATCATGAGAAAATCTGGGCAATATGGCAAACCTGGAAAGAATTTCCTAAAAATCACTTGCTATTACTTGGCAAATGTTTTCAGTCCTAGACCAGACTTGCAGGATTACCCAGGTGCTCCCATGATAGTCTAATTTCTCCATTTAATAAATCTGGCCTATAGCATACAGGGTGAACACAATTAAGGCATGAACAAAATAAGAACCTCATACAAGATTAAGGTTTTTGTCAACTGGACGTTTGCCAATGGGCAGCTTGTTTTTTGTCATTAGCTTTAATTAATTAAACACTCAGAGATAAAAAATGTAATTGACAGGTTAGGCCTGCAATTGACCTTTTTCTAACCTGTATTTGATTTGCTTTGGGATGATTTGCATTCCCTTATATAGGAAAAGAACCAGTCCTGATGCAAACAAAAGACATAAAACACTAGATGAACCCGATACCAGATCCAGTCTTCTTTCTTGAATTTATGAAGGAATATAGGAGTACACAGGCATACAAAAAGCCAAAGCAGCACACAAATTTCTGAGCAATATAAAATGGACAGGACAAAGAAGGACGTGCAACAGCCATAAAACAAAATCGATCCACTAGCAAGTCTCTGTGTTTTTTCTCTTTACCCATCAAAACAGGAAGAGGAGGTAGATATAGAAATATTAATGAGCACAAGTACTTCAGAAGAATTCTGCAATGTATTTTAAAAGACACAAGGGAATGCAAAATAGAAAGATAATATTCTTAAACTGCTCTAGCACTGAAATGTTTCTTTCAGTGAACAAAGCTCAAATGACACCCGATTTAGCTTACAATAAACTAATTAAATTATTTTAAACAAAGAGACTTTTTAGCAAAGCAAAACTATTCAATATGTATGCACATGTGATAGGTGGTTTCTGCTAACAATTAAAGACTGTTGGTCCTAGGCTACGTACACATGTCAGATGATTCTCGTCAGATTATTGTTTCGGACTAAACTTGTTTTCCCCCTCCTCTTTCCATAGAACAGAATGGCACTGTATGTACAGCACTCGTTCATGCATTGTGCAGTCTTTTGTCATTGGAAAGGATCGTGAAAGATCCTTTCCAACAACAAAAGTCTAACGTGTGTACATAGCCTTAGCTGGCTTCATCTATGGTCTCTATAATAGGTACAGGTAGGGGTCCTTCCAATGCTTCATATATCAAAAGACTGTGGAACACATATCATCTTTGATAAGTGTCCTTTTTTCTAAAAATACATTCAATCAATATAGGTGGAACTTGTAATTTGTAGGACATGTAACAAAGGGTATTAATGCACATACTTGTAACAAAGAGCCCAGTTATGGTACCTCTTGTATCTGTACGATATTGCTAAATTTTCATTTTGCTACAACACTGCAGATCACAAAGCTTTAAAACTGAATTAATCTAAATTACAGTACTACAGTACTTGGAGAGAACCAAACACACAGACAAATCTACTTTCATTATAAACCTTCAGAGATACGATTTATAAGCTTTAAAGGTAAAAAATAAAAATTATAGAGAAGGCAAATGTACACAGCTAACATGAAGCATGATAAACAAAAAACCAACCCAATAGGGAATAAATGACAAGGGACTTGTGAAAGATACAAACTCAATGACGCATTTTAACCTCAGAGCTTATGAAACACTATACAGTATAAGGAGCATTAAAATATGCATTTAGCATATTAACGTAATGATAATGTGTCACAGACATAAAAGCTATATCCTAACGTACTAACCAGTGTACAGATACATATGTCAAGGTTCAGAATTTGCTTAGCAAGACAAGTCAGTTTATATAGAAAAGCATCAGGAAATTATTAGAACATCTTGTTATGTTTAAATTGTATAACAAAGCATAGGATAAAAAACTGTTTAAAATATCTAGAATTTTAATAAATTGGTTTGTGTAGTTTAAGGTAACTACTGTATATGAACGTTTATTAATAGCACTTTTATGCAATGGGCCTGATTTATTAAAGCTCTCCAAGACTGGAGAAGATAGACTATTAATGGGTCATCCAGTAAACCTGTGAGTGGATCTGGTTCAGGATTGAAAACATTTGCCAACTAAGCAAATGATCTTTTAAGAAATCCATCCCTGGACTGGAGAAGACAGGTTATCATAGCTGAACCTGGGTAATTGAGCAAACTGGGAATGGATTTCCTATAAAATAATTTGCTTAGCTGGCAAATGTTTTCAATCCTGGACCAGACCCACTAACAGGTTTGCTACATCACCCACTGATAGTCTATATTCTCCAGTCCTGGGGAGCTTTAATAAATCAGACCCAATGTGCCAAATTTCCTATCTATTTTTTATGGGAATAGGTAATTTACCTGCCCAAGCTCTTCGTTCAGATCTGAGGTGTTCACTAGAGGACCTTCTCCAGTTGTCTCATCAAACATCTCCTCATCCCATGTGAGGAAATAGGAGCCCAGGAATTTCTGCATTTCCACTGTGACGTACATAGAGACTGGAATAATGTAGTTGAAAAGGACCATAAAAGCCAGAAAGTCTGTGAAAGCTCTGATCAACTGGAATGACACAAAAAAGACCAATAAACATTTTTTAATCACATAAAACAATTTTGCTGCATGTGTAGTTAGAAACACAAACACAAGGGGAGACCCCAAGAAGATAAAACATGAACAGTTATGAAGAATCAAGCACTGGGAGAAAATAAAGCAAGATTATAGGACATCCAAGCAATGGAGGAGGGAAACACAAGCAGTATTGAAATGTATGTAAGCAAAATAAAAGTGATGTCTCCTTACCAAGTGTCTCTGTCTTTCAGATTCTGTTTTTTGGTTATACCAAGGCTCATCACGTGAAGCCTCGCTCTGCCATACATATTTCAGCACAGTGTTTATTAAAGCTTTACTGATAAGAATACACAAGTAGACTATAAGGTAGGCATTCATTGACCTGGAAGGGAAATATCAAGTAATCGTTGAGCTGCATTTGGCACCATTATACAGAAAATACATCAGTGTGTATATATTATTTTTACCTTTTAATATCTGTAACAGCTTGACAGCTTAACAAGGATAGTCTTAGCCATACTAGTGTAAAATAAGGGGATTTAACATATTGTGTGGCTCAGTGCAAACCACAAGACTTAAAGGCAGCACTGGGGATGGCTCAAATGCCTGACCACAATATTTCTTGGTCAGTCGTAATCAGGTAGCTGTATCCTATGTAGCAAAATTAATATTAAATGTACAGTTGCATTCCTGAGGATATAGCATGCAAATGTGCCTGACACCATAAAAATACATCATCTATGTGAAAAGCATTAAATTAGTATTTCATTAAAGGTCAAAAGTGGTCAATGCAGATAATGTCCTGGCCAAGATTCAAACCTGGCAGCTAACCTCTATGCATTGAATTATACCTTTTATTGTGGATGCATGTATAACTATTAAGAATAAAACAATTATATATGCCTATAAGATATAAATGGTAAGTTAAAACACAAGGGATGTGCAAGCTGGTGGGGGAAACCATATTTTACGGTGGCACACCCAGAATTTACAAATGCCTTTTACAGCTGGGGAATAGCAAAGAGATGGTGTTTGAAAGCACAGGTCATCTGAAATGTAATTATAGGGGTGCTTAGCTTACATATGACTCTGTAGTGACAAGCTAACTTGAAAATAACTAATATATAACTAATGATCATACCAGCGTATCAGCATTTTTATTTACAGAACTTTGTCTTTATTTTTGGACACTGTTTCTGTAGGATTGAAGTAAATTATCTTTAGCAACATTACTAAATTGTTACATGCGCCTTCAGTGATAAATAATGCAGTAAAACACTTTACTTTTCAACAGCAGATCTTTTCTGTGATTTGGACTGGTAATTTAATGCCATCTTGGTTTCCATTCCAGTGTATATAGCAACACCTAGAATTGGAGAAGAGTAAGAGGAGAATGTTACTTGAGAGCAGAGAAATCCATTGAACTCAGTCCATTAAGGACAGACCCTCATCACAGAAGGATTTAATGCTATCCACAGTTACAAAACGACAAGCGGAATCACTGCTGCTTGCTGTTGAACTGGGAAATTTAAATTGACTTAGATAAGCAATTATATTGATACAATACATTCATTAATGTTAATCGGCAAAAACATAGAAATAGTAACTTCCTTTCATCCAGATGCTCAAAACTCCATGTATCAGCATGCCATGGCAGCCATTATAACAGATGATAATGTCACTTGGTCTCCTTGGTGAGCTCCTGCATGTCCAATTTGGACAAGGGCATTTAGCCTTTTTCTATAGCTTCCCATCAATCCTAGAGAGTGCTTGTAAATTAGAATCAAATTATTGATCTATCCCTAATGTTTATAGTAACATGCATACTGTTCTCTCTACAGGTATATACGTATTTATATAATTAGCAAGACCTTTTGTTACATTTTTTACTGTAGGGGGGTTGTGAAGCACACAATAAAAATACTAGATAATTCAATGTTGGAAGCAACCAATCTACTGGCCTACAGACAGAAAATGTTTACATACATTTGTTCCTCAATAAGCACAAAAGTTATAAATCTACTTTGTGTGCACTAAATGTTTTCTTATTACAGGTTTCCTGCAGAAAAACTTAGGGTGGTGGAGAAAAGACCAGTCACCCTTAACATGCAGACAGAACAGAAGTGACTGGTCTTAATTACAGGAAGCTCCTGCACAAAGGAAGAGTTTTCTTCTGGATCAATGCAAACAAGAAGAAGTTAATAAAGAGCTCAAAGATTAAAAAAGACTACATTTGTGTTTAGACTATCTTTCCTTATGATGAAGTTCAGCTTTGTGTCCAAAGTCATAGTTGGTAAAGTGGCATATTTAGTGCCAACATTTTAAAATATTAAACACATATTTTCATTCTCTAGTTATTCAGAGTGTTTATTATCTCTAAAGACAGACAATCAATACCCCTTAGTCAGAAGACAACATTTTACTGAAAAACAAGGTGATTTCGGATATAAAGTTAAGAAACCTGGAGACTCTATCTTATACAAGTCTTTAGAGAAGAAAAAGAATAGAGAATTTTTATTCATATAGCTGTGGTGGTCAACTTGGAAATTGTAGAAAACTATGCACTATGCACCTTAACGTCTGAAAATAAAGCCAGTGGCAGTAATAGTTTCCCCAAACATTGGTGCCATTGGCATTAGTCAAAACCCCCACATTAGTCTTAGTCAATACAATAAAAACCCCAATCCTTGCTATCAGTGGCAATCATAACCCTACATTGGTGTCAGTGAACTCAATAATACCTACTAATCTCAGTGTCTGCAATAATACATTTGAGCATTTTTCAGTGGCAGTGATAATAACCCACAGCATTGGTGTCAGTAGTTGCAGTAATAACCCTCCCCCCCCACATTGGTTGTTAAGAAAAGGGCTGTTTTGGTGCTTAGGTGCAGTGCTGTTCAATCCTCCCACTCTCAATTGGGGAGGATTCCCGATTGCTGATTGCACAGTCCAACACCAGCCATCTGGTCAGGACTTTACTTTTACTGTTGTGTGGAAAATACTCTGCCTGACAGTGTTCAATTTATTGCTAGATGCTAAAACACAGAGTGTGTTTCAGCAACCGGAATCCTACTGCTGCAGATCTGTGCAGTGCCCACAGGTGGGCTCAGGCCAGGATATAGCAGGCCGTACATATAGCGCTAAGAAGGTATGTGAGGTCTGTTGGCCATGTATTGGGCACCAATGCTAGAGTACCTATTTATTTTACTTTACACAATATATGGATTTGGAGTTCCTAAACGTATATAGGAGAAATAGCCATAGAAAAGAAAAAAAAAAACATAAAAAACACAAATACTCTAATTACAAGTGTGTTTTTAAAAACAGTTTTGTGGCCAATAAAAATATCTTTCTGTTAGCAAATAGGCAAAAAAAGGGAACATTTTATTTATGGACAAAAGACAGCACTATTTTTTTCCCATTAATACTGGTGTGTGATAAAAAGCAAAACAATGGTTTACAGAGTCAGCAAGGTCATAAACTGCTATACTTATTAAACAATTTGTAAAACAGAGTTAGACAAAGAACTATGTGGAAGAAAAATGCAATATCCTAATGAACAAATTCTACTTACCAAACACTTTTTCTGTGTTTTTCAATGTGGCACCACGAAGCAGCAGGTTCTCTGAACCTAGGGGCCTAAAGAATGAAAAAAAAATACATAAAGCAAGAATAAATTGAATGATTTATAAACTACAATCAAGATCAGTAGAATTTAGTAATTGATATGTTTAGGCACTAACCTGGCAATAGTGTCTTCTGTTCCATTATAAATATTTATTCGGCCAACAAACCTGAACATTAAAAGCACCATTAGAAGCACATTAAAAGTTACAATTTTATACAATATTTACAGGTAAATACAGTATATAGGTAAAATCATTCATTTTCCTAATGATCTGGTATTCCTAGCCAATGAGCATGCATAACTTTTCTACTGCAAATTAGAGAATGAAAAGTCTTTTAAAGTGAATATTCATATATTAAATAAGCAGTAAAAGCACTTTATTACAAGCCCTATGCAGCTAAAGGCATTTTGGAAAAAATCATCAATAAAGTTGGCAACAGAGGAACCTCTATCACATCTATCTATTTTCTATGAAAACAGAATCTTGGCAGCTTACTACCAGTGTTTCTGAGCTGTTAAAATTTCACTGAAAACCTACAGTCTGTTTTATGTTCTTTAGGGGTCTTTGAAAAAGAGTAACTACAATACACAAAGTACAGGTTATTTTAAAGCATTAATGATCCTAGTCTGGGCATGTTACCTTTAGGTGTAACTCAAGTCAAAATGTTTGGGGGGGGCACAGATTAAAACTTTTCACCAATCTATCCCAAATAAAATTATTTGACTTGAGGTACAAATGTAGAGAAAGACAAATTTCACAGACACCTTCTTTGACATACTTTACATACATAAAGCCCTACATTAGAACTACATTTTCGGTGTGGTGTCTTCTGTAATGTGAATGAATGGCCTTGTCTTCCATAGTAATGGTTATTCTTACTTGTAAAGATCAGGCTGAGGTTGTTCACATTCAATGGTAGCATGAAGAGTGTCCATATCTTGTTCATGGTGAAAAGCTTTTGTATCTTGAACAGAAAAATATGTCTAGTATGGGGAATAGAAATGTAAATTTTATACACATTTAATTTCATAGTTAGTTCAAAACATTTTTTATAGGACACATTTCAGTCACATTGCATAAAGATAAAAAACACAACAATTTACAATTCTTAAAGCAATAGAACTGTGTATAAACACAACCAGGTGTTACGGTGGCCTAATGTGGTGCAATAAGGACAAACTGTTCATTAGTTTCAAGAATCAGTTGAGACAATGGGGCTGTTTAGAACTAAATAATTTTATCCCTATAAATCAATATGTCATGGAATCATTCCATTTTATTTGGCCATAACAGAGCCCAACACTTTCTTACTCAAATTGCTTGTACAGCCTTGCTTTGTATAATGGTTAAACTCTCTGGGAGGTTATTTACGCAGTTGAGTCCAGCTAGGGAGATTTTATACCCTTACCTCCTTAGAAATTAGAGGAAATTTCCCTCAAAGTGAATGGAAATTTTGTCTTGACTATTGTTACCAGAACATTGGAAGATAAGCAGAACTAATAGAGGTATGAATGTTAGCAATGCCTGTAATAGTAGCTCACAACAGAACGGTTGTACTTCAAATAAAAAAAGAAATAAAGGCAACAGTATATATTTTTTTAACAGGCTACGTGTATGAGTCCACTGATGACTGAGAAGAGTAATTTGTAATCCGAGTAACTGATATTTGACTGTTTCCTAAATAATCTTTACCTTAGTGTTCACAAAAGGCAAATGAGGCCCAGTAAAATTAAAGCTGATATAAGGACCCATATATTTGATTTACTCAATGTCACATGAGCATTTGTACTGTGTATTTTTCTCTTACGTTCTAATCTGTTAGTTTATGGAATGTGACATAGGTTTAAATGACTGTTTTTGAATAGTATAGGTTTTTAAGGTAGAATTTAGGACAAAATGATAATTTTAGTGTTAAAGTAGGAAAGTATTAGAACTAATGTCAGACAATAATTGTTATCTGTGCCTCCGCTGCGAGCATCCACCATAACCATTTGGTCTTGATAACTTTGGCAGAGTATAATGTATTAAACCCATACATATACAGGGTGCTAGATCAGTCACATAATAAGTAGTGGGTTCCACACAAGGAAACAAAATGGAAGGTCCACCCCATACATAAAATCTCCTAATTAACATGTTAAAGAAGAGGAGCCAAATGTCTCTTCTTTGTCCAATGGGTTCTCAGTATCACAAAGTGTAACCCTTTACAACCAAATCTTTAAAAAAATGAATAGTAGATTATAATAAATGTATAGAGTCCAGTAGTAAAATAAATAAATAAAAAAACAGGGAAAAAAATTTTTTTATTACTTCACACATCACCCCTTAAAACGCACTTACTTTGTGGCTGGATTCTCCATCCAAACTTGCTGTTGTAACAAAACATGTTCCATCTTCTCTACTTGATGAAAGCAAAATCATATCACATGGAAAAACTTCATCTTCTTTTACCATTACAATGTCGCCAACCTTGAGAGTAAAATAGCTCACATAAGACAAAAATATACCATGCAACATTGAGCATTAATTACGGCACTTCACTGGGATTGCAGGCGGCACTCCAGCTACAAGCCAGCCCTGTCCTTACAATTAAAGGTTACAGTTAAAGTAAAACTTGTGCCCATTCATTTTTTTTTTATATATTTGGAAAGATAATTACTTTTCGGTGTTGAAACTTCTGTTTTTTTTATGATAGGCAAGCCTATTTGTTTAGAATAGATTCAAACTGTAACTGTGCTCCAGTTTTAAACAAAGTAAGTGTAATTGCTAGATCTTTTTTCTTGCATTAAAGTTTCCTTGGTAAGCAAGTTGTCCAACAACCATCGTCTGGTTTTGCTGACATATGCAGGGGTGACATATGGAATCTCATACTGTTGGCAGCAAAAAATACTTTTGTTTTCTTCTGTCTTTATATTAAAGATTGGTAGTAAAAGTCATAACCAAATGTACAATACTATGAAACATGTACTGTGTGTGCTAAATTTAAACTCACTCTTAGTTTCTGGCTTTGTTTTCGGACAAGTTTGCCGTGCTGGATGACATGGACAGAATATTGGTTCATTGCATTGTCAGCTTTGTGCCTTAACCAATCTTCATAGCCCTGCATGGAAATGATAAATAATGCAGAAGGTACAAAGTTAAAGTTGGCATATCAGTCCCAAAAACTCAATTAAACTAAAGTTCTGGATTAAAATGTAATATGTATTAGTCACCTGTTTTATTGCGGTCACAGTGATGACAAAGAAAAGTGGGAGGCCACTGGTTATTGGACTGGTTGGAGTGTCAATGATCAGCTGCAAAAGCACATCAATTTATTATAAATAGATGTCCAGGAGACAGATACAATTTCAATAACAATTTTAAAGGCAAGAAAATGCAAAAGGTAAAAAAAAAAACTCAAAAAGTCTATAGGACAAAACAAAGAAATAGTAACTGCTCAAATCAGTGTAAACATATAAAAAGCAGTGCTCAACCCAGACATTTTTTTAAGCCGGGTGGGAAGAAATTGTAGGTGGGTGGCAGCCCCTGTATTGTGACCAAACTCTTTAGTAACCACCCAAAAACAGCTCGGTGGGTCCTGAAAAGTGCCCGGTGGTGCGCCCAGCTAAAAGAGCCGGTGGAGAACCCTGGAAAGGATAAGTGCAGACACACACAGGTGGTCTGTAGCCAGTCTGGACTTCTGATATGTTTATATACAAGTTACCTCTTAGGTACAGGTAGGCAGAATGATTCATTAATTGGTAAATTTTTAAATAGTGTTTTGTGTGTATATTTACCAGATTTTAGTTTTTGGTGTTTTGTATAAAAGAATAATAGACAGATACAAAAATCATACATGTAAAATGTTGTATCTATCAATGTATCTATGTTTTTTAACCAGTCTTTTTTAACCAAGTTCCTTCACACATTTGACTTACTGCACCAGCCAGGGACCAATGCATTGCTGCTTTCTGAATAATCTGCTTGCCTATTAAGAGTATGAAAAAAATATCCTCACACTGTTTATTGTTGAATGATGCCACAGGAAGCTGCTAGTTGCTAGTGGTGTCATCTGGTTGTGTGTGTGTTGTGTCTAAAACCAAAACTGTCAGGATTTTATTGGCATTTGTGTTTCTGCTAAGGAACTTTCTGTCCTAGTGACTTTGGTTAGTGGAAAAAAAATCCAAACCCAAACTATTACATTTGATACAGGAACAGAATATAAGGGGAACTCTTTAAATTGGGATAACAGTTTTGGTGAGAAAGAGCACGGATCATATACAACTAATAAGTTAAATAGAATTTATCTAGAATCTTATATTATCACAATCTATCCAAAACTCCAAAAAGTCCTGAAGGTTTTGGCTTTATCTAATACCTTGTTTTAGGTATAGAAAAAAAATGGTAAGTAAGACCCTCAACCCTGCAATATGTACTAGGCAACTATGCACACTACTAAAATACCTCCTTCAGGGTCATGTAGCATTTGGAAATAGTGTGCATATATACCCCAACAAAATAGTGTAATTTAGTGATAAGCCAGTCTGTGAGCTTTAACAAACTTTTTAAGGTCAAACTGTAATGTATACTATTACTTTGTCAACCTCCAAATGTCTGAATTGTTGCAAGACTAACCACAGGAAGTTATCTTACCTCATTACCAGAAACTTCTGTTCAGATGCTGCAAAGGGATTTTAATGTAAACAGTAAACTCCCCATACTCTGCTTCAGAAAATGCACAGAAAAAAATCGATCTGGTGGCCTATATCTTTCCGTTCTCTGTACAAAACCTAAAAGCATCCAAAGAGGCTCAAGAGACTCTACAGCTCTACAGTTAAGCAACAAACAAGATATTATATTTCCAGCTCTTAGGTTGGTCCAGTTAGAAACAATGGCCACCCAAACCCATCTAAATGGTCAGGAACCGCTTTATTGTATGGAACACTAATTCAAAAAGTCAGCTAAAAATGACCTCTGAAAGCCAGTTAGGGAAATGACTTATTTTCATTGGTAATTATGTATGAACAAATGGAAACATTAGGAAACTCCACCTGCCTTAAAAACTCATTGGATATGAGGCATAAACACATCAATAGATTTATCCATAACAGAAGGTTCACAAACATCTACATATTACACAGTGGAAAAAATAAGTTCCATTTACTACAGAGAAAGGGTAACTTAGGACTCATTGCCAATGCAGGGAAAATAAAAAGTCCTCTTAGCTTTCCTTGTGCCCAGCAGAATATACTCAACTTTGCTCATCCCCCCACTGCTGTATTCAGCCTTTGAGAACAAAAAGAAAAGAATTATCTGGCATGGGTGAAAAAGGTTTTCTCCACCTATATATATGACAGCATTAGGTGTCTCTTGATTTGCCCATTGATGTCTCCTTGGAACATGGAAGACGCTTATAGCCTTGTGGGAGCTCTGAAAGCTTTCACTGGTTTTATTTCAACCTGGTCCCAATGGCTGAGTAAGAAGTATGATACATATTGTTAGAGTTGGGGAAGTCAGCAAAGCGTGTGCACAATCGCATAGTTCGATTTGAGAACATTAGATTATTAAGACTAGACCTATCATATTTCCATCAACAGGTTTTACATTTGGAGATTTTAACTGTGTCAAAATCAGAACACACTCCAATGTGATCTATCATAAGTCATAGCTCAGAATTTAAATTATCTACCCAGTACTAGTAAGCAGTATGCCTTAAGGTCAGCCTTCTCTTTAGCTTTGACAGTTGTACAGGCTCCTCTACTTTGCCAGAATTGCTTACTTTGATTTCATTGCACTCAGTGATCTTCCCACAGCTTACGTTAGAAGCTGTAACAAGTCAGATGGAGTCTACTCACATTTACTTTCCCTATTCTGCCTCGTTCATTACATTTCTTTTAGTCACTCCTCAAGACTGACATCCATCCACTGAGGCATTTTGATATTTGCATAATTCCTCCTAAAACACAATGAACTGCTAGAATTGTATTGAGTATTAAGCAGGGTGATAATTTCAGGATGTAATGTAGAGCAACGGTCACCAACTTGTGGTCCACGAGGAAATTTTGTTGGTCCGCGGCTCTGGGTCAGGAGAAGAACCCTGCTGGGGGGGGAATCGGCCAGAGGCGTTGACCATGTCCCACGTACGGATCATAGGCTCAGGGCGTTGGGCGGGTTGTGTCTCTGGACACAGACTCAGACCTGCGATGAGGGAGTAGGCAGGTTCTGGCATCATGATGTCACTACGGGGGCAGTTTCTTCCCCTTTAAGTGACACAGGCCTCTCTGCGCATCTCGGTCCAAAGCCCATAACTTCAGTATTGGTTCATGGATCTGAACTAGAACTAGGTTGGCAACCACTGATGTAGAGCACTATGTGGACACCAGCCATGATCCGCCTCCATTCCATTGCACAGTAAAACACAGAAATTGAGGTTTGCAATTAAAATGGAAATATTTGGTTAAAAATATCACTAGCCTAATAATGAAGAGAAAAGCAAAAAGTAAGCAGATTAAACCTATTAGGATAAGTTGTCTGTTAGTTACTGTTTACAAAGGGTCAACCTATCATCACAATTTTCATTTCTCTATATGTAAAATATTAATAAATGGGAATAAAAATATAGCAAGGGGATTGTCAGTATTTCAGTATCAGTGAAGATCCTGCCAAAACTTTCCAAACTGCCAAAATCCTCTAATTAGGGGACAGGCTAGTGCAGTTTGTGTCCAAGTTACGTAGGCAATGTAGTAGAAACAAAGAATGTGTGCAGATGCAACACAAAAATCACCAACAGAGTCTGGTCCTTAAATATGTTTATTTTAAAACTAAGACATCAGTTTTGGGTGTATTGACTCTCTACACCTGATATACTTTTTTTTTTTGTATCATATATCATGTCCCTACAATGACACTTTAAACACATCATCACACACACCATCCTTGGTACTGCAGCAATGTCAATGTGTGAACATCATGTATTTTTTTTACCTTACCTGTACAAGAAAAATTATTAGAAAATAAAAGTTTGCTATTCTTCTGAACTGTTCAAATAGGTTCTTCGGTACAAAGTTCCAGAATGTGTACTAAAAAAAAAAACAAGACATATATTATTGTTATTATATATTATAATATACAAAATATATATGTGTGATTTATTTAAAAAAAAATCAAATAATGTAAAAAGTAACATAATTGTGCACTGAAGAAGGCAGTACCCTTTTTTAAACTTTAACATAATCCTGTATCCTAATCCTGTTCCTGTATCTAACATAAAAGTATGTAACATTTTATAAACTACTAGGTGTGAGAAGTGTTATGACAACTAGCTTGTGATCAACAGAAATGACTACACATAGTAGCAATATGAATCAAAGCACTGTTTGAGTTTAGACAGAAAGTAAACTCAACATTCACATCCTTTGTTTCGCAGAAAACTTTTTAGATATGAACACTCAAGTATTATTCATCCATTTGATAATTTGCCAACAAGTAACCAGCATACATGATCATTTTAAACCCAGACTTTAACTCTGGTGCAATCCAAGCTGCTTATTTTACACTTTTACATGATATAAATCCAGAACATCATTTTAACAGTTCAATTAGTCAAAGCAAAGTTAGTAATACTAAATAACCAGTTATTCCCACTAGGGAATGTTTGAGGGAATGTCAGATTACCTATTTTATAAATAGAGCCCCAAAAGTCTAGTATTACTAACACTGCTTTGACTAATTGAACTGTGCACAACAGTCATTAAAAAACATATTGGTCTGTTACTAATAATTGTTACTCATTTATTCCTTTCCACAGCCATCCATAATTTTTAACTCCTCAGAAATAAATCTTTGATTTCTTTTATTTGCATCATGACAACATACTACTTCCAAGAATCCTCTTCCCAATGCTCCTTTAATTGGTTCATTTTCTATCACACACAACTAAAAGAGAGCCCAAGGTCAAATTACTTGCAGTCTGATGTATGAAATATGACATCACCTACATCCATTCTATGTGAAATTAAAAGATAAAGATCCTAGAGCAGAGGACTTAAAGCTGCAGTTCAGATGAGATTATTGTACAGATTACAACCATTTATAATAAAATAATAATAAAAGAAATGGTTGACTTCAAAATAGTAAATTTACTTGTTATTCAAAACAGAAGTTCAGCACCTGCAATAGTCTACACAGTACTGAAAAAGTAAAAATAACATCCAAAACAAACCCCACTTAAGATAAATAAAGTGGAATTGGCTCATTGTTTAGGGAAATCTTTAAATAGGCATGGCTTCCTCTACAGCTACGTACACTTGTCAAAGTTCTGTTGCTGGACATTATCATTTCCAGGGACACTAAAATGAAAGAGCACTGTACACACTGCATTGTTCAGTTTTTCGTAGAAGGGGGGTGGGAGAGAGGCACCCAATTACATCTTCCCCTATATGGAATGATGTTGGCCATCCCAGTCAGTAATTTAACTGCCATAACCATATTTAAAATAATGTTGGGAGACAGCCATAAACACTGTGCATTTTCACCAGCTTGTAAAAGGGCACCAGGACAGCAGCTAATAGTCCCAGTGCCATTTTAAAACTGAACCAGGCCACCAAAACCACCTGGGCTTCTGATCATACTACAGAATCCCTTATTTTCATAGGAAGCCAAGCGATCTCATGCACTTTTTATGACTACCAAGGCTTAGACTTCAAGGGTATTCTTTAAACACAATTAGTTGTCCATTTCTAGTTGTTCTTAAAACAAAAATTTAAAATACTTTTAGTTCAGGTTTATTTAAAACTCCTTTATAAAATGAATTTATAAAAAAATGAAGGAAAAAGTGTAGGAGCCAGGGATAGTATTATCTCAGAGATCAACTTTATTGGGTGACATATTTTGATATTTTGCACCTAAAAGCATTTCACTGTAAATGCACCAGTCTGTAAAAGCAAGACTTGGTGTTACATTTAAAAAATGGATATCACTAAGATAAGGCACCATAATTAAATTTGTGATTGAAGCAATGGTGCAATCATCATACTGGGACAGTCATTGATGTATCTTTTTGTTTTGCTACAATAATGCAATTTGCTTATTTCCAACATTACACATTGTCATTGTGGGCAGCTAACAAACAGACACACAATGTAATCTGTAAAGAGAAGACATAAAAATAGTTTTCCTCTGCCAGGCTGAGGATGGGATTATTCAGTTAATGAGCAGAAAATGTTTCTGTGTACTGTGTAATGTGTACAGAAAACCAACATAAATTATTGCCTTTAATTTTGTTTCTGGGGCATTCCAAGATTTGTTTTTCAACAGCTGCCAGCAAGCTAGTTTTAATCTCTACTTTGTAATTTCTTGACTTAAAATAAGACTTCTAATAATACATTTCTTGGATTTTCTGTGATCTAGTGCTGGGAGGGAAAGGATGCACCTGAAAAGGTTTCCATGTATTACTTTGTAAAGATATCCATAGATATTAGATGGTAATCCTCCAGGGGAACCTGCAAATACTGCAGGCTAGCCCCATTAACGGATGATAATGATAATTGATGATCCACTCTCATTGTTTTCCTTCATGATTCAATTGTACTGAGCATTAAGCAGTGTCTGCACTAAGCCTACCCCATCCTGATTCATAGGTTAAAATTCCAACAATGCAACGTTCATGTTTAGGGATTAATTCAGAATTGTTTGATCATAAATATTCAGCTGCACAGAATAGGCTTGATTGAATAAAGCTCTCCAAGGCTAGAGAGAATACTGGCAAAAAGCAAATGACTGAAGAAATCCATTCCAGGTTTTTAGATCACTGATGAAAGGGTATCCTCTCCAGTCTTGGAGAGCTTTAATAAACCAGCATTAATGTGTGAGTTTTTGAATTTGATGTATTTGCTTCAGTCTAGTTTTCTGTCTTCTGCCTTGTAAAAAGGTTTTAAAGTTTATAACTTAAGTTTTGCTACAGTTTTTGTAAATCAGCAAACAGATCTATATAAGAAACTAGACAAGAATCAATTAAAGTTAATAAATATCTTTTTAATAACACTCATAACCTTGTTGGCATTTAATCAAAGGGATACTCACACCTTTAAAAAAAGAGGAGTACCTGGGCAGTACTCAATACCAAAAATCAGTCAACACGTTTGTTCGCTTTCAGGGTGAACATAAACCTTTCTAAACTAAATTTCCCAAATTTAGTTTCAGGAACTTTACTTTCATATAGTGGATGAAATGAGCTTAAAACTATTCTAAAACAGAATAACTCAAGGCAAGTTTACAATAGGGTACAAATATCAATTCTTTTTGTAAGGCAGAGGTTGGCAAACTCCAGCCTTTAGGCCGGATACGGAAGGTTGACCTCGAACATCATGTCTTCAACCCCGAATGGACTGACAAATTATTCTTCGTCCAACGTGGCAACAAAGCCCTGTGTTTAGTGTGCAACGACACCAACAGCACTTTCAAGTGGTCATGCCTCAAGGGGCATTTCGATGCCAAGCATGCGCACACCTACAGAGACTACACCGCGGATGAACGGAAGACTGAGGCTGCTGGCTTGCAGTCACGGTTGGAAAAAACCTTTCCTTGGACACCTTGTTTCTTCTGGCCTAGTGTGCCTTCTTGACCTCCTGAAATGGCCTAGTAGTCCAAAAAGTTTGCCAACCCCTGGTGTAAGGATTCAAAGCAGTCTCTGCTGCCACTGACATTGTTTTCCCTGGCATTGGACAAGTCTGCTTAGCTCCACATGCAAGTTCTCGGCACAGAACTTAGACCATACACAAGTGCAATAATTGTTGTTAGAAAGTATCTCTCATGATCCTTTCCCATGACAAAAGACTCCACAATGCATGAACAAGTGCTGTACATACAGCGCTGTTCTGCTCTATGGAAAGTAGGGGGGGGGGGGAACGACGGAGCGGCATCCCGCTGTGCTTTCCCCCCTTCACAATCATTACGAACGTTCCTCGTACGGCGACAGTGTATTTGCCATTTGTATGAATTTTTGTTGAATTCCTAAATCCAGAATATTATCTCTTTCATGGATTCACTTCTAAATTAAACATCTAAATTAAGCAACATGTGCTGTGTCATCTGATGTTTGAGCAAAATATCTGGGACAGCTGTGCTAATGATTACTTGTTTAGAAAAGCGCTATTGTAATCTACCTAGTATCAGAAAGGCTGTTATTTATCTTCTAGATATAGAGTGAAGCTGACAGAGCAGTGATGGCATAGCATATAATGGATAATGTAGCAGTTTCTGACAAGTGTACTAAAGCAGATTAATGCGGTAAGCTATTGTAAACCAGTGACATCAACCACACATGCATTTATTTATAATGTCAATTTATAAACAGCACAAATGGGCTATAATTCATAATAAACAATCATACATTTAGTTTAAGTAAGCTGTTAAACGCACAAGATCAATCAAAGCTGATTGTTCAAGTTACCACGCATTTTTACTTCATAGGTTCAAAGCAAATAAAAAATGTATTTCTTAATGTTAAGGAAGAATTTACAATATCCTTACACAATCAAACAGATTACAAATGATATGCCTTATGCCAGGGGTGCCCAACAGGTGGATCGTGATCTAATGGTAGATGGCAAAGGCAACGCAAGTAGATCGGGGAGCCCTGCCTTTGAACATAAACTCTACTGCACACAGGAGTTATTAAGTCCAACTTTGTATTGTTGGTAGATCATTTTGAAAGTAGCTCGCAAGCCAAAAAAGTGTGGACACCCCTGCATTAGGCTTTGCAATATGTTTTAGGCCAAACCTTTTTATTAAAGAACTATATATATATAGATATACACAGATATACAAATGTATACTGATTTATACTAAACCTAAATGAATCTGAGGAGGTAACACTATTAACTTTAGGCCTGCCACCTGGCAAACACATCCATTCTGTGGTTGTAACAGTTTTCTGTGAACAGTGTACATTTACTTCTTCGATGGTCTGCAGAGATAGCTGTCATTCTACGACATGTCCATGACAGCCTGGATTGCCAAGAAATGGGTTGACAAAAACTGTTTGTTATTTATTCCAGAAGACCGCAACAGAATCACTTATTTTAGGAATGTGAGTACAGGCTGACGTGAATGCGCACCAACCAGGGGTTTCTCAATAGCAGACTGGGTTGAGCTAATATGGGTTAACAATATTGTTTGTCATTCAACCCAGAAATGGGCAACAGCAGCTGTAAACATGCATAGGACATAGGGGACATGGAAATTACTGATGTGAGAACTTTTTTTATTTAAACAAGACTTTTCAAAGGATTACTAATAATCCAACAAAAACTGAAGTTCTGTGCTAATAAATAATTCATAATACAGAGCTGCATTCATGTTTGCCTTTTATATCTGCCTGGAGTTCATCTTTAAATTACAAAAAGTCCAGGGTTAGATGATTAGGTTATAATATAAACTACAAATGTGTGTGTTTCTTTTCTGGAATGATTTATTCCCTAATCAGTCTTGCCTGCTAACTAAATTAACCCAGCACTGGTATCATTCTATTAGCAAATAATAACCTTTAAATTTGCTTGATGCTAATTTACATGATGCCTAATGAACCATACAGCCCGTACTGCTACCAAATAAAAGCCCACTACTGTATTAAGTCATAACTATGTAATTCATAACTTTGTAAATATCTGGTTACAACTTCTTGGGAATAATTTAATTCCTGTGCAAATTTTATTTTCAACCATATTATCATTGTTTAATACAATAAACAGCTCCATCCAACAGGGACAAAATAAAATAATAATACCAGAGCACACAGTGATTTTCTTATTACCTATGCATGGCTACAGTATTTAATAGCAGCACAGCAATCAGCTGAATGCACAGCTGTGCCCACTTTCATTAGCTGAAATTAGGAAAATTTGTAACATCTCATTAGGAGAACACCGGACAGTTCCTTCTACTTAATCAATATTTGCACTAATTACAAAGACTACAAATAACATGGAAGATGCAATAGGCGTTATAAAATAAATGTACACATATAATATAATACGTATGAATACTAATCCATTTCTGGAGGATATAAACATTAAGGTCCATCCTCTGTTTTTTACTAAATCTGACCACATCTAAAACTTGCATTTAACACTATTGTCTCTGATTGTGAAATGGTAGTCAACATTTACTTGATTAAAGTTAAAGGTAAGCTAAAAAATACCAGGATGACATTTAGTTATTAAGATACCTGCCTAATGTGAGCCGGCACAAAGGCTTGCACTCTCTCAGAAATCTTATTACAAGAAAAGCCTGAACAAAAAACCTACAACATGATCACCAGGTGTTCTTTTTATAAAAGTTGAACAGTTAAATTTATAGCAAGCAACTTTGGAAACCACATTTACAAGTTTTAATTTCTTGAGATATTAGAAATTGGGGATAGGCTTACTTTAGGGATTAAGTATACACTAAACTGTTTTTTATTTTAGTTGGTTGCGAGTATATGCTGAACATCCACAAATCAATGTGCAGACTAGACACAATTCTGCCTCAGACTAAGTGACTTATTTGCAAATGCAAGGAACATCATCCCAGCCTGGCTTTTAAAGAGGCTGAAGACTTTGATCCCTGTTTTTAATTATTGCTGTATAAATATGAGTAAAACAACAATAACAACAACAACAAACGATGATATAATTTAAATTGTATAGGGATGTTTGTCTAATCAACTTTAATCTGCCTAATATTTGTAAGAATATTTCTAACAGCAACTAATAGTAGACATTGGCCTCATTTGCCCTCTTCTGTTAGCAATACAAGTATTACAAAATTCTCATTAGAGGGCAATCCAGTGAAAGAAATATTGCAAAAGCAATCTTCTGTTTTAAGAGTGATAAGCAGATATGGAGCCACTGAGCAGTTAGTACTTTAGCTGAAGATAAATACAGCCCTAGTTACAGGTGCCAGCCAGGTAACCACACAAGTGAATTGATGTAAATGAGTAAACAATCTTACCTTTGAGGAGACTATCCTGTTATCTGGATACCTCTGAGGAATGTAGGCTTCAGTGCCAGGAGGAGGCTCTTTGTGACCAACATAAATAGTGCGATTGTCAACCCAATTTTCTTCTCCAGCACACTAAAAAGAGAGGGAAAATAGCTATAATTTCAGGTCACAGACTACTGATCATATGGTCAATGTATGGACGTTTTTTAATAACACACTAAAAGAACAAAACCAATTATCCACCAAGAACCAGTGTTTAGGAGACGCAATAAGGTGATTTCAGAAAGGATCCCCAGCAAACAAAGGGTAGCCAGGAAAAACAGCTGCACTGAAATATATTGAAACACATGTCAATACATAGATGTTTATTCACAGATATATGCACACAAGCTCACATGCAATAGAAAAACATAAGTGGATATACAGTATACAACATAGTAAGGGGCGTAAGATGACAAACTACTCAATCCTTTGATATGTCTTCCCAACAAGTCAGATACTTTATATGCTTAAAAAAGTTTATTTTACCAGTATATAGTCAAAGTGTTTATATTAACTTGGCACATTAGTCCTCTATCTCAATAAACAAACTATATAATGGGTTTCTTAACCAATTCTAGGTTTTTATGGATGATGCAATTCTATTCTATAGGGTTGTTTGGGGCCACATGTACCCAAAGTACTTATACAACTACAAACTGTCAAATATGGTCCCTCACAAAGAAGACATGGGCACATGGGTGCCCAGGATAAATAAATATAGAGAAGTTAAAGAAAGGGATATTGTAAAAACTTTTTTTAAGTAAAATATACAACAATTCACTAAGTGTGAGTAGGTTGGAGGATCAGTTAAACAAAAGCTTTGTCTGATTACTACTGTCTACTTTTCTCCTAAAGAGATACACAGTTAGCTGAACATGTATATTTTGCAGGTCACTAGCAAAAGTTTTTCCTGTAGGCAGGCTGGCTATGCATGTAGGTCTGACTGTCCCCCTGACTTTATAAGAACTTTATCCCCATAGACAGAAAACGGACAAATTGCATTAAACAGGTCTACCTATAACACAGTTGAGGGTAGATAAAAAAAAATCAGTCAAATATAAATCAAATTGTGTATGACACCCATTACCATCTGAATCTCTGTATATATTTTCTGCAACAATAGATAAGAATATAAATATAAATACATACTAGCTGATAACCAGCCGTGCCTGGGTATTTATTTATTGCAATCTTTTACTATACAAGAAAAGGAATCAAATAAAGCTATAGTGATTTTCTTGTCTACGGTGTTGTTTCATTTTTTTTGCCTTCCACTGCAATCGGCCAATTGCCTTACATTTTATCAAAGGCATTATTACAGGCCAGAAATTTGTAAGAGTCCAAAAAGTATGTAAAAATATAAGCAAAAGGCACTCTGTCACTGAGCAATACATACACACATACATACATACAGTACATGCAAATATACCTCTGACATATACAACAGCGCTGTACAAAGATCAGTGGTGCACTCACATGAGTCTCAGTCATATGTCTAGCAAGTTTGGTTTAAATGTGTCGATGCGTTTCCCAGTGATGGTGGAACATAGCAAATTTGGTTGAAATGTCCCCATGCACTTCCTATTGAAGACATACACACATACATACACACATCCAAATATAGCTCTGACATATAGAACAGCGCTGTACAAAGATGACTGGTGCACTCACATGAGTCTCAGTCATATATATGGCAAGTTTGGTTGAAATGTCTCCATGCGTTTCCTAGTGATCACATACACACATACATACATACAAATATAGCTCTGACAAATAGCACAGCGCCGTACAAAGGTGACTGGTCCAATCACATGAGTCTCAGTCATATGTATGGCAGGTTTGGTTGAAATGTCTCCATGCGTTTTGGAGTGATGGTCAAACATACATACATACATACATACACACACACACACACACACACATACATACATCCGATTATATATATATATCGATTTATAAAGCTCTAACATATACCATAGTGCTATACAATGAAACACTGAGCTAGACCCATCAGTCTCTGTATAGAGGAGCTGACACTCAAATGTCTCCCCCACAGTCACACACTAATATCACACATTTATATACCTCTGACATATACCACAGCACTGTACAAATATCAGCAGTGTCATATGTCTAGCAAGTTTGGTTTAAATGTCTCTATGCGTTTTCGAGTGATGGTGGAACAAAGCAAGTTTGAGCAAATAAAATAAATGTAGCAAATTAATATATGTAGTAAAGCACATCAATTTGAAAAAGACTTTAGTAAAATTGCACTATTTTATGATGCAGAGCACTCATAAGCTGCAAAGCAGACATTACAGCATTTTGTTTGCCATTACCAATACACCATATTGTCAGTGCACCATAACAATTGGAAAAGTGAAAGAAAACAACGCTCAAATTACCCCGCTCATTACATCAGAACAGACATGCTGTTTGACCTGACTAACTTGTACTTGTAAACAAGAAATTAATGTTCTCAATAAATTGCTATCTGGAAGCTAGACAGACCAAAGTGCATATCAGTTATCATAAAACATTCCCAGAATGAGCATGGAGAAAAAAGACATGTTACAATGTAAAATCATAATGTAAATAATTTAATTTAAAATACAAGAAAAATGTTCATAATGCATTATACAGTATTCCTTGGAGAAGTAATGCAGAAAAGATCCTATTTATTTTAGAAACTGACAACATAATGCACAGGATTTGTAAATGGATAATAATAGGTATATGGTTACCGGAATAGTTATATAAATAAACTATAGTTTAGAAAATATTGCTTAATGAGCAATTGTAAAGGACAGTTCCACAATAGTCTATCTGAAACATAAATAAAATTGATCATTCCCTGAAACCACAGTACTTTTATTACATACTCTGAACAGACATACAAATCTATAAAGTTTAATCTTGGCTATCACGATACAGACGTGGAAAAAGCATTAGGTCATCTAAATCATCAATTCCATTAAATGTTCCATACATACAATAGGTTTACGCTTTCATTTAAACCAGTGTGTGCAATGCTCATAGTAATATCTGACAGCCAGTGGTGTCATTTATTGTAGTGTCTGTATTATATTAATCATAGCTAAAATGAAAAGTTTAAAAACAAAATAGCAAAACTTTGTTTTGTGGCCATTACTGCAAACAATATGAAGCAGGTAGGTGCTAAAGAACTGTCCACCTTGGGTGTCAATTAATGTCACACTTTTATTTTCTGTAATTTTATATCTACAACTTTCTGGTGTGGCTAATGTATCATGAGCCATAAATATAATAATTAAATCATTTCAAATATCATTTTTGGGGTTCCTAAGTAAGACCTAAGTAATCTTTTAAGGGTTCCACTGGAGTAATAGGGTTTTAAAAACTGTTTTTGGAACTATAAACAATGAAAAAACCTACGACATACTACAGCAGACAGCAGAAGAGCTTTTTTTGGGCATCTATAAAATGAAACAGCTAGATTCTGCTTGCAAATAATCTTTATTTACTGGGATCGGATCTTCTTGCGTCTGTAAAAACTTTAGATGATTGTTGCTGGAAAAAATATTTCATCAAAGAAGAACAAATGAGTGCAGGAATGACATTGAGGGACGCCTTGTCATTTCATGTCATATAATCCAATATAATTCTGCCTATATCTGGTCCTGTATTTCCTTGTATTGGATAGATCCCTGGTATATAAGGATTGTACAAGTTTATATTGTACAAGTTATATTGTA
>NC_092858.1:65626015-65633755 GCF_032062135.1 Pyxicephalus adspersus | reverse complement strand
ACCTCTCAGGTAGGCCTTACCCGCTTCCCAAAATAGTATTGGCTCAGTCCTGTGAGCAGCATTGAATTGAGCATATTCAAGCCACGCGGATGTCAACACTCCCTGAAATTCGGGATCTTTAATCAAATAAGAGGGGAAGCGCCAAGGTACATACAACCAGATTTTAATATATTAGTGATGCCATTCCTAGATTGTAAAACAATTATAATTTATATTAAAACAGAACATGTATCAGTGATTATGTCAGGGGTCGGCAAAGTTTTATGGCCACTAGGCCATTTATGGGGTGGGCGGGAGCACACTAGGCGGACCCGCCCCAATGGCTCCACCCACCACCAGGGAACGCCCCCTGAAGTGAAATCCTTCTCCTTATGCATTGTGGAGGAGAGGGATTTACCTTCAGGGAGCTTTCCCTATTTACTGCGGCGGTGGAAGTATCAACCCCCGGCCGTGGTAAATAGGGGAGCAACTGCAAGGGGGTGGCACCAGAGCTCCAGTGGCTCCGGTAGTTCCTAACACGCCCCCCTATCGGCCAGGGGGCGTTAGGCTGGAATAAACTACCAGCTGGGCCGTATCTGGCCCTAAAGGCTGGAGCTTCCCGACCCCTGGTTTAGGTAATCACAGTCTATTTAAAGAACAGCTCTTTACAATATGACAATCTGTCAACTAACTTCACTTTCAATAGTATTTACATTTTTTTAAGTCTCACAATAAAGTGAATGTGTATGCCAAGTCTTGTGTGATGTATCCATGAGCATGTTCCAGTAACTGGCTCAACAGCTTTCACTGAAAGGTATTTCCTAAGTAAACCTATAAAACTCTTGCTTTTGTTCTGTGCCACTGATGACAAGCAGGTGTAATTTGCACAAACACTTTAAAATGCATTTTTCAAGAGAAATGAATATGTATGAAAGAAAAGAAATTTTATTGTTTATAAAAGACCCTTTTCCTACTAATAACTTTTATCTAGCAGCAGGGGGAAAAGTGATGGGGATTTCTGCTGAATTCTACTGAAATAACATCCAATATGGCGGAGTGGGGCAAAGTTTTGGATGTCTATACTAGTTACGTTTTTACAACCTAAAATAAGTTAAATGTACATATAATGTTATGAAAAGATTATTTGATAAAATTAATGGCCTGGGAAAGGGTCTTATTAAGCAATATGTTCCTTGCAATACAAGGCCAAGATAAACGTAGCAGTAGTTAGCCATATTCTGCTGGTATTTAAAGATATTTCACCACCCATTCAAGTGGCTTGAGAATGTCAAATGGAAAATTATGAAACATCTTCAGCATTACAAAACAAATCCAGCTGAATATGAGTAGCTACTACTAGCTTTCAACACACGCCAAACATTTCCTTTTTAATAAGGAAGTCTGTTCTAAATTAGGTTTCAAATTAATTATCACTTCATTATTAACTGGCCAGGCTTTGATTGTTATTAATACATTTCATTTAGAATGTTTGTGCTTTCCAATGCACATGTGAAAGGTTACACCGGCATTATTGCCCCAGCAAGGAAGATTTAAACAGGTTCATCCTTGCTAGAAGCGTGCATGTGAAATTGGTGCACCGGTCCCAATGTGCATGTAACTGTGGCAATACAACTGAAAATGAGAGTATAGTAAATGGATGAATTTTTAAACAACATTCCATTTGTCTCATATAGAAGGCACACAAGAGGGTCTAATCTACATGCAAGGCTCCTACATGTAGTGATTTATGCAACAGGAAATATTGGTAACCCTCTACAAAGGCAGGGAAATTCCCCTTTTAGACAGGTGTCCCTAATAAAAGATTTCCCCACCACTCCTGCTCTTGGTAATCACAGTGGTGCAGAAAGGTTACTGGGTATTGGTACTGGATGTACTAAAAAAACATTTTGGATATACATACATTTTCTTAAAAATCATGTACCTCGAAAACATATGCACTGTTTTTTAGCATATTTTGCACTTCTTTTATGAGTTTGTGGCTGGTAAATGGCTATATACATTTTACAATATGGTCATGTAAATGCCTAATACAATAAGAAATGCCGTTTGCCTTTTTACAGCGTGTCTGCCTTCATTTTGTAACTGGTACAAATATTAAGAATCCTTAAAAACTAAACTATGTTACAATTATTATTATTCATACATCAATCTGTTGTTGTAAGGACTGTATCATGACCAATACAAAAAAAACAATAACCTGGAAAGATATTTTGCTATTGTAAAGCAAACAACAACAAGCTATAAAAAAGATGCAGTCATAATATTATCCTGCTGATATATGCAAAGTACAAAGGCACAGAAAAGGCACATTCAGGCAAATATTGCCAGAATATAGAAGACATTTTTATGGTAATGCAAAAGATCAATATGAAACTTAAAGACTAAATCATTAACTATCAGTGCTGTGCAGATGAGACAAGACATTATTCTATAACTGTTTTCTTACTGGTTTTACTCTTTCTTACTGATGTGTAGGCAATCTGCACAAAGGTTGAGAGTCAGCCACTTGCTGAATTATTTGCAATTTCACTAGTCCCAGATAAATGCTTACTACATTCATACATCTGTGTCACTGGCATAACAGAGTTGATATGCCTGTTCTACTTACATAGTTCCCACTTGTTCCCGATTTTCAGCAGCTATAGCAGTTTTCCCAATGGGTCAATGATAAAGTTTATACATGATTAAAGAATTGAAGCTAAAAAATGTTTGATTCCCTTGAATCAAAAATAAAAAAAGTATAAAGGCATCTACTGAATTAATTAACAAACTGACATAAAGCATTTAATGGCAACCATTATAGAAGTTTACCTTTATATAAACTGAAGCCTAGCCTCCACTTTTTTATTTTGCTCCTTCCAACAATCATATTTAAAGAACATCAATGCTGTTTGAACACGCTGGGCTTGATTTATTAATGCTCCCCATGACTGGAAAAGATAGACCATCAAGGGAGAACCTGGGTGATCAACCAAACCTAAAATGTTCTGGTCCAAGATTAAAACTATTTGCCACATAATAGCAAACATTTAGGAAATTCATTCTAGGTTTGCTAGATCACCCAGGTACGCCCATGATATTCTATCTTCTCTAGTTTCGGAGATCATTAATAACTCAAGCCCACTGTAAAATCTTTCCATTTAAACCTTTTACCGGTCTCTATGGACATTGCCACATTCCATTTGCTTTTCTTTATAACCAATGCCTTAAAGCAAAGCAACCCAAAACATGAAGTGTCCATAGAGAATGCACTGAATGAGTTGTGGTAATACCTTACAATTTCACTTGTAATTCACCTTGCAAAAACTTGTAGTTACACAGGCCAGCTTTGACGGTGTGTCGGGCAACAAAGCAGGTAGAGTCTGTGCCTAGTACTAAAACACCCCTTTCCCCAGTCCAACAAAAAGTCAATCTTCACTACCTGTCTACCTAAGGTTCACTAACTGGCCCTTAACATTCAGACACTAACTTAAGCACAGACCTGAACAGGGACATATGCAACGTGCAGATCAATCCATACAAAACTGAAGGAGAGGAAAAACCATCTTCTCAACAATAATTAAAAAATCAAGTATAGACACACAGACACAAGCAAATAGTGAGTGATCTGTAACAAATGGACTCAAGAATGACCAGCCAAATTGGTATAATGTACCTGTTAATGTTATTTTTGAAACTCTTAATGTTACTTTTGAAATAAACCAAAAAGTCAGTTCAAAAGTCTGCTTGATTTCTTGTTAAGTGAAAGTTGGGAATGTGCCAATAAAGGATTCCCACACTTCAAAGAAATGGCTGATGTACAATTCTTTCTCTAAAGCAATTTCAATCCATTTGAAAAACAGCACAAGCTTTTCCAGAAGAGTCCTAAATTGGTGGGGTTCCAGAAAAAAACAATTTTTGGATAATAATAATAATAATGAATAAAAGTAATAATGAACAAAAGTTTTTTACAACCCCCATGTAATTCAAGTTCCTTGTAGATCCTTGTAAAATGCTTAAAATGTCCCAGTTGTTAAGGGAAGATAATTTACCAAATGTTTTATATCCATAAGTAACCACCATTCACCAAATATAATTGGCATGAGTGCTTTTAAAGCTGACCTTTAGGCAGATATTAAAACAAAAATACAAACAAATTGATGCAGGTTTATCTAATAATTAAAATTAAATATTTGAATATTGGAATTAGTTGTAAGTATCTAAACATGATAGATAGATAGATAGATAGATAGATAGATAGATAGATAGAGTTTGTATTTTTCTGTAACAAAGGAATGGAGGGAGGGAATAGCAGCAATTGGAGTCCATCAGAGCCATTACATACGTATGTAACTTATTTGTAATTTAGATATTCAGCTGAAGTTTAGCTTTACGTGGACAAAAGGTTATATAAGTCTTTAAACGGCATTACAAAGCATGTTTTTTCTCTTGTCTGAGACTTTAAAGACGCCGTAAACCATTTTGTGTCCCAGGGGTAATCATAACCTTTGTGGCCAGATCAAGTTTTGTGAGCTTTTGTATACACTACTTTATTCAACAAAAACTATTTAATCACTTACAACACTAAGGTGATTTTTCCATTTTTTTTTAGCACATACTTGGTCTTTATTTGTATTACAATCACGTTCTGTTTCTTCTACAATATGCTCAGGTTATCTGCACAAAAGTTGACAATGCAGCTTAAGTTCAGTGCACCAGGTTGTGTGATCCCACAAGCTCTCAACAGTGATTAAAAAGCCAAAATGTGTAAAGTGACATTTGCAGATGGCCTGTATGTGTCATTGAGTAAATACAGTGAATTGATTCATTTTATTATTTCATTCATATGTACGTCAAAAGGTATGAGTTTTGACCTGCGTATGACATCATTATTAATCCCTTGTTAACCCCAACTAGTCTTAGTAAACTAAATGCGACTTTTCTCTCCATAGCTATTTTTCTGCTGTTTTTTTGCTTTTATTTTTATTAATATTTCATTTTTTTCCCTGGCTTTTCTAATATCACAAGAAAATACATTTGTTATGCTTTGTACCTGAAACATCTTTTAGGTGTCATTTGACTGGGACATTTTATTGAGTAGTATGTGTACATTTTATTAAAATACTTTTTCAAAACGTTAGGAGATGCTTATCCGCCTGACGATCAAACCTTGTTTAATCTGTCCAGCGATGTCATTTGCACCAGCAAGGAGAATAAAAAAAAAATAGCAGCAGCCCCTGCTTCCCTTTAGCCGTGCAGCCTAATGTATTTTATTGGCTTCCCCAGAACACACTGAGGCTGTGCACAGCTGAAGGAGATTTTAGAGTTAGATTAGTTCCTGACTATATCCTGTACAGTCATTGGCTGCTGGGACTTTATAGCCTCTCTGCTCCCAGGCACCAGTGCCTATTGTAGTGCTAAGCTGGGCTAACGTCTGATTTACTGTTGCTGACCTTGCCTGTTTCTGACTCCTGTTTATGATGCCTAGACCGACCTTTTGACTTTGACCACGACTCTGCTTGTGTCTTGCCCTTGAGTACCTCGTTTGGTGGATGGATTACCTGTGTATGACCTCTTGCTTTGTATTCTCTTGGTATTGCATTATCTGAGGTCTCCTGGTCCTCTGCCAGCCCATCCCTAAACACTGCCTCTTGGGCATTAAGTCCTGGGGGCAACCATGTGCTGGGAAATGCAACCAGTCTCCCAAGACTGAGGGGGGGCTTACTATAGGCAAGGAGTGCGGCATTACTAATTGCATCTCACATACAGGATGACAATGTTATATACAGAATAAAGAATATACAGAGGATATACAATATGAGAAGTAATCTGCATATATTATAATACAGAGAAAAACTGGCAAAAATAAATATCATTTTAGTTTGATCATTTTGTATAGTTGTTACTATTTAAATTGTTGAAATGACTTTCAACATTTGAAAGGCTTCAAATATGCATCCAACAGCATAGTTTAGTCAATAAACAAATGTATTTATTGACCATACATATCTTTTGGGCATCCCCACAGTCTGCAGCCTCCACCTGGAGACCAGAATGTTCTCTAAAATGTGTTGCTGTAAACACAGAACTTAAATTAACAACCTGCAAGTGCTGAGAGCTTCCATGAGGACATTTATTTCCAGTGATGGGTCAGGAAGGGGGTTGACTACTCCAAAAATAGGTAAAAGATTAGTTTAAATGCAATAAACAAAAATAAATCCATATAGCAAAACTTATTTTGGGCACTGGCCCTTTAACATGGAATAACCTTCCAAAATATATTCAAGCTCAACCAAATCATTTATTTTTGTTATGTTGATGGACATATGTGAAAGAAGAATGTCAAACTGATTTACTTGAGCTTAAGAGCAGCCAAGCAGAAATAAATAAATAAGCACTGTCTAACACACTGTAGCTGTCAACATTTTAGTACATTGTACAGGGACATCTGAGGGCACCCAGGCAGTAAATCTTTGCTAATACTAAAGTAGTCAGGATGTACTAATATCAGCTAATTTAAATACTTCAATACTTAAATTGTTCCTCTTGGCTCTATGTGAAATTGTTTAGATTACTCACATTGATCAATGTTAAAGAGCCAGCTCTCGTATTCTGGTGACCTTGTTGGCACTCCCAGCACTTTTAAAGCCCCTTGCCTTTACCTAGGGTTCCTACAGTGCTGCTCTTTTAGTATACATGTCTCACACAGCCTTCCAATGTCTGTCAATTTGCTATTTAGAAATGACTTACGCTCAGTCTCAATCTCTAGATGATTCTCCAAATAAATTTCTAGATTATTCTTTTTCTTTTTTTTAATGCTCAGCCAGGTTCTCCATAGCAAGTTCTATTTACAGGCCTGGCTGGTGAACGGAGTGTTTCACCCACCCAATGCTTCCTAGACACTCCAGACCCAAAACCCAAAGCTTCCAGCCTTATTCAGGTCTTTTAAACCCTTTTCTAGATAGATTAGGGGACACTACTGCAAAATAACATCTAAACCTGGCCTCACACTCCTGACTCCTGACTCCTCCACTACAATAGATGTATAAATATCTCCAAACACTTTCATATTTAGTTATCGTGAATTGTGGTGCTCTAATGCTAGGCTAATCCTTTGGGATTGGCTACAAATATTTCCATTTACCAACCATGCATGAAAAAACACTGGCATAACCACCCAGCAATTATGTGTAAAATATACAGTAGTGACTATATTTTTGTAACTGCTAAACTACACTGAAGTTCTCAGTAAGAAAATGACCAGGCAAAACAGAAATCAGATTAATTTGTTGTAATGAATGCTCTTTGGCAAATGAAGAAAGGGAGTTATGAAAGGTTTGGCAAACTCGAGTATCTCTGGTACACTTAATGACCAGGTTCAGTTCGAACAACTCAGTCGTTAAGCAAGGAGCATAGTAAAGAGATTGTGTCAGTGAGAAGTTTACTGACAGTCTGCAGACCTGGATCATGGAGGATCGCACCTCAGGAAGGAAGATGGAGCTCTGAAGACTGATGGGTAAACGCTGTGTGACTGTACAGTTATTGTACTGTATACTCAATGGACAGGCAGTCATATATGCGGGGTGTGGGTAAACAGGTAAGTTGGTAAATGAGTTGTTACTAAAGCCTAGCTACTGAACTGTAGGATGAAGGCTTCTTGTATACGAAGCAATTGGACCAATTATATTACATACTGTATATAATGTTCTCTATATTGAGTTAGTTAATATGCTAAGTTTCATGCCATGTATGTAGAGAGTG
>NC_092858.1:65618842-65624443 GCF_032062135.1 Pyxicephalus adspersus | reverse complement strand
GGAGAATCTTCTTGTTCACCTCACCATAAAATGACCAGGATAAACCCTTGTTACTGGTAATAATTCTACAATGTGCAATGTGCAATAAGATTGCAACGTCCTCAACCATTACCAAAACGGTGATCTTCCCCCACCTCCTAGATTGTAAGCTCTTCGGGGCAGGGTCCTCTCCTCCTCCTGTGTCACTGTCTATATCTGTCTGTCATTTGCAACCCTTATTTAATGTACAGCGCTGGTGGCGCTAAAAAAATCCTGTTTATTAATAATTATAATAATAATATGCAGCTGGAATTTATTTTTCAAATTTCCATCTGATGACCATTTTAGATCTCAGTATAAGTGAACTGTATAAAATACACACTTGATTTTCATATACATGTCCATTGTTGAAACATATTATATTACTGTTTATGGATCAATCTTTTGAATAAAAAAGCTTTTACAAATCTGGCAAGCACCTGCCCATGGACGTCTAGTGTACACTGCAAGATCAATAAGCCTTTAAACCAGAAAAAAACTATACCTGATTAGCATTGCCAAATACTACATTAGCTCAATTGCCAGTGTAGATACAACATATGTTTTCCTATAAATTATTGTTTCACTGGCTCTAAGCTTTAATTACCATAGGGAGAAGACTACATTGTCCTTCAATGTTTTTCATCTTACCTTTTGGAATATCAGATTATTAGAATTAGCCCTGGTCTATTTTATACTTTTATATCACATGCTAAATCATTAGAATCATTATGAACAATCTTCAAGAACCTACCAAGGTCCAGTTTTCCTGATATGGTAATGTAATGGCCCACTGCACAAAACTAACCATTACAAATATACTTGTAAATATTTATTGACTTTCAGATATTATTATAGAAGGTAGCAATCTGCAAAATTTTTTTGATGAATCCTTAGTATTCCTTTTTTTAAGCATAATCAATGTTAAATAGGCTTTGTATTTGTAGATTTATTGTACATTCCTGAACCAGATAAAACCATGTAGTACTGCAGAGTTTACAATTTCAGGCTTTATTATTCAATTGAATGGTGCCCCTCCTTTCCTTAGGGTTTAATGTTTTACCTTTGTATACAATTTAAGACCTAGATCATACCAGTGTGGGAGAAATATGACATAGGTGTTATTCATTGTGCTACATATTGTGCTAATGCTGTTCTCTGAGATGCACTAAGTGTACTGTAGCACTCTTGCAGCCACCACTGTAAAAATGGCCAATTTTCCTTTTAATTTACATATTTTTTTTATATTTGTATTTTCCAGTCTGGTTATATCATCATCAGTCTGTTTTCTTCAATCATTTCACTGAGTCTCCTCTTTCTTTTCAACCACCTTAAAGAAGTTCCTTGATTTTTTGGGAAATCGGCAGGAGAGGGATGTGGAATTGCGGGTGGAATATTAGGCGTATGAATCAGCCCACTCTGCTGACTATTATCTTGAGTCTATACTGTATACAATATAGATTAGAATGTAGTGCTATTAAAGCGTATCTAAAATGAAAAAACGAACAGTAACCAGAAGTTAGAACTTATTGACATAAGAGACATGCAAAATTTTTCTCACAAAAAAAGCTAGGCTCACTATTTGGCAGTGTCTGCGCTCTGTATGTGTGTACCTACTCTACTGCCTGTGTTCTTTAATGGAGAGTGGCCAATAGTTTTCACTTACTGTGTGGGACATCTATAGAAGGATTTGGATTTTACAATGGCCTTTCCCAGTGGTCGCAGCCAAGTGCTCTGTATTCTTTGTTACACTATTTTAGATGCTACACAGCTTTTACATTTTGTAGCAAAAGAATGCCAATCTTCAATGTCATTAAGTACACATTACAAAGCCATTTGTGTTTAGTGCTTAAAAACATCAAAGATTTTAAACTGAACACATTTACAATGGAAATGTCATCAATACTAACGATTCAATGTATCTCATCTCTGCCCTTATTGATCGAATAAAAAAAAAAAAAGTAAAAATGGCCAATTTTCCTTTTAATTTACATATTTTTTTTATATTTGTATTTTCCAGTCTGGTTATATCATCATCAGTCTGTTTTCTTCAATCATTTCACTGAGTCTCCTCTTTCTTTTCAACCACCTTAAAGAAGTTCCTTGATTTTTTGGGAAATCGGCAGGAGAGGGATGTGGAATTGCGGGTGGAATATTAGGCGTATGAATCAGCCCACTCTGCTGACTATTATCTTGAGTCTATACTGTATACAATATAGATTAGAATGTAGTGCTATTAAAGCGTATCTAAAATGAAAAAACGAACAGTAACCAGAAGTTAGAACTTATTGACATAAGAGACATGCAAAATTTTTCTCACAAAAAAAGCTAGGCTCACTATTTGGCAGTGTCTGCGCTCTGTATGTGTGTACCTACTCTACTGTCTGTGTTCTTTAATGGAGAGTGGCCAATAGTTTTCACTTACTGTGTGGGACATCTATAGAAGGATTTGGATTTTACAATGGCCTTTCCCAGTGGTCGCAGCCAAGTGCTCTGTATTCTTTGTTACACTATTTTAGACACTACACAGATTTTACATTTTGTAGCAAAAGAATGCCAATCTTCAATGTCATTAAGTACACATTACAAAGCCATTTGTGTTTAGTGCTTAAAAACATCAAAGATTTTAAACTGAACACATTTACAATGGAAATGTCATCAATACTAACGATTCAATGTATCTCATCTCTGCCCTTATTGATCGAATAAAAAAAAAAAAAATCAAAGCTATTAAAAGGCAAACAGACATTTCATGGATTAACTGAAATAGCAAATTGATTTGAAGGCCACCATTAAAGCTCTGCAATTGGTAAACGTGAAGAGAGGATTAAAGCTTTAGTTCAGCTGACTAAATAAATGCAGAAAAAAATGTGGAGCCTTGATTCATCAGCAGGTATCACTCTGCATTTTACAAGCTGTCTTTCAGAAAGACAAGCGTTTTCTAGAGCTAGTAATATTCAGATAAATCCATGACCTGGATCAAGCATATATTGAATGGAACTTGTCACGGTAGAAATATGTAATCTGCTATTGCTGACTTGTTCAAAATGGTGTGAGCTCATCATTCTGATACTTGCCTCATCAATAAATGATCCACTGACTATGTGTACAACATTAGTATTTTATTACCATTAAATGGTTGCATATTCAGGATCAGGAGGACAGGCCCAAAGTCTGCCGTAAAGCAAATGATTTCTTTTGTTGCCGGTTTCCCCTAAAAGGGTTTGGCCCGTTTTTTTGTTTTTTTTCATTTAAAAACAGGATTTTTGCTTGAATGTTACTGGATGATTAAGTCAATCATTCACTATGCTAAGTGAAAGTCAACATAGAAAAGTTAAAATTCCCTTACATAATGCAATCATGTAAAATCATCAAAATTATTCCTTGTAAATGATTAATTATTTATTGCAAAGTAAGTTTATAATAATAATGTCATGGGTACAATATATGTTTGAAAAATGCTTGATCAGCACCAAACTGCACGGTCTTTGCATTGAACATCATGATGTTTAAGTCCTGCAAGCATTAGGTTTATCTTGTATGTATCATGGTAACTTCTGTTCTTTGAAAGCCTTAAAATCTGAGCTATGGTAAAAAAGTATGTGGACTTTCCTTTAAAATAAAGAAATCAGCTGTTTTTAATAATGCTACAGAATACATAGTTAGTTTTGGGACGCACATTTTCTGTTCTAACTGAGCTCCTTTACACAAAGCAAGGTCAATAAATAGTTCACACATTTTGGTGTAAAGGAATGCAAGCGGTTCAAGCTGGCAAAATACATTAGGTCCATATAGTCTTGACTCCAGGGCCACCATTGGGAGACAAGGGCAATTCTGTACTAGGCACCCATCAAAAGAGCCTTTTTGCAACATTGTAACTGTTAAACATAGGAGAGGGGGCCCAAGAAGTTTATCTAGTATGGGGACCCAACATTTCTGATGGCAAACCTGATTTACTTTACTAAGCATCCCTGGGATAAACTGGCTTTAACCCTTTTTCAAAGGTTTCTTTTAACTAAAAGGACATAACTCAGGAAAATTTCTTTAAGCTAAATAGACACAACTTACTATGAAAAAACAGAAAAAAAATCTATCGGGAAAGCGTTCAAAAAAGAGGCTATGTTGTTATAATCTACAGTATTCTCCCCAGACTTGTTTAAAGCTGGGTGGGAAAAAGCTGTAGGTGGGTGTCAGCTGCTTTATTGTGACCAACATTTTCAGTAACCACCCACAAACAGCTGGGTGGTTACTGAAAAGTGCTGGGTGGTGCACCCAGCTACAAAGGACTGGGGAGAACACTGATCTACAAAGGAGTGCAACTGCCAATCAATTTAAAAGGAATATCCAAGATTATTACATAGATGTGATGGTCTGATTTCCAAAAACTGGACCTGGGCTGTCATTCTGTTCTGAAAGTCACTGTTTCATGCCACTAATTTACCAAAAACTAAAGCTAAAAAGGATCAGGATTAAAAAAGACAACAAACAACAAATCTAAAAAAATGGAAAATATACAAACCAAAAAAGCTTGAAAACACTGCTTATTATACAAGTAAATGTTACACGTGTTAGATAAAAAAAAAGGGAAAATTATTACAAAGCCATGATGAAGTGTAAACAGAGGTACCTAAAGAAAAGAGGACCTTTTTTAAAATGTTAAAATATCTAGTTGTTAATGTTAAACTATCAAAGAGAATACACTTTCATCAGTAAAGCTGGATGATCCAGAAAACCTGGAAAGGATTTCTTTGAAGTAATTTGAATCCTGGACCAGATCCATTCCAAGTTTGCTGGATTACCCAGCTTCACTGAGGAAAGCATATCTCTTCGAGCCACGGAGAGCGTTAATAAATCATGGACTTTAAATCTTATACTACCCGCACTAAGAACTGAACTGAATATTTTTTACGTGGATGAATGCAACTCAGGAATGCCAATTCAGCTTTGGAAAATGTACCCATAGGAACAAGTTTTATGGCAGGTCCTGCAACAGTTACTAAAAGACTACATGATAAATTGAAGTTTAACATTAATAACATCACCTAAAATCTATAAGTATATCAACATCCAAACACCAAAAAGTAATAATTCGTATAAATGAACCACATGATGTTAAATGGAATATATTATTATTATCTAGTATTTATATAGCGCCAACATAATTAAAACAAAATGTTCCAGGCATAGAAACATTACCAACAGGGTGAACTGTATAAACAGATAAACCAAACGGTAAAGGCCCTACATGGCCTTCTAGTATGTGAGCTTCTGTGTTTAGGCAAACCAAGCACAAACGTAGTTCATGATCTGAAAAAATGAAATTATTTGTATAAATTCACACAGGAATTTCAGTCATGCGTTTTCTAAATCTTTATAAAAGCTGTTATAATAACATAGCCAGAACTGTTGGAATCACAATACTGTGGTCATAAGGATCAGATCAAAACTACAACTTGTATTATTGTAGAACTGAAATGTGTATATGCTCAGCATTAAACAAAACTGTATACATTTATCTTTTGTGGAGTTTTGTATATTAGAAAAACAGAAAAGGTCTTTCACATTTTTAATACAGCACATTTT
>NC_092858.1:65591493-65614755 GCF_032062135.1 Pyxicephalus adspersus | reverse complement strand
TGCAGTAGTAATAAAGCAAAATGGTTGTATGGTCAAATGGTGGTAGGAACGCAGCCATGTAGAAGTACAATAATAAGAAAGGAAAACTACTTCAAATCTGACACTGAACATATCAGAAAAAAAGAAGAAAAAAGCATAAGCATTAAAAGTATATCAAGGGAAAAAAAAGAAACCCATTTATGGAAACCATGTACATTTCCCCATGTTATATCCTCTGCTACTCAATTTCACTACTAGCATAATCGCAGAGATACATTTGAATGAATAACACCATGGCGTGGTACATACACATTTGGAGTAGTTTGCTCTCTCTGCTTTGTATTATTCACCTCACATCGTGGTATCATAGCAATTTATTTATCATGTTGGAGGGCAACAGGGGACAGCTATGTAGAAATAATGTTAGGAAGTTGGAGTCTAGTAATGTCTTAAACCGGATACATTTGGCCTGTGCCAGAAGTGTTCCCATCAGACATACAGGAAGCACAGGCTGATACAGACATCTTATTAAGTCAATATCTACTGTAGAATAGCCCGTAGGGTTGACATGTTCCAGACTTAATCCTGTCAGGGCCTTTTTATTTTAATTTAATCAGATTCTAGGGATCAGATGACAAATATCAAATTACAGCTATGCTTTTCAATTCAGTTTTTGCCATAATTTATTATTTAAAAAGAAATTATTTAGTGGCAGAATTTTTGATGTAATATATATATATAAATATATACACATATATTGTAGACCAACAAATCTACAACAGAATGGACGAAGATGTTGTAATGGCTCAGTCATAGTCTTGACCTTTACCCAATCGAAATGCTGTGACGGAACTTCAAGAGAGTTTTGCATTAACAAATGCCAGCAAATTTTAATGAACTGAAGCCATGTTGTAAAGAAGATTGGGCCAAAATACCTCCACAAAGATATACAGAAAATGATTACTTAATGTCATTGCCGCTAAACGAGGTTCTACAAACTACTTCACCAACTAGCAGATGACATTGGTTAGAACCTAAGATTTTATGGTACCTTCTCCTAAAACAAATAAAAACAATTTAATATTTCATATAAGAATTGGTTTAGGCACGTCTCCGAGAGCAAACCCTGTACAGCTTGAAGGGGAAAGCAGCAAGTTTTTTCATCTCCCATGCTCCATTAGCAGCACATATTCATCTGTTCACCTGTTCAGCTGCCAGGATGAAAAATATGTTTGGTTCTTCTAGTTATGGGTAAGCACGTGGCTATCCCCAGAGTCTGAGCCAATTGTAGGGTGGTTTCTCCTGCTTACAGCCAAACAGAACAAGAAGGAAGCAAAGGATATACAAATCTGTGCTGTTGGGGTGAGGTATTAAAGTGAACTTGTTTCTTTTCATGTAGCTTCATGTTAAGTCAATGAAACATACTATTGTCTTGTGGGTGGAGTTTGCATACCTGAAATAGCATGCTAAGTCTCAGCTCTATGTAAAAATACTCTACATTCTGAATTTCGGGTGATGAGAACAGTCAGGAACTTTGAAGTGATATATATATATAAAAAGGGAAAATATATAGTGATATATATGATATATGAACAGTAATAGAGGATATTTAACTTCATATCTAACTTCATATCTAAGGATATTTAACTTTAGGGCAGCACGGTGGCTCAGGGGTTAGCACTCTGGCCTTTGCAGCGCTAGGTCTTAGGTTCGAATCCCAGCCAGGACACTATCTGCATGGAGTTTGCAGGTTCTCCCCCGTGTCTGCGTGGGTTTCCTCCCAAAACATGCAGTTAGGTTAATTGTCTTCCTCCTAAAATTGACCTTAGACTACATTAATGACATATGACTATAGTAGGGACGTTAGATTGTGAGCTCCTTTGAGGGACAGTTAGTGACATGACTATGGACTTTGTACAGCGCTGCGTAATATGATGGCGCTATATAAATACTGTATAATTTTATTATCTAACATAACTGCAATTAATGGTGTTGGGAAGTAATTTTTCTTTCTAATGAAATGTAAAGTGCAAATGTTTTACTTGTGTTTTTTGTCTGCTTTTTTCCGGATCTATAGATTTATGTAGGTAACACAATTTACAATTCATGTGACTCATTAAGTACCTGTCTTAATGCACTTAAGAGTGACCATCTATTAAACCATAAGCTGTTTAAATATATTCAAGATACCAAGTAACTCTAAAAATGCACCCGTGTCTACTTTTTCTTCTCTGGTCTTTAACAGCTGCCATTCCGATTTTTTTTTTTTTTTTTATTCTCAATAACAGGAGATGTAGTAGATTGTGAAAAAAGGTAGTGATCTGCTGCACACTTCTATTTGATTCAATATGTTTGCTGCCAGAAACCTAATAATATGATTCATATGCTGTCCTACACTCATTTAAATATTGGAGATCACAAACTGTTAGCAGTTAGGGTTCTTTTACATCTAATAATAGAGTAGAAAAAGGGTATAAAATGTATTTAAGTAGATATGGGGGAAACTGAGTGCAGGCCAGTATTTACACTTACAATGATTCAAAAAGCTGAAAATGAAGACACTCCTAATCACATTTCATAAATAAATCTCCTTTAAAGAGTGGACCTTTAGGCAGAAAAAATATAATTTAGCAAAAAGGGGGGCACTCTTCATCTGGAGGTAAAGTGGTTTAATATTCACATACAGAAGGGGTTCTTCACAGTAAGGGTTGTAAAAATGTGGAAAAGATTCGCTCAGGAAGTAGTTTTAGCAAGCTCAATGGTTTCTAGAATAGAACTGGGTAATACATTTTTATCAGTAATGACAGTAGGAACATTGGATCTAGGGAAAAACCAACTGTCTTAGGTGATCAGGAAGGGATTTGTTTCCCCTGTTGCAGCAAATTGCTTTACAATGTGTTTTATCACTTTCCTTTGGGTCAACATGAATAAAGGTTTCTGAACAGAATTTGAAGCTTTCTAATGAATGTTTTTTTTTAGCTGAACTTGATAGACTTGTGCCTTTTTACCTTGATTAAGACCAAGCATTTGGACACACACTGTCCCTTTAAGATGAAAAGTAAAATAAGTAAAAGAAAGTGAAAAAATTAAAATTTAGAATGTGCAAAAACGTTTCCATAAGGGGATTTCATATGAAAGTGCTTATTGCATAAGTGTGAAAGTAGAGAATCAAAAGGAACTGACATAAGTTTTGTGCTCATTTTATTATGGTTCATGAACTTTAGGGCAATGAACTTTAATGTTAATGTTCTATACCTAACTAATGCTGTCATCCAAAGTTCAGCTAACGATTTTAGATGTTATATACTGCTGTATTGTTGTACCTTTTTAATTAATTTATAAAAAAAACATTGAAATATAAGTAATCCACAATACAATGTGATATTTCAAACCCCAGTTTCAATATAAAAAAAAAATTATTAAAAATATGTACACAGCATAGAAACTCCTTTGGTTTCATGCTTGTGAAACGCTTATAATAGCAGGGCTTCAAGAAAAGTACCGACCTCTAGATAATAATAAGTTATTGGAATATCAAAGGTAAAGCAAGTCCCCAAGGTAATGTTGTAAAATATTAAGCCACTGGTAATATACTTTCAGTCTATGAAAAGGTTGTGTTGTGGAATAAGCATCATTTCCAAACTAGAGAGTGGGAGAATGTGTGTACTTCTAGATTAAGTAACATATCTCTGCTAACCAATAAAAGCTGAATAGGTTCTACATTAAAATCAAGACACAGCTTTGTATGTTCCTCTACCTACTGAACAAGAAGAACCTAATAATATTAACACAACATTATTTTAAGGGGCATGAAGTATAGAAATGATAAATATCTCCTATTGAACAATAAAAAATTGCAGGAATTTGGCAAATATTTTAACACAGTGTGGGAAAGTGTCTTCAAAATGAAAAACAAAGCATAGCATGTTAATAGAGACCTCAGCTTGATACATAATATAAAAGCATATTTGAAAACATTTTGCTATTCTATTACAGTCATGGACATTACCACACACATTTCTTGCTCTTGTCATATTCTGGAATTCAGAATATGGCTCTTAGATCTGACACATATGTGTTCCTTGTCATTCTTTCATCACTTTAAATCTGTTGCCTGCCACTATAAAATGTGCATGGACTTTAAAGAAATATCTCCCTGTGTTCGTTTGTTGTTGGCACATTACAGAGTAAAAAAGATTACAGCTGGCCCACCCCCTAAACATACTTGTGTAACTTCCTATCATTTGTTTAAATGATTGCAAATCTGAGTGTTAAAAAGAAAATTGAAGGCAAGTGTGCCCACTAATGGTTTTCTCTTGTTAAAAGCAAAAATTAGGACCTCTCCAGCTGATAAAGAAGCAATGTGCTGGCTTTCCAATTTTCCTCTTACTTTATACAGCTACAGTTCAGAAAGCATTTTTAAAAAAAACCTAAAACCCAAATAGTGTCACTAAAATACAGATGTAATATACTTATTTTTATTCTTTTATTCCTTCTATTTCCAATCTTTTTAACAAAATTAGAGCCTACTAAGAAAAAACTTTACAAAGCAGAGAATTCAAAAGAAAATTATGAAGCAAATATATCAAACTTGCTGCATTCTCCAGAGGTACATACATTATTTACATAAACCTTTACATACCAAAAGTCAATAATGCAAAATATACTGTGCTGGGAATACATCACTAAGCTCCACTTTAGCTGGCAATCCAATTCTTCTCTGTATACAAGGCTTTTTCATAAAGCAATGGTTTGCTGTACTATTTCAGGCTCCATTTAAGGTTCCTTTCTGCAAGCTCTCTTGTGTAATGCAATCCAGAAAATAAGTCAGCTAGGCATATCTAGCATGCAGCAAGACGTGCATAAACTGTCTAGTGGATATTCCTCTGGTAATTGGGATATTATTATTTCTGGTAATGCACTAGGGCTGACACACATATTGGTCGAGAATAAATGGGAGCGCAAAGCCTCCTGGGATACCTATGTCAGGCATCCCGGGAGGCTCTTAGGCACATACGCAGAAGGAGCCTTTTTTCACAAAAAGAAAAATTTGTTGATCTCACGCTTGCGCAGTAAAATCGGCAATTTTTTTTCCATCCTACGTCACCCGATCTCACGCCTGGGTCGAGTGACGTAGGAAGAAGAACAAGAACAAGAAGATGGCGGCGCCCGAAGCACTGGTTCCGGGACGAATGCCGGGACGGCACGAAGCTCGATGCAGGACACCCCCGCAGTGATCGGACTGACCTGCGTGATTGAAGGTAAGGGTATTTTTATTTATTTTTTGGTCGTTTTGGGTTTAGTTTCTCTTTAAACATACATGCTTGATTGCACAACCAAATCCCAGCTCCTACTTATTTAATAAAAACAAAATAGCAATACAATGTTTTTTTGCCCAAGTAAGATCAGCCCAAGTAGCCCAAGTTTTTTTATTCTGTGATTTTAGTTTTTAGCCTTTAATTTTGAATCCAGCCCTCAGTTAGTTAATGACTTTGGTTTCCAATGCCTGTTCTTATATGATTTTGTCCTTCCTGAATTACAAAATTTATATTAATTAATATTTAAATATCCTAAATATACAAATTTTTCGCCCACAAATCCATTAGTGATTTCTGTCTTCCCTTAAATTTTTTGAGAAGTATATACATATACACACTATAGCAGAGCTCGGCAACCTTTACTATCAAAAGAGCCATTTTGCCCCCTATTCCACTATAGAAAAATACTCTGGAGCCGCAAAACATAACACAGCTTATAAACTTTTAAGTTTTAATCTTTTTTTAAGTTTACCTGTTACAACAACAGAATACAACAAACAAAATTGCAGTGTGCATGTGGCCTACTTTGAAATAAATTAAACACTGAACTATGCAAGCCTTTTTGAGTCCTGTACACAAAGTAGACAATTTGACAAATCTTTAAATGCTTTCCAAATTTGGAAAGCATTTAAAGAAACAAAACAATGGTTTTGATTGAATGCAAGAATAATGTGGAGCTTTACTTAAGTGGGATAGTTAATCTTATTTTATTACCCATTATTTTATTAAATTCACTGTGATCATGATCAAATTCATATGAATATAAACTTATTTATTTAAATGTATGTTTATCATGATTCATTATCCCAAGATCAAGGCATAATTTATCAGATGACTAATACATGATTAGTTGATATATAACTGAACAATCCATAATAGCAAATTTAATTTTTTTTTTTATTAAATTCATGAGGATATATAATCAAATTCAGATATTAAGTAATTAAATTGGAGTGCATGATCAAATACCTCTATACCTTAAGACATTAAAAAAATCAATAAATGCATTATGATGTTGAAAACTTACTTTTAAAATGTTTGTTGCCATTATGAGCTCCTGGCTCTTGTTAGTGTAAGAGCTGTGCATCTTCACTCAATGAGTAGCTGCCCTTAAATGCATCCAGTCCCGTGTCCCACATGGCGCTATGATGCGCCTTGATGTTTGTATTCAGGTAAGCACCTTGGAACACGTGGACACGGGACTCCAATCAGAGAGGGACTCTCTTGAGTCCCGTGCTGATGGCTCCGCCCCCACCAGGGACGTCCTGGAAGGGAAATCCCTCCCCTCCGCAATGCATACAGAGGAGAGGGAGTGTGCCCTTACCCTGCCTGCGGAAGTGTCAACACAGGCCACTGTAAATAACCGTTATTCTTTTTTTTTCTTTTCTCAAGGCCGAAGGGAGCCACAACATGGAGGCTGAAAAGCTGCATGCGGCTCTGGAGCTGCGGGTTGCTGACCCCTGCACTATAGTATACACAGGCTATATAATGTATGGTTGGATTGTGGTTTGCTGTTTAAACAAGTAAATGTTAGCTCTCTTTTGCCCAGTTAACTACATACAAACACCGCACCCACATAAAATATGTTATTAGATAATTACTAGTGCCAAATAAATAACTCATGGTAAAAATGACCTAAACTTTCTGAAACATGTACCGGTACATGCATATGTAATGCATACATCATTTATGCTACATGGTATATGTACCTATCACAGAGTAAACTACTACTAGTATACAAAATGTATAGGACATTTAAATATTCATGCAACTGATAAGGTGATAAGAAAAAAAATGTTATTTGTTTAACCCAGCCCTAGGGAACATTTAGCTCCCATGTAACAGCTTCTATACACTAAACTAAACATGAAACAAGAGTGTACCTTTTTTTACCTCCATTTCACTTTAAAACACAAAAAATGTTGTATACTTTATAGCCCAGTGTTTCTGGACCTTTATAATATAGGGGAACCCTTTGAAATAACTTTCAGGTTTCAAAAAAGAGCCTGAGAGGCACAAACTGCTCTTTACTCAAGGAACCCCTAGCAACTTTTGGAGGAACCCTGGCTGAGAAACACTGTTATAGACATTTCCTCTAATTAGTTACGCATAAACCATAATTTGAGAGAAGTTGTTATAGTGTAATGGCAGTTTGGTAAGTTGTTAAAAATTATTTCCTGAGGAACACAAGTGACAGTTTAAGAAAATGTGCAGGTTGGTGAGCATATGCAAAGTTCAATAAATAGTTTACTTATTATGCAACATTCAAATGTTCGTCAACCCTGACCCTCATAAAATCTTTGATGAACAGAAGGATTAGTTCATCTGAGAACTTCCCTCTCCATAAACATTAAATAACCAAAGGCAAATGCTTTTTGGTAATGTGACCAGCATTGGCTGAATGCAAGAATAGTATTAAATAGGATAAGCAGCCAATAGACATGGAATTGCCAAATCAGACTATGTTTATGGGAACAGTCAAACATATGTGCAGCATAGTTCAGACATTAAAATTGCCTTGATTGATTACGTTTTTCCATGAGATAAATGACACCAGCAGTGCCTGCTTGCTCCACTGACCATCCTGCTTTCAGTGAGAAATAAATTAAAAAATTGTCAGCTATGACCTTGCAAGTTTACAAGGTACTTTGCAACACTTTCAAGATATGCTGCCCCAAGGCTGACTGCCCTCTAATGACTACGAGCAAATGTATTATTATTATTAATATTATTATTAAACAGGATTTATATAGCGCCAACATATTACGCAGAGCTGTACATTAAATAGGATTCTATTTCATATTTTCTTTCTGCAAAAACTAAATTAAATAAAATATATGACTTCTAATTGAGACCCTATTTATGTATTAAAATGTTTCAGAGCCTTCACAAAAACAAGGCCGCCAACTTAATAAAGTATTGCTCTGGTTAAACAAGTAGATCAATTGCCAACAGCATATAACATTTCTTTTTAAGTAGCAAAACGCTTTAAGTATGTATAAGCTTTGTTACTGAAAACAGAGACGACGGATTCAAAACATCAGACGCAAGTGAAATGCATTTCAGGGACTGGCACCAAAACATATCCACCGGCAGGATTGGCACTGCAATTCTAGTCAGTCTTTTGCATCCTGATTAATGTTTTATACGCTTTCTGCAGAGTCCATGAACAGATGTGCATCTCAGGGGATTGTACCTGACTTCTTCATAGAGATCTAGAGAGGAACCTAATTGTCCTTAATCCTCTGTGTAAAATAGGTTAGAGCAAATCCTCTTTCTACATCGGCTGGGGGATTAGTCAGCACCACCAGTAAATAAAACCACTACTTTGTCAAAGCCTTGCTAGACAGGTATCTGGGAAAAATGAAGCATAAGAGTAAGCAGAAAATGGACCACTAACTCAATTAATTTTCACAATATTGATATTCTAATTTTAGGACACCATCGTGAATATAAAGAGCTTCCTGCTTAAACAGCAATTTTAGGTTATGCAAGCGCAGTATTATAACATTAAGTGACTTTTCATCTATACATTCTATAGGCATCACTTTGCTGCTATATATACTAAACCTGCAACTACAGAGGTTTTAGGTACAAAATACCAACAATAAATTCAGTAAAATTTATATGGCTAATGATTTGATCAAGACACTACAAAAAGGAAGAGGAGCGGAGGGAAGGATGGATGAGTCTGGCAGCAGCATTCATAATAGATTGTAGAGGAGAGAGTCGGGTTAGTGGAATACCAGCGAGGAGGATGTTACAGTAGTCCAGACGGGAGATGATAAGAGCGTGTTTTGAACATGTTGAGTAGGTGAAAGTGACAGGACCTGGAAATGTTTCGAATATGGGGGGTAAATGAGAGGGCAGATAGAAAGGTGACACCAAGACAACGTGCCATTAATTACCTGACTGTTTGCAACTTTTTAAACTTTTGGGTTCAGTTCTGTGTTAATATTAGAGCTCAGAATGGAGGAAGCAAATCATTTATTAAGAAGTGCTAAAAAGGAACACACTGCTTATCATTCTGCTGCGTATTTTATACTGTCCAATCATATGCATCATATGCTGGGGAAAGGGACAAGACCTAGTTGTATTATTTAACTGCAAAAGAGAAAAGTCAGGTTTCCAGGCTGACTGTGTTGTCTGTCAGGACTGTTTGGCAGGAAAAACATCTTTTATAAGTGTATTTCATGGGTATATTTAGCTGTTTGGCTTTAAATAGACTGATGTATACCATACATGTACATGTGTACCATACACACCAGACTTCTGTATACTCTACCAGACCGGCTGGTTGTTGCCTTGCAGTGGACTTGTGACTTCTCTGGCCTTGGGGTGATATGTATTTGTCATAATCTGTAACACATTTATTAATCATTTCAGTATACCAGCACACTAGCCTGGCTGTCACATTTTTAGTCTAATTGGTCATGCTCTGGTTTGACCCTGGACTGTTTCCTGCTCAGTATTTAGCTGATGACCATCATCCCATCTGCTATTTCCTCTGTATCTGCCATCCATTGTGTCTTTACATATCGGAGACATCTACTACCATGAAATTCCAAGAAATTATAGATGTCATCTCTGACTTGTGTGCTGAAATAAATTCTGCTTTATGACCAAGGAATTATGCAAACTAGGGGAAAAAAGATGAATCCTTCCATGTTTTTTTTGGAATGCTTATATATGCATTGAACTCCCATGAAACATTGCCTTGTTTTCTGCCCTACATGACACTGTTGTTTATACTAGCCTTCCTAGCACCAACATGGTGTCATTGTTTGATATTGAAGAACAATAAATGATGTAGAGACAACAGCAATGACATCCAGCCATAGCCACAGAAGAATTGTAAGTGTGTGAACAGAGGTTGCCATGACAACAGAGGAAGGTAGTGTAGCCTGTGGGTAAATGAAAGGGAATCTTGTCTAAACCCAGGAGAACTGAGAAACAATTAATAATTAATATGTTACTACATTTGTACAGGAAATCTATTTTAAGATTACAGATGGAGTCGTTCATTTTTACATATTCCAGAAAAGCTGGGCAAAGCTAATCTCTTAGCTGCCAAACCGGTGGAGAAAACAAACTTTGGCAGATCTGTGAGCAGTTATATCAGGCAAGGAGGATATAAATATATCATAATATAATCATATCATTATATGAAGAATTCTTATCTTTGCCCTCAACAGATTTTACAGTAGTGCAAGACTTGGAAATATATGTAATATGCTGCTCACAATAATGGCAGCATGGAATTGGGGTGCATACACACAGTCACTGATAATCCACACCATCAGGAAAACTATAAGGAACATGGAGCACAAGAATGGCTCAACCTTTCTTAATCTTGATGTCCTTTCCTTACTGATAGACACAAAGTATGGTTGGATTTCATTTTTTAGTAATCAGTGCTGATTGGTGAAAAGAAGACTTTTGCATTATTTGTGGCATCTCGCTAAAAATAGCAAGACGAAAGTAGAATTCTTCATATATCTGCATCTTCATATCGTATGACCAGACCATTGCTGCATCTACTCCGCTAGGCTTTAATAATGAAACAGTAAAAAAGCAGTGGGAAACTGTATCCCAGGTTATCATTCATCACCAATCACAGATCATTATTCATTAATGGGATTTTTTCTAACATGCTATATTATGGATATGTAACAGGGCATATCATGTCATAGCATTTCATACTTTTTTCTCCCAATGGCACACAGGCTCAAATTCACCCTATTAAATAAGATGTCTGGATACTTTAGTGCAGTTACCCAAAGTAAGCGACCACATTCTATTTGTCAAATTAACACAGAATGAATGTTAATTGGTTGTTGTAAGATACTGAACCTCAAAATGACCTTCCATTAAATTATATGGAATATAAATATATATATACAAAATACAGTTGGATTTATTTTTTAGTAAATAGTGCTGAATGGTAAAAATACCTTTGCATTTCATGTGTCATCTCACTCAAAATTGCAAGACAAAAGCCTAATTCTTCATATATCTGCATCTTCATATCGTATGACCTGACCATTTCATGCATCTGTTCCACAGGGCTTTATTAATGATACAATAAAAAGCAGTGGGAAACTATATCCCAGGTTATCATTCATCACCAATCACAGATCATTATTCATTATTGGGATTTTTACTAGCATGCTATATTATGGATATGTAACAAGCACATCATTTATTTTGGAGAAACCTTTCATACTTTTTTTTCCCCCAATGACTCGGGCTCAGATGGACTTTATTAAATATGGGGTTGAATACTTAGGTGCAGTTACCCAAAGTAAGCGACCACCTTGTATTTGTCTAACTAAAACAGAATGAATTTCAAATGATCATTATATATATATACACACACACACACACACAAAATTAATAAATTACTCTATTATATACATAAGCTTTGTACTGTAACAATGCTGGTTAAAATTACTTTAATGAATACCAACAAAACACACCATAGGGCTGTTTTTAAAACAGTAAATCTGACATTCACTAAACATTCTCTGGTGGAGAATCTTCCAGGTTCATGTATTTTTAATGTCAGTGATTCAAATCCAATCCTTAACTCGTATTCAAGAAACTGAGAAAGAACTGAAAATATTTCACTGTAAAATGAGCTTAGTAGAATGCAGAAAGACGCTAAGTGTTAAATGAAAGGTGGCAATAGGCAGAGACTAGAATTTGATTATATTTTATTGTGGGATTGTGTTTATGCTGTTCACGCCTTTTCAGCCTTGATATCCCTCATGTTTTCCTGAACTGAAATTTGGCTTTGAAAAAATATTTTAAGTATAGCAAATAAAATGTATCATCCACTTATTCTGTATTCCTCTCCACAATACAATTAGGAAATCTCAAATTGCACTTGTAAAAGAATGTTTGTGCTAGAACAAGGTTTTGTAATGCTAGAATTTCATTTCAAGCACTACACATTAAATTGAATTGTACTATATTTCCTTTTGTTTTCAAAGGCATTGAGTTACAATTTAAACAGCATGGCAAACCCAAAAGCTCAGGTCCTGTTGCAATTTGGAGATTCCATAACACTTGAGTACCTGACATACTATTACCTGTAATGGTGACAATAAAAGTTCTACTTTAGTTATCGGTAGAACATGGTGTGGTGGACATCTGGCATCTTATAAGTCTTTGATACACCAACAGTGGGGTGTTCATGTTCAACAGTACAAAACATATAAAAGTAATCCCCTAAAAAAAGCCCCAAGAGGAGAGCAGATCAAGGACCTCAGGCACAGAGTTTTGCTCAAAGAATCCCTAAGAGATGAATCATAGCAAAAATGATCACTGACAAACAATGAAAGCTGAAAATTACATTTAAATAAATCCACATGAAAAAAGCCCCATAAACAACACCTTTTAACTATGTCATATTCATTGCAGGTTGGTTAGATTTTAGACAACAGATTTTGATACATTTTAAATAATACCTTTGTAAAAGGAATCCTTTACTGAAGGCTGTAGTTGCTGACCTCTCTTTCTTAAAAATGCTTGTTACTTGCCAATCATGATTTTCTAACGGCTTCAGTGAATCACTAACCTGGAATCAGTATGTAGACCAGAAGTATTGATTTACTGATTTCACTCTGACTCTCTAATCATCTCAGCCAAACCGCAGATGTCTTCAGACTCCTAGTAGTCATTGCTGGCTGTCATTTGCAAGCTAGACATATTGAAAAACTTTTTTTCTTAATGATGAGGACATCATCATCATAATTACAAAAGTAATTCATAGGAAAACACAGGGTTATTCTGTATAAGGCAAGCTTTACACTAAATATGGCCCTGGGCAAATGGGGGCAGGAATGTATCAACAAATTATAATGCCTAAAGAAAGTAGAAAAAGCAAGGTCTAAAGAATGCACAGGTCATTAATGGATAAGGAAAAGGTTTAGTAATAATACAGCTTTCGCCCTTTATATTCCCAGCAACCATAATATTTTAGTGGTGGTAGAACTGCTCCCTTTAGCAGTAAAACAAGATAAACCAATCAACCTTTAACTGAGCAATCCATGACATTTAATGCAATCCCATGTTCAAATGTTTAGCCCTATCAGATCAGATATGGAGAGGATAGCTTCCATATTAGCTGAGTAGAGAGGCTGTCCCTGGTAGGAACCAGACAGTACTATCCAAACACTAGTCAGATTGAAGGCAGGTCTGGACTTCCTGGTAAGTAGGCTATAGTCATCCAATACAGGTTCTCTTTAAAAGATGAATCTGATTTAAAAATAAAAATGTATACATGCATGATTGGAACATATGAATGTATGAGTGAGGGTTTAATGTTTGACCATTATTCAACCATGTTTTCTGTAGTTCTAGGCTGGAAGTCTGGCAACACTAGCTGATTTCCAAAAAAATGGTATCTAAAATTACTGGAAGCTTGTGCAAATTACTAGTCTCTGTTAAACTAATACAATAGCAAAATCAATAGCTTAGCATAAACCTGTCCTTAGATGAACATGCAGGCAGACAAATGCTAGTTCTCTGTCTGACCTGCTGATCTTTGGCTTCAATACTTTCTGATTCACCGGAACAAGCAAGCAAGTCAGAATTTACAACTTTTCACAGACTTCACACACTGCATATTTCAAGTCAATGCCCCAAAATAGGAGGATCATCATGCCAAATAGGAACCTATTATTTTTTATTGAGGTCAGAGATAGCATGCCACTATACTGATATACAAACAAGTTTCAATGTGCTTATTTAAACACATCCTTTTCCATTGTGCTGGACAATCATATTCACAAGTTGGAGTGATTATTCTTGCTGTTTACCCCAGGTCTGGTACTGGTTCACCCTTCCCTAAAATAACAAGATGTAAATGGTCAGACTATTGCAGATCTAATGGTAGGGTGATACCTTGGTGGTTTTTGTGTTACTCCAGCACATAAAGTTAAAGGTGTGACTTTCAAGCACAGCACTGCAATAAATAATTTACAAGGAAGGGTAAAGTCATTGAGTTTTAGACAAGAGTGGTATTTTATTGAATATTTTAAGTGTTTAATCAAAAAACAGCACAAAGGAAAACAAAATTAATCTATTCTTTTAAAGGACTTAACAATCTAAATGTGAAAAAGTACGAAACATTCTAAACTGTATGGTTTTAGGAAATTCATTACGCATATTCTGCTGAATATTGCTACTGAAACCCTCTGAGCGTAACAAGAAACCAAATCTCCATATTTAGACTCCTAGAACTTTCTTCTTCTAAAGTAAAAAATAACGCTTCCTATCTAAATAAAAATTAATATAATTAAAGTCATGAAAATGTTAGCTATGGATTAAGATTATTGTAGAGTTTTTATATAGGTGGATATAAGCAATAATAGCTGTAATCAATATACATGCTGAAAGTGAAGTAATGCTGTTCTAATACATATTAATGAATAAATTAGTACTAAGAAAACTACATAGTGATCTTCAAGTATCATTCCATTCCTTCAGAGTTTGCATTAGCAGTTCATGCCAGCTGTCAAATGAGGATATCTGGGTACAGATGGCACAATAAACGCAAGCAGTGCTCTAGATTTGAAACATCTCCTGCGATTATCAAGCTGTTTCTGAATTCCTAGAGACCAATGACAATTTTCTCACATAAGAAGAGGCGAATATTATCAGAGTAGAGTAGATACTCCAACTTTCAAAATGTTCCTAAGACTGGGGCTGAATTACTAAATCTTCAATGGAGATCTATTATTCAGGTTGTACAAGGGTAGAAAAAAGAGGATAGGAGATCTTTCTACATAGATATCTTCATATATATATATATATACTTGTCTTTGAGCAGCCTTTTTGTATCTTCAAAGAAGACAAGTCAGATAACCTTGCTCCTAAAGTTCATCAATTTTCTAGTTTTTTTGACAAGGGGTTACATAATAAATCTCAAAAAGCCAATTTTCCTCTATTCAAGTTTCTTGTGATTTACTGTGGTTACCTCTCCACCATATTTACATCTTTACTGAAACAGGAAACAGCTTTCGTGTTTTTTCCAGCAACCATTCAGCAGGGGTGACATGCATGGGTGTTCATACCAAAATAGAAAGCCAGCAACAAGAGCAGGATGACATTTATACAGATTGGGTAGAAAGGGTGAAAGAGGGTCATGAATAAATTGTAGAAAGAGAAATGACAGTTATCAATTCACCCAAAAATCATATTTAGTATTTTTCATTTGCACATTTTGGACAACTGAAGTAAATATTTAGCCAGTTTATTTAGTGGAGATTCCAAACTCCTTTAGTAAATGAGTTTTAGTGTGTAAATCAGCCTATCTTGAACATTTTAACAGGGGGAATACATTAAAAAACTTTCATCTCTGCTATATTTACTATATCCACAGCTCACTTTATATTAGTTATGTGTTCAGTGGTAAGAATGTTTCTTACATTGCCGGCCATTGGGAAGAATGTCACCCTTACAGATAGCCAAAAAGATCATTGGTGTCACCTAAACTTACCTGAGAGACACAAGGTGCCCATGGCTCAAGAAACCTCTAGCAACCTCTGGAGGAACCCTGGTTGAGAAACTCTGGTTTTGATGAATGTATTACTTCTGCTGTACTGTTTGCAACCCTTATGTTTATTTTTTTTTTTTAAATTGGGAAAAACAAGTGATATTCGGCATCTGTATCCCCAAACTAGTTATGGGGTTTGTCAAATTGCATACAAAAAATTTTTCAAGCTGGAGGTACCTTTTGTTTCTTAAAAGTTGAAATGACATTGCTTTGTTACAATTTTCAATATGAGAATAAAAACTGTAAGAACTGTAGCATCAGTTTGAAATCAGAGATGCTTCTGATCTCATTCTGAACTAAATTTCAGGTGCATTTGACCTGCAGTTGACCTACTTCAAACAAGTTGAATTAAATTTGAAAAGGAATACAAAACCTTCTTAAAACAATGAAAAGCCATTCAACACTAGGCCCTAATCATGTGTGAGACACTTTAGTCAGTCTCTAAAAGGATGAGGTGAGCAACAAAACCCTTTTCTGCCAGAACAAGAAATGAACTACAACCTCTGTAATTATTATTGTAAAGGAGTATCACTCCATACTACTATATGCTTTCTTTCTGTATTTCTTTTATAAGCTCTGAAACATTAGTGATTATGCCCATAAAACAGTGGTTAGAAGGAATTTTGCTTTGTTTTATATCCTTCATATTATATTTAAAGGTGTATTATATAAAGGATGCCTATTAACACTTGCTATTAACAGGATTCTAACAAAAAGCCATTCATCCATAATAATGGCACAGACAACCACATGACAGTCTCATGATAGTAATGAGTTCAGCTTTGGGGCCAATAATCCAGAGAAAGATCCCTACAGAATACTCAGCTACCTAACATTTCTTCTTTGGAATTATTACTGCTGTGAATTCTGAAACTCTGAATTATAAATGACAGTAATGAAACTATGTCCTATATAACACTGGGTTTGTGTAAGATGAGTGTTCAATACGCTAAAATAAATGGGCCTTCCAACTTTTAGTGAGTACAGATAGCTGGATTTTAGCATTTTTCTGCATCATGTTATTTTTATTACTGGAGAAATATTGATTAAAAAGTACTTTGCAGACCTTCCCAAAATAAACATTCACTGTAGCGTCTGTTCTAAAAATCTGTCTGTGCTGGCCTGGTAACTCTACAGTAGATCAAAATAAATAAAATGATAATAGGCGATCATTTATCATTCTGACCTAGTAGCTTAATCAATTTATCATTTATAATTGAAGTATGGAAGAACAAAGAGGAGAAAGCAGCCAATGTGCCTGTGACTTGGTTTTCTATTTTATCCAAGGTCCACATCCAGAATTTCTAGTTTATGACAAATGCAGATTCTATCCAACCCTCCAACAGGCAAATGATCAAGATGGTGGGACTGATCCTGCAGAATGGACACCATTGCCCAACTGTTCTCAAAAGTAAAAGAGAGCTTCAATTGCTGGTATATTTTCTTTTAAAGGTGCAGATTTTAGGGTTTTGTACTTCTACCGACTTAAATCAGGCCAAGTCATCCAATTGACACATGCTTGATCTAGGCTAGTGATATCGAGGAAGGACGGAGATAACAGCCTGAATCGTAAACCTTCACAAATACTCATCAATGGTAGCTTCTATATTTCTCTCCTAGAGACTCCTTCATGTTTTGGGGGGTGTCTATTTTGTAAATATTGCTAAACGCTTATGTATTATAAGTATGCATATTTATAAGGTGATATCTTTTCATCTAGTATGATTGGCAGAATAAACAATTACATTTTGACTACATCTATGTGAGCCACAGGTTATTAATTATTAAGCTGCTGTTACTTGTGGTATAGATTTACTTACATCTATGATACAAGAGGTATAAAGTATACCTAGAGCCTTCTCTAAATTCACTTTATTTGTTTATGATTCAAATACAATATTATTGTTCATTCATCAAACAAAGTTATTCTGTGAAAGTGATCACTGACTTTAATACAAGTCATAGGACATCAGGCACCTTGTGAGCAATCACATTTTAATGCACACAAAGGCTAACCAAAATGAAAATACAAGCAAACCATTGTTTGCATGGAATGGGGAAGTTTGCAAAGGTCCCAGAGACCAGGAACCAAAATAAACTGTTGGAGATTATGTTCTAAATCATCAGGTGGAAATTACAAAATGCTCTTACACCTGTGTCTTACAAAAATAACATCTCTGACATTATGATCAAAACATCAATGTGCTTCATAAGGGAAGCAAAGATTATTCGCCTTGGGACACAATCTCAGCTCTGTAGCTTTAGGAGTGAATATTGGGAATTTTTGTACATGTTTTTGCTTGTTGTGTTGATGAATAGAGTGGATGAAGTTTGAGGAATTGACACAAAGAGCTGGGAGACGAAGGTACATAAAAATGCCTGTATAGAAATTCATTTTCAAGGCTGTATGTAAGTCACCAGTGGGGTCAGGTTGGTGAATGGTGGCCACTGCAAGTCCTGAAGTTCATGTAAAAGTGCCATCAGAGTACAAGGCAAATGTTGTAAAGTTCAGTGATGTTTACAAGGCAGGATCATTTGTAATCTCCATGTCTATGGCAGTCCTTACACCTATTACTGATATCAGGAGATAAAGGGAAGCACATGGGAAGACACTGATTACTAGACTGATTACTAGACTTACATATCTGTTGATGAGGCTTCTCAGCATGCTGCAATCCATGGCTAGTGACACCTCCTAGGAGCCCTACTGCTTTATACTTCATCCATGCACCGGCTGCGAGGGATTTCACGATCAGTGTTTGTAGAAACTCTTCTTATTATAATGTCCGTGTAAGAGATAGGGGAGCTTCACATGGGTTGTGTTAACAAGTGCTGATCGCAGATTAATTGTTGTATTATCTCCACTCCATGTACTGATCGCTGGGTCTCTGGCATTGGGATTTCCTTCATGAGATTCGCCCGATGTGTATGTTTGGTGTTGCTATTCGTCGGTTTGGCAGTGGAATCATTCTGCTTGCCCCCTCCTGTGGATTTCTAACTAGATGCCGTTTGATGATCAGTTCTCTCTCGCACACTCACACCCCTCCCGGCTCATGTCACAGCCCCTCCCAGTCCTGGCTCTCAGCTCCTCCCCCTCTCCGCTGACACTCATTCTCTAAGCCTAGACGCCCCGCCCACTCCTGTGTTTCCTGTCACTATACCCCGCCCACCTCTCTATTTCTATATCAGACACGCCCCCTGTCCTGCCCCTCTTCATCAATGTGCTGTAGTGCTGGCATCCTGTGCTATTTTTATCAGGCCACTGATCCAGCTGTACAATGATCCCTGTGCAGCATTATCACACTTACTGCCTGTGTTCAGAGTGTAAACACACAGGGGTCCATAGTCATACAAAGGCTGGGTTACTTGTGTCATGGAGCTATTTATGGAAGCCTGTTTTTGTGATTGCTGTACACATGAATGGCAGATGAGTCAGCCATGGTGGACAATCTCCTGTCATTGTGTGCGGCATCTCTGTAATTAGGATCTTGTTGTGACAGGGAGGGCTGCATACTGCATGGAGGAACATGTTGCTGCAATCCTCTGCTATGAAGGCCTGGGGGGCGGCAAACCATTTCATGGTGGGTACAGGGACAAGCATGGGAAAAGCTGGCTGCACCCTAAGGCCAGACCACCCTAAGGCCAGACCACAGGGTGGGTGGAAAAGGTGGCGCTGTTGGTGCCTTAGCAAGAGTAGTGATGGTGGTAAATGGACAAGCAACCTATACTGCTGATATAATCTGCAACACATATATGGGGCACTACAAGGAAGAATGGTTCAGATATACCTGTTCACCTTCCAGCATCAGGTTACTTTCCAGCTCTCACCATTCACTCGTGTGAATAGATGTCTCCCCACTTCCAGGAGCTATGATAAAAAATCAGCAAGACTTGCAACTCATATAGAGGGGTGCACAAAACCATGGATATGATACCAACATAAATGAGAAGGATTGCACAGATATATCTTTCCACCTCTTCCAGCATCAGGTTATTTTCCAGCTCTCACCATTCACTCGTGTGAATAGATGTCTCCCCACTTCCAAGAGCTATGATAGAAAATCAGCAAGACTTGCAACTCATATAGAGGGGTGCACAAAGTCATGGATATGATACAAACATAAATGAGAAGGATTGCACAGATATATCTTTCCACCTCTTCCAGCACAGTAAAGCTGTAAAATAAAGTCAGTGGTGGAAGACTTTCCTCTTCCAAAGATGTAATAATGTCTGAACAGGTAGCTGCAGGGCCAATAGGCATGGTAGGCACGTGCCAAGAGGTCCCAATGGATGCAGAGATGGCTAAGTGCCAACCTCAATCCTTAAACCCTGTTTGAACACTGGTGGTGAGGCTGAAGCACATTGTAGGCCACATGGCCATCTATTTGGCATCATTAGTTCTTCTCTTTGACCATACACACAGCTTTGATACGCACCCATACAGGATCTTCTGTACAACTGCTGTCGCTCCACCCACTCATGCATACATATTGCCATTCAAAATCGCAGAGTTGTAGGTGAGCCATATTATAGTACTGTATGGAAATGGTTTTTGCAGGGCCACCTCTTTTCAGAAGTTTAGGGTGTCAGGTTTCCTGTATCTATACCTTACTAAGATGTAAATCCGGTCTCAGCTAGCAATCGAATGGCCACCATGTGTGACTGATGGCAGCTACCATTCTAATCCTTGTCTTAGTGGTAAGGTATCACTAGTCAGGGACACTAGCTTAACATATGTTATTAGTACTGGTCCAAGGGTTCATAAACTGTACCAGGATATACTACCAATGTAATTAAATACATAAAAAATTTCCCTAGCTGTGAATTCCCCAGTACTCATTGATCCCTTTACCACTGATTCTATAATGTTTCTTTTTTATTTATTTTTATTATATTAACTCTCTTTTGTTGGAAAATCATCTAAAATTTTTGAAGGAATGGATGGTGGTAAATTAGGCCATCATTTTTCACGTTTGCAAGGTATACCTTACAGACAACATTCAAGACAATGGCCTTGATTTATTAAAGCTCTCCAAGGCTGAAAAGCATACACTTTTATCAGTGAAGCTAGGTGATCCAGGGAACCTGGAATGAATCAGGTCCAGGATTCAAAACATTTGCTAGCAAATGACTGATGAAAGTGTATCCTCTCCAGTCTTGGAGTGCTTCAATAAATCAGACCCAATGATGTTATGCTGCTATGCTTACCAGTTATGAACATGATGTTACTTGTACACATGTGTACTTGCCGAATTAGAAAATATGTCTGGATTGTGATGTTAAATTACCTTTAGGCTGTATTTACATCACAAGCATTGTTTTTGATGTACATTGGCATGCAATAAATGCAACGCCATCATGTGCTGAGAAAGTACTGCATTGTGTTGGTAAAATGTGCCATTAGTGCAAATGGAAGGTCAGTTTCCCTGCCAGCCCCCTGACACTTTTAAAAACAAATACTGTACACATAAACAATTTCTGAAAGTGGGGGTGATGTCATTGCTGCCTTCTGAAAACTCCAAATCCTCCTGGGATTCGGAGTGCTCAGGATCAGTAGTCCACTTTTATTTATTTCTATGCACCAAAGCACTTTGCAACTAGCTATGGAGTAGTGGAAAGCCTCTGCAGAACCGTCATTTTTATTTAGTGAGGCAAAACCACAGAACTTAAGACCTATTTCCTTCTTCTTGCACAGGCAACATTGCCCAATGCACCCTAAGCTGTTAGTGTGAAGGGGACCTCAATAAAAAAAAAAATTTTTAAACCAAAAGAAAATGCAATTCCCCTGGATGTTATGCTAACGGTCTAAATCCAATAGTTTATTGTTACTTACATTGACGAAATACACCAATTAGGAAAGATAGGGAAAAAAAAGGAAATGTCAATAAAGGCACCCTGTGCCATCAGGATGGCCACCTTTACAAATGTACGCATTTTCCAGTATTTATGTATGCAAACATATTACACAGAGTTGCCACCTGGTTGGTAAAAATAGGAAATGTTGACAATGCTCTTAATGGAAAAAGATCATAAGGCCAGGATTTTTCCAGAAAAGGTGGCAACCGTAATCGCACAGAATAACTTTACAGAGTACATAAAACCACTAACATTAGTCAATAAATAATATACAACAATAAAGTACACATTCCATGTCTGGAATGGACTCATTATCACAGATAAATTATTTTAGTACCTTTAAAAATATCTCAGTAATTGATTACCATTTGTTTTGTGTGTATAGCTCATCATTTTGTCAGAAAAGCTAGAAATATGATTATTGTACAGTCAGCAATGATGGGGACATTATGCACTTTCTGTCATTCCTGATCTGCCTGTCTGTGACTACAAGATGCTCAATTCCCAAAGCTAACACAGCAGGATAAACATCCTTATTTATCATACAAAAAATAATAGTTAATTTTATTAGAGTAGAGTACAACAATTTAAAATTCTTGTCTAAAATAAAAACCTTTTTCTTGTGGTATAGCTTGTGAATTTAGCCTAAATCTGTAACACACACGCACACATACATTAGGTACAAGTTTCTCAAGGAATGCTTGAATCATTGTATAAAAAGTAAAATATCCCCTTTGTAGCCAACCTAAACATGCTTGTTCCAGATCTGCCAGTCAGAAAGTATTGAAAGGAGAAACACATAGTCATGAAAACCTGTTTGGAGAGACCTGATTATGCTGTTACTGTCATATTGATGAGGGGTTAGGACTCCGGTCAAACTGTCTAACCTTGTTGTATGTGTCCTCACTAGGGAGATGCATTCTCTGTATTTGTCCTGAAGTCTTTCCAGTAAGACACAGATGGAAAAAGACAATCCAACAAGGTTTTAATTATTACCTGCTATATCCAAAATATTTAAAAAGTCAAAAGGACTGGTTTACCTATACTTTAATGAATCCAAATATGTCCCCTTCCATTCCACAGCCTGAAGCAGCAAAACATGTCATTGTCATTGCTCCTATTTCCATTCTATTTGCATGTTTACTTAAGTACAGGTGCTGTTGTGCAAGGGATAATCAGAGGTTAGTATCATGGCATTCTCAGGTGCATATGCCACCCAGATGCAAAAATATTTTTACTGTGTTTTAAGAAATAAGTTGTTTGATATATAAATATATATATTTACTGTATATATGGAGTTTTGCTTTAAAGTACAACTGTTCTGTATGGCAGTCTAAATAATATTGAATTTTGTTACCTTGTACAACTTAAAAAACTCCTTACCTGACTGAGCCAAATTTTAGTTCTCCTTATCCCAGACACTGCAGAACACAAATTTCAAGCTTGGGGTCAGGAGAACATAATGTACAGAGTGCAGGGGTTAGGTGTATGTAACATACAGAGTGTAAGGGCCAGGAGAACATAATGTACAGAGTGCAGGGGTTA
>NC_092858.1:65578622-65591185 GCF_032062135.1 Pyxicephalus adspersus | reverse complement strand
CATACAGAGTGTAAGGGTCAGGAGAACATAATGTACAGAGTGAAGGGGTTAGGTGAATGTAACATAAAGAGCGTAGGGGTCAGGAGAACATAATGCACAGAGTGCAGGGGTTAGGTGTATGTAACATAAAGAGCGTAAGGGTCAGGAGAACATAATGCACAGAGTGCAGGGGTTAGGTGTATGTAACATACAGAGTGTAAGGGTCAGGAGAACATAATGTACAGAGTGAACACTCTGTGCACAACACCAATTATGATTTGTTCCACCCCTTTATTCATATCACAACAGTACCTCCTATTAGACATTTTGACAAAACACACACATGCACACACTCACACAATACAATCACACACACACACACCAGCCATTACTTACCTTTTCTCTTTGAAATTAAATGTTTCATTTGAAACATTGATGTGTTGTCCTTATACTTATGTCTTTTATATTTAAAATAAAAATAAGGGTTAAATTACCATCAAATTATCGTGTTCTGTTTTTATTTACATTTTTCACTGGGTCTCAGCTTTTGTGGAAATCAGGTTGTGCAGAGTTAGTGCTTTTGTTCTTCATCCATCATCCATCCAATAAAAACTATATGATTACAAGTTAATATTGTAACATTTATCCAAGAAAAATGTTTGACACAGTTTTTATACATGCTGTTCAATATTTTCATGATAACATTTTACAGATACATTTAAAAAACTCTCTCTAGTGGGAAGGGGGATGTATTTAGAATCCATACTGAATGATAGCTAATATTGGCTCAGTTTTTCTTAAACTATCCTTGGACGTGAAAAAACACATAACGCAATAATCTCATGTCTATGTGTGCCACACAGTACTGCGACATGGTCTATTGAGTAAGCAGCAAAAAAACTGTACCGATTACTATTTTTAAGCAGTGTTAGTTGCCAGCATCCAGTTATCTTTCCGCTTTCTTGCAAGTTTCTGTAAAATTAGCCAAGCAAAGTATAAATGTTTATGGACTACTCCGCAGTACTTACTCACAGGAAGCCCAGACTGTGCCATCATGATTTATCACTATTTTAGCGGGATCGCGGTATCGGGTAAGTATGTTACCGGTTTTAATTATTTTTTAAACCTGCATTCGCCGTATAGGAGGCACCCACTTTTCCCCCCCAGTTTTGGGGAAGAAAAAGTGCGTCTTATACGCCGAAAAATACGGTAGTTCTGCAATGCAAGCGGTATAGGGTGCCTTTCAGAATAAATCCAACTGCAGCACACATACACCTATTTAGGGCAGGTTCAGACCCACTTCAGGATTCAGCACTCCTGATTGGGACCCTGACACCTGCTCAGTCATTTGCTTTGCAGCACTGGTTCTTAGGCGCTATGTTCACACTGGCCATAAGGCTGCAGTAATTTTACTGCTTCATGCCAGGGAACTATGGGGAATGGCATAGGGGATTTAGCTTCTTCCCGCGACAGCCCCATAGAGAATCAATGGCGGAGGCAGTGAGCGAAACCGGTACCTCTCACTGTCATTGTCTGATTTGGTGGTAAATTGAATTTCAGCATGTACTTTCAACATTTTGATATAGTCAAAAAAGCTTTGACTTCTCATGCCTGGTAACATCCACTGCTACGTGTTTTGGTCATACATTTGGTAGATAAAAGGAAAAGGGGTTACCCAAGTATATACATATGGTAACTTGTGCTGAATTGCAGCACATTGTAAAGAATGTTCTATTAGGGTCCATTTAGATTTGTGAATGTGGTTATTGTGCATTATCTGGCATATAGATATGGATCTGGCATTTAGAACAGAAGGTCTCTCACACATCCAAAAGATGAAAGGATTATTTCTCATTTTAGTGGGCCCCAAAAGCAAAGTGCACATACAGAGCTGCTAAAGTGTAAATCAAATCTAATAATATAAAGCCATTTATGGCAAACTTACATACCCATGTTTCAGGCTTTTAGTCCATCATCTGTGCAGTGCATAGTGTGTGGGGCTTGGTACAAAACAACCACGAGTGTAAACATTACCGTTATGATGAGACAGGACTAAGAAAATCAGAAAGTCATCCAACTGAATCAGTGCCCAGGACAGTAACACCTTTCTAGATCAGAAGCTATTTACATGTTTTCTTTTATCACATCCCCCCCAAAAAAGTAAAATACAAGTGATTTCCTTGACCTTTACATATCTGCTATGTTGCATTCAAATACAGAAGATTTGTTATCTTTTTAAACAATAATCTATTGGGGTAAAAATGTGGGACTGCAGAAAATATGTAAAAGTAAGTTATAAAAGGTTAAAGATATATGCAGTGAGAAAAAGACTAAGATGTTAAAATTGTTCAGTTTAGCACTTCGCACAGTACCTGTGTAAACTTGGATCACTAAATATATATATATATATATATATATATATATATATCTCAATTACGATTGAATTGCAACAGATTTGATGATCAAGCAAAATGGAAAAAGAATATGTTTACTAAATCAATCCCAATGTGTGCAATGTAATCATGTTTTATATTTTACAATGATAATCAATACACTTTTCCTTCCTCTGGAAGACTATTAAAAAGATCATTAGGATTACACCACAAATTACAACCCTGTCAACACGGATTGAACAGAATATCAAATTAGGAAGTTATTGAAGTCTTTTATAGAAGAAAGGGATAATGATCAATCAAAATGTGATGAGTTGCCGTGGTATTCCCAGCTCACCTTCTCTACCTGAGCTTAAATTTATGGAACACACCTTCATGTGTTCTGGTGCCCTGTGTTGGTTCTGGTACATAATTATGTCTGCTCTTGTGTGTCAGCAGTACATGAAAATGAAGGGGCCACCCTAGCACAATACACAATAACACACCAGAACAGACAGGTGGGAATACAACCTTTCATTTCATAGCGTTGGATCAGTTTTAGAGTATGTTACTATGAAAACTGAGGTCATGAAAGAAATTTTACATTTATAAAATTTTTAAGCAATCTATCTATAACTATCAGCAACTTTGAATCCTTAGCAGGAACTATTCCATAATACTGATTTCACATACTGATAATAATTTACGGACAGGAGATAAAACACATTGGTGTGTTTCTGCTTCTATAAACTTATGTCAAACAAATTTAATTTGATGGCAGATAAAATGAATAACTGTAGAATGTGAGAAGAAATCTACTGTTAGTATATTCAAGAAAGCTTTCACACTAAAATTGTTGGTTAATTTTAATATCTTGTCAGATTATCAGACAGTGGCAAGCATAACAAAGGACACAAGAAATAAACCTATACTATTATAACATTATTCTGATGCATTTATCACAATAGAACAGAGACATGACAGGTAGTTGTGATTCTGCATGTCTAAATGAATAATATACAAGTGCCCTCTACTGTTAAACCCTGAAAAGTGACTGTCATACATTATGTACAAGTATCACTTTTCCTGGGTTGGCTAAGAAATTGAAAAGAAATCTATGGAAATGCGGTACCTAGAGCTAAAAAAAAAAATCCTGAACTATTTATGGCAAATAATCTATGACTTCATGTAGTATGGTAGACATTAATCCGTTTGTAATGACAGATATCAAACAGCTATATTTATATTTATAAAGATGCTGGATAACCGCTAACACATACACTATATGTACTTACTTCATAGTAGCTCCCGGCTGGTTATTCCCCTCCAAGCCTGACCTTATGAAGATGCCTAATATAACACTAAAGCTGGGCATGGAGCCTTGGTGTTGTTAAGAGGTTTGCATTTTTATGGAACATTGACGGATACACATTTTCCCTTCCATTCATAGTTTTAGGAAGTGAACAAACGCTCTACAAAATGTGCAGACCTGATTTATTAAGTTCTCCCAGACTGGAGAAGATAGACTACCATGGATGAACCTGGGTGATCCAGCAAATATGAAAAGGATTTCTTAACAATCATTTATTATTAATTGTCAGGTATTTTCCTACACTCGATCCTTTTCAAGTTTGCTGAATCACCTAGGTTCTCCCATGATAGTCTATCTCAGTGTTTCCCAAACATTTTAACATGGGGGGATTCCTTTAAATAACTTTCAGGTCTTCAGAGAACCTCTGTTATAATTATGATATCCACAGCACATTAGTGTGGTGGCCAGTAGCCTCCTACATTGCTGGACAGTGGGAAGAATTTCACCCGTACAGATAGCCCAAAAATTGTCAGGAGACAAATTGTTCATGGCTCACATAACCCTTATCAACCTGTGGAGGGACCCGAGGGTTCCACAATAACCCTGGTTGAGAAACACTGCTCTATCTTTTCCAGACTTGTGTAGCTGTAATAAATTAGGCCTAAAACATTCGATCCTTTCCGCATGTACTACAAATTACATAGCACCAATCATCCAAATAGACCTATACTGTGCTGTATAAATTATTTAAATGAGGCTCCAAATATACTAATTCAGCTATATGTGATACCACTCTGCCCACAGATAATCTGTCACGTAGCTTTAATCATCCTCAGATTCCCTTAAACTGTGCACATATGTCCCTTTCTAGCATCCTCAGCACTTACCCTGCAACTGTGCACAGCGGAAAAGTATTACAGAGTATGTGCAGCAGCCAATGAGCAGAGTAGTTCCTGGTTCCAACCTTGTACTGCTATTGGCTGCTAGCTCAATTTATAACCCCCTGATTCCAGGCTCTGGTTACCGGATCCTCAGCCTTGTTACCTGAGATTGGATCAGTACAGGCTGCCTTTCTGCATTCCAGACCTGTGCCTGACTTTGACTATGTTTGTCTGCCCCTTGCCCTGCCCTGTGCCTTGAACCTGGACTACGCTTGTTTGCCACCTACCCTGACCTGTGCCTCTCACTGTCTTCCTGCTCAATACCTGCTTTTAGCTGTCCCTACATTAAAGACCTCTGTTCTGAAGCCTGGGGTTGTGAGCTGGTGTTCACCCAGCACCAAAGCCTAGTCCGATGGCCACTAGGGTCACCGGCCCTTCATCCCTTGTGGGGTGCTTTGGTGAAGACCAGGAGGCACTTAGAATCTGCGCCCCAGGTTATCCCGCGTTCCCTGCCAGAAAGCATAGCCCTAACATGTGAGTGCTCCATTGAGCATTAATGGTGTCTACCTGAATGAAGTGGAAGCTAGCTTGCTTTGGAAGAAGTAGTGATCATGAGGAGATGCCATGTGATGAAATGTGAATACATGACTATACTCATCTTGATGGGAGTGAAGGTTGCCACTGGCTGCTTAACTGCTAGTGTACACTCTGCGGATAGAAAAAAAGGGATATTTGAGAGAAAATACTATGCAGTTCATATCAAGTCTTTAAAATATTTAGGGAGAGACCCATAACTGGGCCAAACAACACCAATAAACCAAGGTTAGGGGTTGTAAGTTCACTAGGTACTGTACTTGTGGCTTATTCAAAAAGTTCCAAAGCCAGAAACAGTTAATTCACTAAAGAAAAGAAGCATTTACTAAGCTAAGTGAATTATGTCATTGCAAAGTGAATTTTTACTTACCAATATGAAAAGGGTGCTGACTTCAATCATTCAATCACGTATGAGCAAAATATCTGCCCTCTGTCTTTCAAGTTTAATTGTACATAATTGGGTATTCTTTGTAAGCTGTATTTCTCTGCCCCTTAGTAAATAGGATCAATGAGTGCAGGCAATTTGCAACTGTAAATTAAAAATAAACTTTTATTGAGAAAAATATAGAGGCTACCATTGCAGACCTCCTTCTAACAACGTTGGTTGCCTGGGTGTAAAACTAAGCCGCTGACCTTCATACTTATTAAATCACTGACCCAGAACTTGTTTGTAGATTTGGAAACTCAAATCGATCTACCAACAATAAAAATGCTAAACATATATTTATATATTTACCGAGTATGACACAGAAGTGACTGGAGCTAATGAGACATTGAATGGCAGAACATTGCACAGACAGTGCACTACAAGACTATAGTGACAGAAAAGCTACAGTATACCTGTCATAGGAGAATGACGTGGTGTGCAAGAAAAACAACTGCTAATCTGTACAAAGGTATCTAGGTAATTGAACCCTGACACTGAGCCTGAACTGACTTGGCGGCCCAGTACTGCTCACCTCAGACTGCCCTCCTGCCCTTTCTGCCTCCCTCCCCACTGTTACACGAGCCTTCTCACACAGAAAGACATCCCCAGCATCCCTATAGAGGTACAGCAGTGCTGCTGGTAAACAACTGGGAGGGGTAAGGGAGGGCTCCACGATCAACTCGCGTTGCCTTTGCGATCCACCAGTAGATTCAATGTTTTGGGCATCCCTGATCTAGATCAATACTTGTAGCTAAATAAATGCTTTCTGATCCTTATGATCCTTTGTCCATGGCATTGTCTTGTGAGATAATTGTAAAAGGGATTACTTACAGTTATCATACTTAAATGAAACCTGTCACAGTAATGCACTTACCCAAGTAAAATAAAAACTTTTTTTCTGGTTTTCAATGGAAAAAGCTTAGTTTTTGCTATCAACTTTCTGAGACAGGATATGGCTCAGGAAACTTACATTGGTTATTTAAAATATGCACTTTATCCTGTTAAAAATAAAAAAATAGTGAATAATTAAAGCTTCCAGTCATGATACAATATTTATTTAGAAACTCACACCTAAAACAAATTACCTAACATAAAGTATATTGTATGAAGAAAATATACTGCGGGATGCAAAGGTGCCAGCCAGGCTGAATTGTATTGTCCTGAACCCAGTTTAAAAGTTCAGCAGAGAAAAAAAGGTTCTCGGTTTACAAAATCTGTTGTGGCTAATGGTGTCATGTGGCTTCTTTTCTGTATGACAGGTGAATCAGTGATGAGCTTTTTAGTAGTATACCATTTGTTTCACACTTTTTATTTTTTTTTCACTTTGTCAGGTTTCATAGGATGACAAAGTTTTACGCTAAGTATTAAGCATGGAAATAAAAATCATACCTGAACCAGGAAAATGTTTAGCACGTGGGGATTGGGGGTATTTAACTTTGTACTAAATTGTATTTTTAGCTGTAAGAGAGATGGTAGATTTGCTACCTTTTAGTGGTGCCTATTCCCTCATAACTGTTGCAGGCAGTCTACAGTGCAGAATTCTCCAAGGAACAAGGTATAAGAAGGGAAAATGAGAAGCTGGTGTTGTCATATTGCTGCTTTTTGTCCGCAAACACTTGGCCAGGCAGGAGAGCAACATATAGGGTATAAGGTGGATATGTTTTAGAAATGAAAGGTCATTTGTACCCAGTGGTAAAAAACAATATGAATGGATGTATCCTGAAGAGTAAAGGTTTCACTCTTTTAAAATTGGGCACCAGAGCTGCAACTGGGGCGGGCAAGAAAAGAGGGACGGAAATATGGGGTTTTGTAAAAATAGTCCAGTACCAAATGATTGTTAAGTAGGGGGATTGATGATCAAGTCCATCGAGAAATGATTTTTTGGTTTACTAGAAATGGAAGACCTGTGTAGGTGCGTGAGTCAGAAACTTGATTTAGATGAAGGTTGAACAAGTTTTTGTATGTTTGGACACCAGAGTACCAGTGGGAAATAAATGTGATGATACATTGAAAAACAGAATTCCCAGATAACTTGGAGTCACAGGCCCAACATAGAAGTTTTGTACTTCACACCTGATGTACCAAACTCTTACCTGGAGGAATGGCTTAGTCTTTTGTAGAAGTTAAGGCCAGAGTTCAGGTAGTAGAAACAATAAATTCAGGCTTAACTGAAGCTTTAGAACCCTGCAGATCAAAGGTGATAGATAGTGCGCCATCTCTTGATTTGTCAGACTTGGTTTAAAAGTCATCACAATCAAAGTTGGAAGTACAACAGGGCACAACATGCTTTCTGGGGATCAAGTGATGAGCAGTTCAAAAGGTCCAAAAAAGTTTTTTTTTGGACTATGTAAATAGTTATCTGATAAGGTGATCTTTGCAGTGGATATTGCCACCCCTCAGGAAGCAATTCGACAGCCAGCAGTTCTCAATCTACAAAACATTTTTATAAAAGATGCAGGAGCACCTGAAACCATTAGGACCAACCAAAGGATAAAACTGACCCATGTGGATGAGCTATTAACCTAATGCAAAAGTAATAGTTAGTGAATCCCAGGAACTGCTGTGTAAGATTGAGACTGCTAAGTATAGGCAATTTGGAGATGACTGGAACTTTCTCAGGATCCATGTAAAGATTATCTTTGAATAGAATGGAGCCCAGGATTGGCCTGTAAAACACTTTTCATTTGTCGTAGTGACAGTCTTTAGTATTGATTGCCGTTTTGCAGCTGTTACCTTCTTTGATTAGTACTAAGTTGAAGACATTCAGATCTAGTTTAATGAAAATTTGCGTGCCACAAAGGCTATGAAATATTTTTCCATAAAGGGCAGCAGCTCTTGATTTTGATCTTTTCTAGAAGAATTCTGCATTCTCAAGGTTCTCAGAATGATATTCTAACATAGCCTTTGTCCCAGGGAGACCGAGGGGATACACACATCCTATACTGGGACTAAAATCCAGAATTAGATTAGTGACACAGTTGTAGTAACCATTTAACCTTGCACTTGGAACAGACATTTAATTAATCCTCCAAGAAAATTTGGAGGTAACAAGGAACCAAGGGGACAACCTCAGAAAAACTAATAGAAGAGACTTAAACAACTGAAAGAAGGACCAGTTCAGCATTGAAGATTGTAACTGAAGCAGGAAAATGTCCATAGTCAATGCTAAAATGGCTGAAGAAAGAAGGAGATAGCCTGGTAAGCCTTGTGATTCAGTACACTGACATCTTAATGAGTATGATATGAAAGATGTGAGTTAGCCAGCTAGCCCAGGGTATGCAATGGCATCTGCAGGCAGTGTTATGGGAGTAGAGCATTGAAATTTAATAATCATATAATTTTAGTAAGTGGTCATTGATATGCCCATTATTCTTATTTCTGTGAGTTTTGGTACCAGTCATTTAGAAGAAACTTTGTCAGCTGTGGTCAAACTAAAGTATACAAAGCAAACAAACTTAGGAGAGGCAAAGCACACAGATTGGTGCAAAAAGATCATATGGTTGTCCACTGAGACTGTGACTTCTCTACCGTGACCTCGACCCAGCCTTAAGGGCTAGGATAGGAAGAACTGACTTATGGGCACAATAACCAGCCTGAATAAAAATCTGGAAATATTACTGAGAAGGCACGGTAATTACTACGCTCTGGACAATGAAACTTTGTACAAGTTTAAAATCTACAAACATCGACACTCTTCTTACTTTTCTTGTTTTCCAGAGGTTTGGTTTTGCTGTGGGTTTTCAGGAGGATCAGATCTGCCTAGACTGAGGATTTGAGGAAGAGCATGTAGAAGTTTGGTCTGCAGTCCAACACGTAAGCTTATAGACCACAGTTGCTGAGTTGATGTGGACAACCACTTGTTCTTTCTCTAATGAGCCATTGCACATACGTTTGGTTTTCTAAATTTATCTACCATATATATAAGATCTTAGGGGAGAATGTGTGGCTACAGGGTCACTTAACTCTAATTTGTCACAGGACACCCTGAAAGCATAAAAATACCTAGAAAAATTATTTTTTCTTCAAGAAGAGAGGGACTCTCTTTGACATGCATTTTGTACATGGTTCCAAAGGTAAAAATAGGGATGTAGGTATTTTACTACCTGGGATTCAGGTAGAGGTTGGGGGAAATCATTAAAAGTAAGATATTCCTTTGTGGTGGGAATGCCCACCAATACGTTGTTACTGGGATACCATTGTTCAGTTGTTTAATAAATGTACGGGTTCCAATATACCCAATGATCCAAAGGTTGTTTTTCTCTCTATAGCTCCAGGGTCGCTCAAAACAATCAAAAAGGGGTTATTTCGCCATTTTCTTACTGCTGCTAGAGTTCTTATCCCTAGATATTGGAAACAGACAGTGGTCCCTAACATTAAGGAATGGCTGACCAAAATAGTAAAAATCAGACATATGGAACAATTGGTTGTGGATGATGATGATAAATCTGAACAATTTAATAGGACTTGGGCTGTATGGGACTAGTTTAAAGACTCCACTCAGTTTTGTAGGTATCTAAATTAATTAGAACTCATGCCATCAGTGTACCACTTTACATTCCAATCTCCCCCCCCCCCCCCCTCCCATTTCTTTTTCTGTCTCTGTTGCCCCTACACTGTTTTTATTTTATTTTTACTTTTTCCGTGATTGGCCGTGCTGGTATGACAATAATCCTGTGCAGGTTCTCGAGAATTCATTCATCCTGGCACACACATGGGAAGCCAAAATTGTCAGCTCGGCTTTTATTTCAGAAACCCATAGTGATCAGACAGGTAGGAGCCATTATTGTAATCATCGCCTGTCCCCCTTGCTGCAATAATGTCCTGTCTGATCAAACATAAAGTGGAACAAAGTGTAAGACAGTGTGCACAGCTCTTGTAGTGAAACAGCTAGAATTTATTATTAATAATAAACAGGATTTATATAGCGCCAACATATTACGCAGCGTTGTACATTAAATAGGGATTACAAATGACAGACTAATACAGACAGTGACAACCCTGCCCCGAAGAGCTTACAATCTAGGAGGCATGCGGCTGACTGGCAGGGAAGTTCTGTGGGCCTTTAATGGATTACCGGACATTTACAGAACAATTTGAAAGAAACAATAACAATGGAGTAACAGAACAATATCCAAGGAAGCCCAGCTCCCCCTCCCTAAATGAAGCCACCCCACCCTATAGAGAGGGGGGTACTAGAATTAGAATATTAGTACAGATACACATTAGGTTGGGCTCGCTATATCTGTAATATTCTGTACTGGCTGACAAGCATGTGCACAGCAAAGGCACAACTCCAGGTGATTGTTGCAGGCTGTACACAATGATGGTGCATTATACAGACGTACATAAAAAGAAATATAAAGGGCAGTGCCCTCCGGCAGTAATAACTGAGAGGTAACTCAGGTCTGGGCTCTGGAGCCGGTACACACATCCACAATGCCGCGCAGCCGCCGCTGTCACGACAACAGAGCAGAGCGGGGCATTGTGGGAAGTGTCAGGAGCTTTCGGCGGGTTGTTAAAATGGCGCCGCTATAGTGACGGTTAACCGCTGAGCTCGCTGCTATAGATTGACTAGGGCTGGTCTCCGGTCACCGTATTCTCCCGGAATGGCCACACCGGAGCAAAAGTCTCCAAACGTCCTACTGCAGAACCTGTGCTGTCGTATACTTGGCAAGGGGGAAGGTAATAGTGGCTGCACCATGTCATTCTGTCTATGCCGCTGTGCAGGATGCTGCCCGGGCTGTGTGCGGTGACACCGGGGATGGAAGGGCCGGGACATTCGCCCAGTGTGTATTGTCATGTCAGGGGACACATGATGGTTTATAGGCGGCCTGCATTGTGTATGGAGAGTAACCAGCTTCATACCTTGTATCTCCTGTATTTCTATACAAGTCACAGTGCTGCTATACATGTGTGAATCCAAATATTATATGACTGTATGTATTCTATTGTTATATAACTGTATGTGTTCTATTATTATATCACTGTATGTATTCTATTGTTATATAACTGTATGTATTCTATTATTATATCACTGTATTCCAGGCTTTACCCCCATCAATGGTATATGTATGTGACACATGTGTCATATGATGGCAGAGACTGTCACTTGTCATACAACTTCCACATCAACAACTACACAACACTTCTGCTCCAAACTCATGGCTGGGAAAACACACAATTATAGATGAGAACAGAGGGCGTTGGTCCAGCCATGGACTCTCCTGTGTTTTATGTGTAAATGCCATGTTACATGTCATAACCCCGTCATCATCCCATGCCTTGAGAAATATCTCCGGTGATCTAACACTTTATATTACAAACTAGAACAGAGCCTACATGTACATTGATTACAATACCTTTCCGACCAGAAAGATAAAAACAACCCTGTCCAGCAGGCAATTCAATGCCACGCCATGACTTGGCAATGTCGTTGGCCTCCCCGGAAATGTTCCAAGCATTGTGTTGTGAGCAGTGTGCATCTTACACCCAAACATTCATGATTTGCAGGGGTGTCCAATTCCGCATTACAGGTAGTCCCCAGGTTAAGGACATCTTACATTCGGACGTCTCCTAGATACGAATGGGGCTTCCCTGCTCCCTCCTGTGCAGGACAGAGGCTTTATGGGGGGAGGGGGCAGTTCTCATGACTTTCAGAAGAAATCTTTTGCTAAACACAGCTGAGGTTGTGGGTGATCTTAGGGGGGTGAGCTCTTTCTGCAGTCTCTTGTAACTCTTTAACCCCCCTAGCATTCTAATTCTGTCATTTTTTGATGCAAAAAGTGATCCTATTTTTTTTGCGTAGAAATTTTTGTTTATATTGTGGGCCTGTAATTCTTAGGATTAACTCCTGGGTATAGTAATTATATTTATTTATTATATTAGAATCATAAATTATAAAATAATACATAATTATAAATCATTATTATAAAAAATAATGAAATATTAGCCCAAAACAATGTAATTTATCCAAAAAAAAAATTTTATCAAAAATTTCC
>NC_092858.1:65547638-65577771 GCF_032062135.1 Pyxicephalus adspersus | reverse complement strand
CGGGGATAAGGTAAGAGGGACCCTCAAAGGTACCCCGAGTGTGACTCGGGATTACCGCTTTTTGCAATTTTTTCCACCCCGAGTCACACTCGGGAATACCGCTAGGGAGGTTAATGACCAAGACAAACTCTGCAGTTGTTTCTTTTTGTATATCAAAGCACAGCTTGCTCCAGAAGTTAATGGATGTCTAGGCTCCATAAAGATTTTTATTTTGCTTTGTTTGTGATTAGCTCACAGTGAGGATTTAGTACAGTGACTGACACCACGCTGCCTAATAATATGTTGAGACAAACATCTGTCCTAATTGCATTTATTAAAATAATGTACCTGTTCCGAATTACATACAAATTCAATTTAAGAACAAACCAACAGACCTTATCTCATGTAATCCGGGGACTACCTGTATAGTGGGCTGCCAAGGTGCAGTGTGGCACCTTACAATGCACATGATGATGGGTCATATAGGGGGTATAAAGATCTCATATGTTTCCACTGAGATACCAATGATCTCTAATGAGTTTACTAAAATAGCTGCAATAGCAGGTGTTCCCCCACCACCCTCTAAATATAAAGTAATTAAAGTGGACCTATCATCACATTGTTTACTATATATAAAAGGGTAGATAACCCTAAATAAGTTGTAAAATATATATATATATATATATATATATATATATATACACAAATACATATTTTTTAAAAAAAAATGGGAAGAACTTACCTCTTCTGTTTTTACCACTATATCAGTAAAGACTGAACGAGAAGTCTGCATGCCAATCTTGGGCATGCGTATTGGCAGGACATTGCCAATCTCCCATGTGCAGTGATGTAGGAAGAAGAACCTGGAAGAAGATGGTGGTGCCTCCTGTCCAATCCATTTCAGGACAAAGAGGTAGATAGAACAGCACAGTACCGACTAGACAAGGATCGCGGATTGATTAATGCCTTTCCACCTAGAAAGGTGTTTTTTTTTTTTTTTTTTTAATTATAGTTCTGCTTTAAAAGAACAGAAAAATAAGTCAAGCTGTAAGACTTTACACACTGTTTTGACACACTTGCATTTAGAAAAATTGAACTGAAAGGTCAGTTGGGCTTTAAGGAGGTCAAATTTGTAAACATAGGTTTAGCTCATTCATCTTGTCTGTCTCAGACATTTATTAGATTTCATTCCCTGTATTTTGCCATAAAGGTATAATTGTTTCTGTTGGCACAGTAGTACACCGTTAATAAATAATGCATGGATGTGTAACATATCTCCATACTGTAAGCATCAGAATAATGCCTGATCTGTGTTTGCTACATTGTTTTCAGCTGTAGAAAGAAAAATACAACCAAAATAGTAAATGTTCAATAAGAAAGCAAGAATGGCATTTGTGTGAACCATTACACCAGTGTTTCTTTTTCACACAGGGGAACCCTTGGAATAATTTTCAGGTCTTAGAGGAACCCCGGCTATAATTTCTATATCTACAGCTCACATTACATTACTGTGGTGGTCAGCAGCAAAAATGCCTCTTACATTGCTGGTCAGTGGGAAGAATGTCATCCTGAGACAGATAGACAAAAAGTTAATTGGTGTCAGTTAAACTGACTTGAGATTTACAGATTGCTCACTGTTTAAGGAACCCCTAGCAACTGCTGGAGAAGACGGTTAAGAAACCCACTTCTACAGTGTGTAGTTTTCCCAATACCCAGCAAAACCACATCAGATTTTGTAGTCCTCTGCTGTCCCGTTGGTGACATGACTATGGATCTTGTAAAGTGCTGTGTAACATTTCAGCGCTATATAAATATTAATATTCTGTTGAAGGCCAATGTCTTAAATAATAAAAAAAAAAAGTAAGAGTGAAATAGTAAAATTAACTTTAGTAATATAGGTAGAATTATGGCCATCCGTTAAAAAAGTGCTTTAGCGCATGCTTATAAGTTCATCTGTAGTTAATATAGAATGTGGCTTCTTGCTGTATAGCAGGATGAGAAAATGTTACAGGGGGGTATATCATTTAGTGTTGCTGCTTCACAGGCCTGTAGCTTGCCAGTTGGTACCAGAACAAATGCAGTTCTGTCCACTGCTTTTTGGTTTGGCAGCGCTTCCTCTGTTACTGGACCCTCTCACTGTGATCTGCAGTGCCTGGAAGGGGAGACTGTAAAGCTGCGTACACACTTCCAATTTTTATCGTTGGAAATGAACGACGAACGAACGACGGACGACCGATTGGCCAAAAATCGTTCGTAAAAAAAGTAACCAACGACGCCGACGAACGAGGATAGTCGTTGGAAATGAACGACCGGACCGGCGGATCGGATTGGACGACGATCGTTGACCATCTATCGTGTGTACGGTCGTTCAGTGATCGTCCATGGTCTGAGCATGCGCGGTGAACGAACGTTCGCTCACTTCCTGTGGTGCACGTCACTTCCTGTATCGTTCAAACGATCGCATCTATCGTGTGTACAATATCTTTGAACGATCGTGTCGTTATCTGTTGGTACAGGATCGGTGCCATACGATCGTTCGCAGATATCGTGCAGGATCGTTCGTCGTTCGTTTACCAACGATAAAAATTGGAAGTGTGTACGTAGCTTAAGACACAAACAATGGAGGATTCAGGTCAATCGGAGGATTTGGGACTTTTTTTTTCTTCATTTTAGGAGGCTTGTTTATTACAAAGTTATTGGATTTGGCACTAGTCTAGACTGTCATACAGGTGCCCCAGGGTTAGTACTTTAACTTCTTACTGACAGGAACCATACCCTCTGACTCTGGACATTTCTTCAGTGACATCACCATAGCCATTCTAGCCATGTTTTGTGATTTCTGATGATTAAATCAATTTTGATTCTGTCTTTTTCTCTAGAAAAAGAACACATTATTTTACTGTTTTTAGTAAATAAATGTTATAAAATAATGAAGAACTGCTTGTAAAATGTAAAATCATGTTTATAATAAGTGGTCCATGGAATTCACCACTATCACAGTGATGAGGGCCATCTGTACACTGGGAATAACACTGATCACTACTTTATAAATGCCACAGTACAAGTAAAAGTTTGGTAAATAGTAGTGATTGTCAGTTCTGAAAGTGAACTCTTTCATAAAAGTGGTAATCATGTCAGCTGACACTTTTTAATAACGGGCAACTACATAAAGTTCTGTTATATTACCCAACTGCCCTCTTGTGTAACTGGCTGAACGAATGTACACAATTGCAATGGAGTTCGTCATTTCTGTTTAAATTAATTCACCCATTTACGTACAAGGGTAGCTAGGGCAATTGTTCCCTCTGCCCTGGCTGAACGCAGTGGCTCCATCCATATTAGCGGCGCTCACATCATTCTTTACACACATCCAGCACTGCTATATTAGTATTACAGGAGTGCAGTCACTTGAGAAGGGCATCAGCAAACGTATAAGTAACGCATTTGTTTGGTCAGACTTATTTGTTGTTCAAGTATGTGGAAGATAATTACATATGTTAATGTTTGTATTTCTTACTTTCCTAGCGGATGTAGCCCAGCAATTCCAATATGCAGTTCGTGTGATTGGCAGTAATTTTGCTCCAACTGTTGAAAGGGATGAATTTCTAGTTGCCGAAAAAATTAAAAAAGAATGTAAGTATTATAGTTTTTTTTTCCCATGGGTAACCTAAAATGAGTACTTGTTCAGTTTTAAATGCTCAGGTCAGAAATATGGATAATTCAACTGCTGAAGCAACCAAAGGGTAAAATGTAATCTGAAGTCTGACAGATTCTGAATCATGTCGGTCTAATTCGCCATACTGTTAAAGTTAAAAGTTTACCATGTGTTAGAAAAAGAAAGAAAATGATGAACTTCGCTTGCACATTTATGCCTGATTTAAGAAAGGTTTCGTGTGCAGCAGTGATTAGTGATTCTAAGGGCTCGTGTTGGTAGTGGTTGTTTTCCTGTGTATGAAATGCATTTGTAATAAACATCAAACTGGGAGCAGCAAAATTCCACTGAATTTAATTGAGCACTACACATGGCAGTTTAGGGGCTACTTTTGAACTTCATCAGGTCCTATTTATGCACCAAATTTTGCCAAATGCTGTGTTTTGCATTTAAAAAAGCTGCCCACATTTGAATTAAAAAGGCGACATTGTTTAGCATAAAGTCGTGCACATTTTGATTGTAAAATAACTTGCACACAAATATTTTTCTACAAGTAGTAGGGTTCACACTTTTGCCTGATAAAATGTCAGAAAGCTTGCTAGAAAGGGGATTGCTGACCTTTTTATATAGTTGAACTAGACAGCTGAAAACAGCAATGGTAAGAAGGGGTATCCTGAACTACCCAACAAATGAAGCACAGTAACACCCAACACAGAGAAAGTTAAACCACTGATAAAAAAAATAAATTAAAAAAAAATATATGTGTGTGTGTGTTCCCAATAAATGAGAATTGACAATGTTCCCATTTCCATGTTGGTAGCTAAATATCGCATGAAACTCATTGATGGTTATGATGTTTATATAGAGCCAACATATTACGCAGCACTTTACAAAATCTGTAGTCCTGTCACTAGCTGTCCCTCAAAAGGGGCTCACAATCTAATGTCCTACCTCAGTCAAATGTCATTACCACAGTCTAAGGTCAATTTGGGGGGGAAGCCAATTAACCTAACTGGAATGTGGGAGGAAACCCACGCAGACACGGGGAGAACCTGCAAACTTCATGCAGATTGCTCCATTACACACATTTTACTCCAGCTGTAGTAAAGTGGGTAAAAAAAGATCAGTCTGATGAAATTTTTGTAACTGCATGGTATGTGTACATGGAGGCAGTATATTTATTGTTTTATATAATAATACTTTTTACTAAATTGTAATCCTGCAAAGTATTTCTGCTTAGTTGCCCTTTCTCACAGTGGAAGATTAAGGTAGACTGAGGTAAATACAAAAATAACCATTCACTCATGAAATATAATACTAGAGACACAAGGTAATTTTTACTTCTACTGAACACCAAGGTAGGGGTATTTATTACTGGAGCTGATTACTAGTGTAGGGGTGCTGTATAACAGCAGTAGCTGATTACTAAGGTAGGTGTTTTTTTGCTGTAGATGACTACTGACTTAGGGGCATTTACTATGACTCTAGCTGTACACCAGTGTAGGTATTTGTTTTGCTCTAGCTGGCCTCAGGTAAAGATCCTTATATGACTACAGCTGACTAACGAGGTAAGGGTTTTATCACTCTAACCAAAGTCATAATAGCTGACTTCCAATGTATGGGTATTTATTACTCTAGCTGGCTGCTAACTTATGGTTATTTATATTTCTGGTTGGTCACAGACTTTAGGGGTACAGCTGTAAAATAGTTTCATACAACTAGCTGATATAAAAAAATGTATTTTGATAAAGTTGTAATGTTCCATAAAGTGCCATTCATTTTTATTATTTTCTGCAGTTGTGCGTCAGAGAAGAGAAGCAGATGGTGCTCTGTTTTCAGAGCTACATAGGAAACTGCAGTCACAAGTAAGTGTAGAATGTCACAAAGAAGTTACATTTTCACACCATGTTATTGTATGCTCCAATATGTGTATAATTGCAGCACATGATATGTTTTAAATGTATTCATGCCATCAAAAATGACTTAAAGAATACTTTTTTGAGCTGGAATAGTATGTCCCTTGCAGGTTTAGTTTCATGTTACTAATATTACAAGTAAAGATAAACAACCGTATTTTGCAATCATAATTGAAATTCCTGCTTTAGAATATATTTTAGTCTACATTATTATTAACAATAAACAGCATTTATATAGGGCCAGCATATTACACACTGCTGTACATTAACTAGGGGTTGCAAATGACAGACAGTGACACAGGAGGAGGAGAGGACCCTGCCCTGAAGTGCTTAGGATCTAACAGGTGGGGAAGTATCACGCATAAGGAGGGGGTATATGGATTAGTGGGTAAGTAGTGAGGGTTTTAAGAGAGAGAAGAAGATGGGTATGAAAATTTGAAAAGATGGGTTTTGATAGCTCTTTTAAAGGAGCAGAAAGTAGGAATAAGCTGAATAGGATGAGGAAGTCCGTTCCATGGAGTCGGGGCAGCTCTAGAAAAGTCTTGGAGCCGTGCATGTAATAAGGTTATGAGTGAGAAAGTCATTAGTCTTTGGAGATATTGCGCACGTGAAAGTGACAGGACCTGGAAATGTTCTGAATATGGGGGTAAATGAGAGGGTAAAATCGAAGGTAATCGCAAGACAATGTGTCTGAGGGGAGGAACGAAATAAATATGTCAGGGAGATTTAGAATATGAGGGGGTAATATCTAATTTTGTAAAAGAAAATGTTCATAGAAGGGCAGAGGTGTCTGGCTTTCATAACCCCAAATATTCTGGACCTGTTGTTGCAGAATAAATATGAAAAACAGTAAGAACTATATGACTATGTAGAACCATTTATGAAAGTAAGAGATGGGTAGGCCATGTTGCAGGCTTTTGCCAGATATTGAGATGTCTGTTTTCTGACTAGTAGCATGTCTGGTGCTTTTTTTTTTTTATTCAAGAATGGTTTTAGAACTAACAATAAAAAATTGTGTCCAGCCATTGTTAAACTTTTCGAGTATGAACTTCCATGCACCACTCCTATATTATATATGCTACACTGTATCTCCAGTGCTTTTATTAATTAACTAGACTAGTAGCTCACAGAGTTCCATTTCAAGCACACTTTTGTTCGAACTATGAATATGAAAGTATTAGGCTGGGTCTACAGGGACGTTTAGAAAAACACGTGTTAAAGTTCCTACTGCATTTTTTTATGCACTTTTATTAGCCAAGCTTTAAAATGCTGGAAAACGTCTATGCTGCGTTTTCCTGCGTTTTTACCCTGTTATTGTTTTAAGTTCCCAAATACGCGGGAAAACGCCCTAATTAAATCAGTGGAGACAGCTTTCCCTGCACAGAATGGCAGGTCATTGGAATTGTTTTGACAATCATTTTTTATTCTAATGGAAAAACAATTTAAGAGGCTTTTTTATTTGGTGTTAATTCACATTGGGTGCAGTTGGTTTTGTGGCTATAAAATGTTTGTTGTAACGTTTCATAGTTAGTCATTCTGTGAAAGGCTTCCTAAGAAGAAATTGTAATAAATTTAAAAATAAACTTTAAATAAAAAAAAACACAAAAATATGTTAAAATAAAAATAAAAAAATACAGTGATACATGTAATATAACTGTACAGTAGCATATATATATACCAGCAGGATGCTGGGGGACGACAACAGAACAAGGTAAGTGTTTTTTTTAAAAATCTTTTTAGTGACCCCGAGTGTGATTTGGGATTACCGCTTTTTGCATGGAAAATCCACCCCGAGTCACACTCAGGATTATGGCTGGGGAGGGGGTTAAGAGCGTTAAGCCCCAAGTGCTTCTTAACATTTAATGCTTCCAAACCCATATATCCAATTAGAAAATAAGCTAAGCAGACAAAACTATGCTGAAATTGTTTTCTAGGAGCTGCCAGAGCATTTTTGTTTTTTTTTAGCATACATATATAATATGCACATTTAAAACAAGCAAAAGCCCTTAAAAAATTTCAATTTCATTTTCATTTTTCAAAAATTTTAATTTCAACTACCATCATTTTATTTTATTGTCCCGTGATGTTTGCCCTGCTGTAAATCAAACCAACTTTTTGCAACTTTAAAGGAAACAGCAACTTTTACTTCTTTTTTTTTTTCCCAGTAAGAGAGATGAAGTATATTTGAATCTATATTGGTTATGTTGTGTTGTAGATGTGGGCATTTCTCTTTAAATGGCTTTGCTTTGTACAGTATTCTGCTCCCGGTGGAGAGACCTAATGATACATTGATTGGGTGACACACTTTAATGCACAGCTTGATGGCATTATTTTAAAAATGTTAGTGGAAGTTTTATAGGCTGTATCATTTTGCTGCGTAAGTCTAATGGACTGTCTTTTCTCTAGACATAGGAAGGGCATTTTTGCTATTATAAACCTGGTGGTTTTTTGCTGTTATTTTAAACCATCAAAACCTTTTAGCATCCTTGATCATAGGAAACCTCTTGCAAGGGATAGATTTTTGTATTTGATTTTAAACATTACAGTCTGGGTTCTTTAGTGACCATTTATTTTTAGAGTCATTTTGTTTTACTACGTTACTGATTTATTGAGTGCTCTGTGCACATTTGGAGCTTTTTTAGTAGCTAGTGTTTTCTGGTTGAAGGTTAAGATCTTATTGATTATAGAAAGTGACTAAAGGGGATGGAAATAGTTACTCAATTTTTCAAGCTGCTTTTATGTTTTTCCAACATAGTATTAATGGTGATGATGGTATTATTATTGTGTGTAGCTGTAAAGTAAGAACGAACACACACACACACACACACCCACACCCACACACCTAGACTTGCCATCATGAATTCCAGGACTTTCCCAGGCTTTGCGCAAATGCCTGTTCCAGGAGTTCAGTGTTTTCATCGGTGATGGTAGTAGCAGGCCTTCTGCTGCATGGTTTGTCAAGAACATCATATCCTGTTTAGAGAAACTTTCCATGGATAGCGTAAACTGTGTTACGTGTTGGAGCACTGTGATTGCCATAAAGCTTCTCAAACTCGTGCTGAACTGCATTTGGGGACTGTAAATCTTCTTGTCTATTGGCAAGCCATGGTTAAGGGAATAATACACTTACAAAACTGCAATGCCTAAGTTGTAATGTGCTGATGGCCTCAAGTCTCTCCAAATGATACCTAGAAAGAAATAGAAAAAAGGGAGTGTGTAGTGACTTTTGGGACACCCTGTATATACATAAATAAAGCATATACTGCTTTATTTCGTCATTTTTTTTTTAATTAAGCTCAAATATAGGCTTATGACTAGTAACTGTCATTTCAAAGTTAGCATAAACCATTGTGGTAAATTTCTTTACCAGTGCTAGAAACAGGGATGGCTTTATAAGCTGTGCAGGGGTGCATCTTATTAGGTCACTTGCATTTATTATTGTTGTATTTTCAAATATTGACAATCATTTTCTTTTATACTTCTATTTTAGGGAGTAGTGAAAAATAGATGGGCAATTCTCTATCTTTTGCTTAGCCTTAGTGAAGATCCACGGAAACAGCCAAGCAAGGTAAGCTTAGATGAGTTTTTTGATGTATTCTGATTCTTTTTAAAGAACTGAACTGTGGCCAAGGTATGAAAAGCATAGGACAAACAACTAGTCACCAGTATTGCCTGTGATTTATCTGCCACATGACTTTCTAATTTTGTTTTTTTTCCCCCTACTACTGAATTGTGTGTCTCTCTCCTCTCTCTCCTCCCTCTCCTCCCTCTCCTCTCTCTCCTCTCTCTCTCTCAGCAGCAGCAGCAAAGTAGTCACATCACCAGATCTCACTCCAAATTCCTAGAGATTTGCTGTCAGATTTAGCAATACCTTAGGCTACGTACACATGTTCCATAATTGTTGCTGGAAAGGATCTTTCACAATCCTTTTCAAGGACAAAAGATTGAACAAGCACTGTACATACAGCACCGTTCTGCTCTATGGAGAGGGAAGGAGAACGACCGAGTGGCACCCGCTCTGCTCTCTCCCCTTCGCTTTCATTACGGTTGTTTGTGGATCTGCTTAATGGATCCATGATCGAAGAGCGCTGCACACCCGTCAGATTCCCTTCCGATACCAGCCCTAAGCGATTATCGGACAGGAATTATCTGACGTGCGTGCGTAGCCTTGGATCTCACAAATATACAGCTATTAGACTCTATGTACTTTAGGAAATGTACTGCTAATTTATGTAGGAGCAAGGCAAACTGCAATTTCTTTTTATAGTACTGCTTAAGCGATACACTACTAGGTTCCTGCTTGCAGTTTGGCTTTCTTCTAAATTGGAGTTTATGTATTAGAGTGCCTATGTTTTGTAGAGCATGTTTTTGTACCAAATGTCTACTTGGGTCATTGAAACCAGTCATTAGAGTAATGTGCTGCTTGCTCCACTTGTACATTCTTGACATGCTTGGTGCCAGGATAATGTAACTTTCATGCACATGTGCAGGAGTTAATTCATCCTGGGTTAGATAATTATGCCTAACCTAAAGGAGACCAGTGAGGGAAGTCATGGAATTTAAAACACTATTTTTCACTCCAGCGATTAAAATGCACTTTTATACAGAATATGTCAATATATCAGGGATAAACAGATAACACAAAGGGGTTTGTAAATATGTAAAATAGGAAAGATGTTATTGCAGACCTTTCCTTTCTAAAGCTGCGTACACACTTGCAATTTTTGTCGTTGGAAAGGATCTTTCACGATCCTTTCCAACGACAAGGGAGTGCACGATGCATGAACGATGCTGTACATACAGCACCGTTCATGCTCTATGGAGAGGGGAGGGGGAGAGCGACGGAGCGGCACCCTGCTGCGCGCTCTCCCCTTCCCTTTCATTAGGATCGGGTGTCGTCCATCGTCCGTGGATCTGGCAGGACGGTCGTTCGGACGATGGACGACACCGACTGTACACACGTAGCTTAATTCTAATGTGCAACCAATGTTTCTAACGGTGGAGGTGGGGGATGTTAGAATTAGTTGTTGCAGTATACTTTAACAGATTACTGATTAGAAATTCTCTTCATATTTTTGTAAGGGTTTCTGTTTAGGGGTTATTTTATCAACATCATATAAATGTTTTTGTTTCAGGTATCCAACTATGCAGCACTGTTTGCTCAGGCCCTTCCTCGTGATGCTCATTCAACACCATACTACTACGCAAGGCCTCAGACTCTCCAACTGAATTACCAGGACCGCAATGTTCAGTCAGTGCAGAATTCTGCTGCTTTGGGCAGTAGTGGAATTGGCAGTATTGGCATGTATTCTTTAAATGGGCCAACTCCCCCACCACAGACCTTTGTTCCCGGGTAAGTTGCTTTTCTTTCACAGCACTTTTCTTATCATCTACAGGTCCACATTTAAAAAAAAAAAGTGATAAATTTTAATTTTTGCACTGTCTGCATTAAAAATTACCACAAAACAATCAGAACAACCATTGATTTTTTTGTATTGAGATATATAGAAGGTATAGGTAATTTTCCTTTACTTACCCAGGCAACAAACCACAAGCCAAGACTCTATCCCAAATATAAACCACTAAAAAGAGTTTTTATCTGCATTTATTTAAGTGGTAACTACCTTGTTGCTAAGTTTAGTACTTTGATGGAAGAACTATCCCAAGTTCAGTACATCAACTAATATCTATGCATACTGTTTTTTTCTGCATTGGTTCACTTGACATCTTCTTTTGTAAGACATTTAGCTGTTGTCCTGTGCAATACTGAATAAATTGTTATGCATGTGTTTTTACTTTTTTTTTTTAATAAAAACAAAACTATATTGAAATTTTTTTTTGTTTGGAAACTAATTGAAAATGCTCTTCATAAATGGACATGGTCATTAAAATATCATGTGTGATATCCTATTAGTTATTTTGTATAATTTGTATAATTAGTTATTTGTATAATATGAATTAATTCACGATTGTTGCCAACAGGTTTACTTAATAAATGATACCGTTTTGAATCCCAAACAAAGAAGTAAAAAAACAAGCTGGTATAAAATACAAATACCTAGAGGTGGCTGCACATTCATGTTTTCCTCCTATTTTTTTTTTTTTTTACATATTAGGCCTCCAACATGTTTCTTTAATACATGTATTATAGCCTATTATTTACAATTACCTGAGATAAAGTTTTGATAGGTTTACCTTATTTTTTTGTGTTTTTTTTGGAGAATGGTTTGACCACCTGTTGGTATGTTTTGAATTTTAACCCTGAACAGGTTATCATTGTTTGTCTATATTTTGGGATAACAGTTTATGCCCAGCGTGTCAGCAGCAAATGGACAGCAATAGAAATGGGCATCTACTGCCAGGGACATATTATTATCGGGCATATTCTGTTTTATGTTTCTATTTTTTCTGCAGTCAGTCATTTCAAACCCCAGCAGTTGGAGATTCACTCCGTCAACAGTTGGGTACGCGTCTTGCATGGACTTTAGCAGCTGGTCAGCAGCCAGCTTTGCAAAATATCACCAACAAATGCCATCCAAACACTGTGTCCCGCAATGTGCCAAGAACCAGAAGGGAAGGAGAGACCAGTGGTGAGTCCTGTTTCAGATGTGCAGTTTTTTTTAAATATATTTCTAAACACTGAAACACACAAGTGTTTTTTTACATTGAATTCCCTGTCAACCTAATCGGATTGTCGGAAAATCTGAAGGGAAATATCAACTGCAAACCAATCAGAAATCAACTGATTTATGGAACCTTGATCTAGCGAATGATCGGACACATTGGTAAATCTAGAAAATACACTCCTCACTATTAGGGAAATTATGCTTCACTTCCTTAAAAATACTTACAAACAACAGTGTATATCCTACAACTTGATCGCCATACGGTAACATGCTCTCTTCAATAGCTTCACAACTTTGCTAGATTCTTAGTTAACACCATTGGGATACCCTGATATGGATATTTCTACATGTATCATTTTCTCCCCCTCTTCTCTACTCCAGTCATAATTACTTCACTAAATTGATCTCATTTATCCCCTGAAGAAGCCTCAGGGCGAAACCCGTCAGGCACTTGAGACGCCTATATAGTGCTTTTTTTATTCATGTCAGACTGTAAACATGGTATTTACCTGACATTATATGATATGTACTCATTTTACTTGGTTGAATTTAATCAGACTTGCAGAAGAAATCTTTTGCTAAACACAGCTAAGGTTGTGGGTGATCTTAGGGGGGTGAGCTATTTCTGCAGTCTCTTGTAACTCTTTAATGACCAAGAGTAACTCTGCTGCTGTTTTTTTTTTGCATATCAAAGCACAGCTTACTCCAGAAGTTATTGAATGTCCATTAAGCGGTGCTCCATTAAGTTTATTTATTTATTTTTGCTTTGTGATTAACTCACAGTGAGGATTTCATACAGTAACTGACACCATGCTGCTTAATAATATGTTGAGACCAAACATCTGTCCTAATTGCATTGATTAAAATAATGTACCTGTTCCGACTTACATACAAATTCAAGTTAGGAAACAAACATACAGTCCCTATCTCGTATGTAACCCGGGGACTACCTGTAAATGTTTACATCATGTGGTCCTCTTAAAAAGAGTCAGGATACATTTAAACAGATTGTGACAGCACATCTTTCTTGGCAACAGCTCTGTAAATTACTAGAGAACATTAGAACCCCAATATCACCTATCCTGAGCTCTTTCAAGTTCCATCAATGTATCGCTCTTTATTTCTCAACAACCCGTATTACCAGACAGACTCTACATGACCATGACCATGACTCTACATTTACCTTGAAGTAAGTGTATCACAACTTTAGCTAAGTGTTAATAGAAGTGTTTACAACCAATGAATTAATTAATGTTTCAGACAAGCTATTCTATGGAATTGTTAGTGCTTGTATTGCTCAAAATTGCCCTGTATTTTTTGTATATGATGAATTAATGTAAACTTTTAAAAATAAAGAGGATTTATCATATTTGTGTGAATGTCTTGTATTTATGTATTTTATTTTGTACACTTTTTTTCCCCCCAGGTTCTGTTGAAATAACAGAGTCGTCTCTAGTGAGAGATATTCTATATGTGTTCCAGGGCATAGATGGAAAATGCATTAAAATGTGTAATTCTGAGAACTGCTACAAGGTTGACAGTAAGGTAAAAATCTTGGTTTTATAAACAAACACAAGATACTAAGCATTCGTTATCAGGGTGGCATTTCACTTCTAGGTTTGGGTACTAATAGAAACTTTTTCAATTAAAACATTACAACCTATCTCCACTTTAGTTGCAAACCACTTTACCTTCTCTTCACACTTCAATTCTGTCCTATCACCCTCTACTGCTAGTCAGCTGTTTGGCTAAATGAAGCTGTGTCATTCAACACACTTTTTCCTAGATGTTTTGAGGGGTAATTATCACAACATTCTGTGCTCCCAGTACTACAAAGAATAGTGTATTACATAACATAATGAGTGTTGTTCTGTACAGTATTGGTGATCACTCACCACTGGGGAAAAGCGAGAGGACCCCACTAGTCACAAAAAGGGCCAGAAGGCGTCTTCAGAATAACTATGTATGCTTGGCATTTTTGAGAAGTTTACTGCTGGTAAAAGAGGTACCCCAGACTTGTGGATGGGCTTTAATGTCAAAATGCTGTTCAGTAAAGTTCATCTTTCATCCTGGTGTGTGCTTGGTATAACAATTGGTGAGTATTGGTGAGAAAACAACAGAATTGTCTGTTGATAGATTTAGGTAATTGTTAATGTACAGCGCTGCGTAATATGTTGGTGCTATATAAACCCTGTTTAATAATAAAATCAGTTTTGAAAGGGAAATAATGTGGTTAAAGATTTGTTTTGTAGGTTACTACTGCCATCTAGTGTACATGGTGAAATACTGGTTTAGTATGGCTGGAAACATATCGGGCAATCATGATGGCATTTACCACAATACATGTGTCATAAAATATTTCAGTTGTTTTTGAGTAATGTTTTATAGCCTTCTACACATTTCACGTGTATTTATTTTTTATTTTATAATAATTTTTATGCAGTTTACCAACAGTTGTACTCCTAAACTATAGCAATAATAAACATACATTTGTTTCAGTGCATGAACAAAACATGTTCCTTTGCTCTCTGCCTGTATTTAGAAGACGAGTAAAGGGAAATTCTACATCTTCTAAAAAAAAAAAAAAATCTACACCTATTGTGTAGATTTTTTTTATGTGGTTGATTCGCTGTAAATTGTGGTGTGTGTGTGACCATTTTATCCCAACACTTATTTTGTTTCTTTTTTTGAATATGTTTCTGGTTGCTATATTTAACATTAAAACATGCATGTTTTGATTGCCACATGGAATAGCCGTACTTTTCCTGTTTCCAAGCAGTTTTAACATCTCAATACAACCATAATTTGCATTCAAGTCTTTCAGTGGTAGTTTTAATTTACTGGTTTGTTTTTAACACAGGTGGCACTATCAAAATCTCTTAAAGATACCACTGGAAGGCTTGCAGAGTTAGGATGGCTTCACAATAAAATAAGAAAATACACAGACCAAAGGAGTTTAGACAGAGCATTTGGACTGGTTGGACAGGTATGGATTAATATATTTGCACACAAAGCACTTCTCTGTCTTTTTTGTTCGTATCTAGCCATTAAGACACTACAAAAAAAAAAATGGTAATATATATACACCTGGAAAGTGACTGACCGCCCACCCCCTCTGCTAGTTCCCCTTTTATATTCCCTCAGACATAAATATGCATTTTTGGTTAATGTTGGAGTTCAGCTTTGATCTCTGTCAGAGCAGGACATAGTTTCTTGTCTACCCTATACGCATATATGCCAGGATTGCAAAGTAGGTAAAGTTACATGTAAATATTTTGTTTCATTGTTGTGGGATTTGAGTTTGTTGAAATACTGCTACATATGACTTCAAGAATTTGAACTTCCCATTTTCTTCTTTAAAAAAAATCCTAATATTTTATAATATTATCTTCTTTTAACAGAGTTTTTGTGCCGCATTACATCAAGAACTTAAAGAATATTATCGTCTTCTTTCAGTTCTGCATTCTCAGGTATGTTATATAATGGTGTTCTTTTGTTATATCTATAGACACAGATTTGCAGATAATGAAAAACAAAAAAAAATCTGTTGTCTAAAAACCTTCAGCAATTGAGAAATCGGCCCTGATTTATGAAACCTCTCCAAGGCTGGAGAGAATACACTTTCAGAAGTTAAGCTGGGTGATCCAAAAAGCATGGAATGGATTTTTAAAAATCATTTACTATTTGTTAGCAAATGATTTGAATCCTAGACCAGATCCGTTCCAGTCTTGCTGGATCACCCAGCTTCACTGATGAAAGTGTATTCTCTCCAGCCTTGGAGAGCTTTCATAAATCAGGGTCATTGACCTGACAAATCTGGAGCACAAAGTGGATACCTGTCTCCACTTCTTCCTTTCACAGAGAAAACTTCATGCCGTTATATTCCCGGCAAGATTTTTTAAATTAGCTGTAACTTTAATTATCTGTGGTATGTGGTCTTTATCCATGGCCTCCTATGTACTTATCAAGATCCTGAACACAGTCCTGGCTCTTGCATTCTCAGAGCATCCCTGTTCTGGAGTACCTAGACAACCTCACTTTGACCTTGTTTCACAATAGGGCAGCCCTGTGTTACTGCATAAAAGTCCTGAGTCATATTGTAGCCTTTTTTGGGAAAGTCTTATTTGCCCACTTCAGGATGTTACGACCCAATCTTCTGTGTAGGACTAGCACCCCTTCTTTTGATCTACTGATTATCTAACCTCCATGACCAGTCTGTCATTTCCTGCGTATCTTTTGGGATATTATTACTAGGGAATCCAGCCTACAGGATTAAGAAGTTTTTGTAGGCCCTGTAGGTTCATAGGACTTGGTTGTAGGGGGAATCTGGTCTGACTGTCAGAATCCTGAAGCTCTAGGTAATTTGATTGTTTACACTTTGCTGGATTCCTCTGTTGCAGGGGCATCTGATTCAGATCCAGTCAGGCAATGTCACATCTGTGACATATATAAATCTTCAAGGAGGAGCAAGCAACTTAGCAGCAGTTACAGGGTTCCAGTGGATCCAGTACCAAACAGAACTTCACGTTTTTGGCCTAGAACTTGGTGCACCATCTCTAGATGGCTTGGCTTGACTATCACTGAAGCTTATGCAGTGTTCTTCCCAGACAGGCAGTTACTGAAATGCTGAGCCGCAAAACACAGCTGCCACCCACTTAATTAATTAATCTGAGGAGAATACTGCTATGCTCTTGAGGGAAAGTATTTCTCCCTTTCAAATTACAGCACATTCCTCTTGATCTGTTAGTGCCTTCTGAACCTTCTGCTTCTAAGCATCGGTATGCTAGGTCTGCAAGGCTGAATATACTTTCTGCTAGGTAGATGTAGCATCCTCCTTAGATATCAGCTTCTAATAAAGGTACTTCATTTTACAAAGTGTCCTATTCTATCTCCCTTAGTGGTCCAGTGTAAGGGCTTTAGTTGTCAATATAGGGTTTTTACATGTTATGCTTACATTCAAAATTGGAAAATATGAACATTGTAGTAAATTTTTTTTTTTTTCTTTAAATCACTTAAGTTACAGGTTGAAGATGACCAGGGGGTTAACTTAGGACTTGAAAGTAGTTTAACCCTTCGTCGACTTTTGGTATGGACGTATGATCCCAAAATTAGACTGAAAACTCTTGCAGCACTTGTGGATCATTGTCAAGGTGAGCTTAATTGCCTATACTTTTCTTTACACTTACACAAAGTCATTTAAAAGTAAGAAATCTTAAGAAATGCTGATTTGGTAGATTGCATAAAATTGTATGCAAGTAAATATTCCATAAAAAAGTAATGTTTTTACACATAAAACATTTCATCCATAAGATTTTCAATATATGAACAGAGCCTGACTGCCACTTGTTTAGTGGATGCTCCTGACTTTGGCATTATTGTTTATGGTCAGTCCCAAGGCATGTTTAATTATTTTAGTTGCTGGTAGTTCTGCATGAAGATTAAAAAAATAAGAATATTAATGATGAGGCTGTGATGTGGGTTTTATAATCGTTTATGACAACTATACTTTATCTTAACACTTCTGTCGCCACTGTTGTAACTATTACAGCTGGGTACAAATGTGATGGTAATACAATTTTTTTAAAAAATGTAAAGAATTCATATACATGTGTACATACATACATACATACATACATACATGCCAATGCAATATCCGTTAGTTTGTCCACATGCATGCAAATGGAAAGAAACATTTTAAAGCCATTGTTTAGTTTTTACATCTGCCAGAGTAATTTTTTTTTTACTGTCTGTGGAACATTCCTCAATATAAACTTTTAAATAACCTCCCTCCATTTTCCTTTCCTACATTTTAATAATGCCCGTATGGCCCTTTCTGCATCCCTTTATTTGAAGGGTGAACAGTGCTGCAACATCATCTCTCTTTAGGATTAAAGTACAATGTCAATGCGCTGTCCGGAGGCCTAGCAAAGAGTACCATGCTTTCTCCAGTGACGTGTGCGCACATCAACCTACTTATTGCCAGTCCTGTAAAAAAAAGAATGTGGAGACTATGCAGCTGCTTGTCTTCATACAACTTGGCAGTAAATTGCAGTGTTCTCCCTGGTATATTTTTTTAGCTGGGTGGGCAGAATCTGTAGCCGGGTGGTCAAAAAGTGGACAGGCAAGATGCTGAAAATTTAGTACTCCCAGTTCTTTGTCATAGGTATCCAGTAACCCCTAAAATTGTTTCAGATTTCTAATGCCCTCTGTTATTTGTTCCAACTTTCTAATGCCTGATCCATAGTATGTCCTCTTTTTCCATCACCTTTGTATTATGTTCCAAATGACCAATGCCTGTGTTATATGACCCATCTTTCTAGTGTCCCATGTTTTGTAAATGTAATCACTTTAACAGTGTGATAATGTAATCAATGTAGTGTAATAAGTTAGGCTTAGTTTACAATTCTGTGGCATTTTCTGCTCCCCAATGCCAACTTCCAACTCTCTGCACCCAGGGATTGGTAACAGGTGGTAACTGCTAGACTTTTTTTTTTTAGCAAAGTGATACATTTTTAAAAAATTGAAAGTGCTGCAAATTTTTGCATAGGGACAATTGGTCTTGGTTCAAGTCCATGAAAATGGTGGGGGGTGGCAAACCACTTTTAACATTGCATGTAGCACCTGAAAAATGGGAACATTGCTGTCTCCTACACCCTGAAAAAAAGACATAAAAACAATGCTGTATAGATAAAAAAAAAAAAAAAAAATTTAAGTCTTAAGCCAAAAAGCAGAAACCGCTAATGTAAACTAAGCCTTATACAGCATTTACTAAAGTATACCAGGGCTCTCACGGCAGCAGATAGCTAATGATCTAAACTTTAGATCTGTGACCCCACTGTCTGCATGATGATGGCCACAGGGTTATGTAATTTTTAGTAGAACTAACACATATAGAGGTAAGACTATAGTTCAGAAGAAAAATGCCATTTTTTTGGGGGTATTGGTTGTGTGAATAGTTTGTGTTTTTATTTATATTATTGTTTTTTTTTTTGTTTTTTTTTTAATCAGTTACAAAAAATACATTTTTCTGGTAAATTAGGTATTTAAATGCATTTATTTGCCAAAGTTTTAAAAAAATGATTTAACCTTTGTTTGATTTGCCTAGGAAGGAAAGGAGGAGAGTTGGCATCAGCAGTACATGCATACAGTAAAACAGGAGACCCTTATATGCGCTCTTTGGTGCAGCATATCCTTGGTTTAGTGTCTCATCCTATTGTAAACTTCCTTTACCGCTGGATATACGATGGAGAGTTAGAAGACACCTACCATGAGGTATTATTTTTACTGTTCAGGGTTACACAAGGAGAATTTTCTACCTTTATGGATTGATCTCACAATCCATAATCTTTCATTGATCTCACATCTACAGTGTGATGATGCATTGGCTTCACACAGCTACTTCTTTATCAGTAAAGATAGACCTGACACAACTAATATGTTGTCTTCTCCAATGTGGGCTGTATCCACTCCCTAAATGAAATAAACAATGTTTTTTTTTTTTTTTTTTTTTTTAAAAAATTTTTTTTTTTTTTTTTTTTTTTTTAAATTTCAACAATACACAAAAAAAAAAAAACAAACATACAAAAAAAGAACACTTTTACAATTCCTTTCATTGCATAGTACAGCGGCATATGAATATCCTTTATCAGCATGTGAAAAACAGATTAACCTTAATAACCAACAAAAGGGAGGGGAAAAGAGAAACATAAGGCAAAATAACATCTCCGGTTTACTAGAAAAAAAAAAATAATTGAAAATGACTGAAATAGTCATACTAAAGAGAGATTGGACAAAGAGTACAATCGCCATGGCTTCCATACAACAATATTATTTTTTTATTGTAGTGCTAGTATAGCCTTATATGCCAGAACATGGTATCATCTAAGTCACTGGCTCATTTTTATCTAAGGTCCTGGGGACACGTCCTCCTCATCTGATCACCAGCCACGCAATGCACGACGATCTCCGGGGTTTCCTGGGGACGTCCGTGCATGCGTTGGTGCAGGTGGATCGGTGGGAAATTCAAATAATTTTGTATTGGATTCAACACAAAATAGCTGTATTGAGTCCAATACAAAGACATTTTCATATAACATACATATGCTACTGTACACTTACATTAAATGTTTACCTATTTTTTTTAACAGATTTTTGTGTTTTTTTTTTTTTTTATTTAAAATTTATTAATACATTTAATAAATATTGCACATATTTCGGTGAGGTATGCCTAAAAATTATAGTCTACAATGTAAAATAAATTTCCATGCAAAAAATGAACGGAATTAGAACGCTAGGGAGGTTAATACAAAAGGTTCCAGATAAACTTTTCAGGCATAAATGATTTCCTATAAACATGTCAAGAAGAATCACCATCTTTGCATCTTTAATAGCTGATAACATATAAAAAAAATGAATACTATTTACATTTTACTTACTTGGCCTTGGCATTTACCCAGTAATTAATGAGAAATCATAGTACAATTATCTTTTTTTTTTTTTTTTTTTCCCCCCTTCACTTTTTTGCATGTCATGATGGAAATCAGAGCCTTGAACAGGAGTTGCATCAGTGCATTAGCAGATAATTACCTTGATTGCTTTTGTTCTTTTGTTACCATCTCATCTCGTTCCACTAATGATGGCACTGTAAAATTTTTTTTTTTTTTTTACATTTAAATTTTTGTATTGTAATTTTGTATGTTATTTGGTACCAATACTCTGCAGGTAAATACATATCTTTGGCATAACATGAAGTTACTTAAAGTGGAGCTAAACAACATGAACTTGGCATAGACTATTAGCACATAATATTTATAAGGACATTTTCTTACCTTTTATGGAATACCTTGCTGATTACCTGGCGTTGCCCGGGTATTTATTTATTGCAATCCTATATTATAGCCAAAAAAAAAAAAATAAAGGAAAAGGCACACTGTGCTGAGCAATAAATACACACATACATAGGTGCAAATATACCTCTGACATATACCATAGTGCTGTAGAAAGGTCAGCGGTGCACTCACATGAGTCACAGTCATATGTCTAGCAAGTTTGGTTGAAATGTCTCCATGCGTTTCCTAGTGATCACACATATATATCCATCCAAATATAGCTCTGACATATAGCATAGCGCTGTACAAAGATCAGTGATGCACTCACATGAGTCTCAGTCATATGTCTAGCAAGTTTGCTTAAAAGGTCTTCATGCATTTCTGAGCATACATACATACATACATCTCTGACATATAGCACAGCGCTGTACAAAGATCAGCAGTGTACTCACATATGTCTCAGTCATATGTCTAGCATGTTTAGTTTAAATGTCTTATGCGTTTCCTAGTGATGACATACATACATCTAAATACAGCTCTGACATATAGCACAGCGCTGTACAAAGATGTCTGGTGCACTCACATGAGTCATATGTATAGCAAGTTTGGTTGAAATGTCTTCATGCGTTTCCTAGTGTGTTGCACTCACATGTCTGAGTCCTGGGAATCATCCTGTCATTGGAATAACCTGTAAAAAAAAAAAAAAAAAGTTTAGTTACAAAAACAAAAAAAAAGAAAAATAATTTAACATTAAAGCTTTGTCCTATTTTTTACACATATTTTACCCTTTCAGGGAATGAGTAAGGGTTTTATGTACCCCTGAACTCATTCCCTGAAAGGGTTAAAAGTAAAAAATTTATAAACGCTTATGTAAAATCGTCGTAAAACGCGTCATAAGCATTTATAAACGTTTTTTGAGCGTTTTAAAGTCAAGCTTTAAAACGTTTGTAAAAGTGCATAAAAAATTTATATAAAAGTGGTAGGAACTTTTATATGGGTTTTTAAAACTGTCCATGTAGACCCAGCCTTAGTGGTATTTAAAGTATTTGTTTATTTCTGTTTGTAAATGTATGCTTGCTTTGTCTTTTTTAGTTTTTTGTAGCATCAGATCCAACAGTGAAAACAGACCGACTTTGGCATGACAAGTATACTCTTAGGAAATCAATGATCCCATCTTTTATAACTATGGATCAGTCTAGAAAGGTAAACCTCTCTGGAATTCCCTTTTACTAAACATAGTAAGACAAATAAATATATATTTTGCTACCGCATTCCTGATGTACAGAAAGTGTTATCCGTGCCTTTTGATACAGTATACTGTTATTGTGTTATTGTGTTAATGTGGTTTGACTTAAAAGGTAGCAATAACTGTAGAATTTAAATATGACTTTTTTGAACTGACTTTTACATCCATTTAGAAAAAAAGGGGCCACAAATATCTTGAATGAATGCATTAACCTATGCTAAGGAAGCCAGTTTACGTTGAATGGGTCTATGCACTTTCTAAAGCATTACATTTTTTCTGTGTGAGATGTGTATGCATGTTTTATACTGTATATTAGCTTTGCATTGGCATTAAACATGAACTAACTGGTGACATAACGCATGTTTTAGAGTGGGGTTATGCCAAACAATTTCCTAGGGGGTTCTTTGACCATAGACACGCAGATCCATATATAAACACATATTGGCTTTAACCCAACCTAAGCTACTAGACCAGCTGTTCTGGAACAAAGGGTTCAGTTTAGTCCTAGGGTTCTGCCAGAGGTTGTCAGGAATTCCCTTAGCTTTGGCCGACTGGCTTGCCCCCTTTGGCACGCACCTACATAGGTCGGGGCACAACTCCACTTGGCTGGGCCACAACAATGACCTCAATGATCTCATCACCTGTTTTTAACCTCCCTAGTGGTAACCCCGAGTGTAACTCGGGGTAGGTAAACCTATGCGAGGTAATAGTAAATACAGCCTTACCTGATCTGCCGGCGTCCCACGCTGTCCATCGCCGCGATCTCCGTCTTCTCTATTTCTCCGGCCAGCCTTTGCACCCGTCGGTACGTTGCCGGCGGGGCAGGGCGGGAAATTCAAAATCCATTTGTGTTGCATTCAGTACAAAATATTTGTATTGAATGCAATACATTGGATTTATATGTGTAAAAGCAGTACATTGTTTTCAAGAACATCTATTTTTTGTTTTTATTTTTTTTAAATATAGATTTTTTTAGTTTATTCAGTTTATTATTTTTACATGATTTTGTATTTCAAACTTGATTATACTCATACTATTATATTATACTGTAAAATAAATTTTCATGAAAAACAATGTACCGCTTTTAGACATATAAAACCGGAAAGAAATGAACCGCTAGAGAGGTTAAGGATTGACATCGGATCACCGCTGTAAGAAGAACAGTCCTTACACTGATATCTATGTATGGAGATTTTTCAATAAAAAAACAAAAACAAAATCTTTAAATATGAATATTATTTGAAGGGTTTGACAAGATTTTTAATTTGCATATTTGAGTGTTTCAAATATCAATCCATTGTTAAAACAAGCAGTGACTTTACTAAAAAAAATAGCTGAAGCACATCATATAATATTTTTATAATGATTTCAAGGTCATTCAAATATTATGATACTTTATAATGTATAATTTCAGGTTCTCCTGATTGGGAAATCCATTAACTTTCTGCATCAAGTGTGCCATGATCAAACTCCTACAGCTAAGATGATGGCAGTTGCTAAAACTGCAGAATCACCAAAAGATGGTACGTGCCTGTTATAAACTTGAACATTTTTGACAAATTAGAATACTTGTATTTTTTTTTTTTTATATGAATGGTTTATTATGGGTTTTAATGAGCATTAAATCCAATCTCCAGTCAAATACTACCCCCTCCCCTCCTCTAATGCTAGAGTTTAAAAATAATTCAAATTGTAACTATGGTATACTCCAGTGCAGAAACTTCTCTCTATTAACAAGTGTGTTTTTTTTTTTTTTTTGGCAAATTCATAAAACTTCCTTCTTGACAAGCACACCTAATGGCGGTCCAGGGGCATGGTCCTCTCAGGATCCACTGGGTGTTTAGTGCAAGGGGGCAGCTGGTGTTGCTAGATACAGTGAGGGAAAGAAGTATTTGATCCCATTCTGATTTTGTACGTTTGCACTCCGACAAAGAAATGACCAGTCTATAATTGTAATGGTAGGTTTACTGTAGCTGTGGGAGACAGAATAACAACAAAAGAACCCTCAAAAACCCAGTGCTCAAAAGTCAGAGCTTGATGTGCATTGTAATGAGTGAAATAAGTATTTGATCCCTTCGCAAAAGATTACTTAGTACTTGGTGGCAAACCCCTTGCAATCACAGAGGTCAGACATTTCTTGTAGTTGGCCACCAGTTTTGCACACATCTCAGGAGGGATCCTCTCCAAGTCAGTAAGGTTTCGAGGCTGATGTTTGGCAACTCGAACCTTCAGCTCCCCCCACAGATTTTCTATGGGATTAAGGTCTGGAGGCTGGCTAGGCCACTCCAGGACCTTCATGTGCTTCTTCTTGAGTCACTCCTTTGTTGCCTTGCTGTGTGTTTTGGGTCATTGTCATGCTGGAATACCCATCCCCGACCCATTTTCAATGCCCTGGAGTTGAGTTGATGCCAAAGAGCTCAATTTTGGTCTCATCACCACAACACTTTCACCCATTTCTTCTCTGGATCATTTAGATGTTCATTGGCAAACTGCAGACGGGCCTGTACATGTGCTATCTTGAGCAGGGGGACCGTGCAGGCTCTGCAAGGTTTCAGGCCTTTTAAGGCGCAGTGTGTTACCAAGTGTTTTTTTGTGACTATGGTCTTAGCTGCCCTGAGATCATTGACAAGTTCCCCCCGTGTAGTTCTGTGCTGCTTCATCACCATTCTCATGATCATTGCAGTTCCACGAAGGAAACATCTTGCATGGAGTCCTAGACAGGGGGAGATTGACGGTTATTTTGTGTTTCTTCCATTTGCGAATTATCGTGCCAACTGTTGTCACCTTCTCGCCAAGATAGTTGTTGATAGTCTTGTAGCCCAGTCCAGCCTTGTGTTGGGTCTACAATCTTGTCCCTGACAGCTTTTTGGTCTTGGCCATGGAGGCCAGTTTGGAATCTGATTGATTGATTCTGTGGACAGGTGTCTTTTATACAGGTACTGTAACAAGGTTGGATTAGGAGCGCTCCCTTACAGAGGGTGCTCCTAATCTCAGCTCGTTACCTGCCTCTATTCTAGATTGGGCAGTAAAACCAGCAAATGAAATGGTAAACAATTCTCACCTCGCGTTAAAGGATGATAGATTGGATCCCATTAGAGATGCAAGCTCCTTTCTTTGGTGTTTAAAGCTTCAGCAGTGCCAAATCTACCTTCTTACAGAGACCTGTGTTTTGACTTGTAGATTCACTAAGGTAGCAGGGATGTTTTGTGGATTTTATAGTACTTGTGTTGTTTTGCATCAGACAATTGTAAGTGCAAGTTTTTCACCTTCACCTATAACAAAAATATTTATATTCAATTTATTGATATCTACACAGATATAACAAGGGTAATCAAAGGAATATTAGTATCTACTATTAGTTTCTTTCTCTTAGAGCATCCTAGATGTATTTATTAAACCCCTTAAGAGCCCTTTACAAGACCGCGTTTGTTTAATCCCGAGTTCAACGCATTTCATTTCTATATAAGGTTTGTGAGACGGGTCTATTCAGTTGGCTGTGCCCCTTTTATGTTATCAGTTATGACCATTAGAAATTTGTAATTGTTCATAGTGATCTATCGTTAAAGTGATTACTTGAGTTAGATCTCTCTCATGTCTTTTGATTCAAAAATCTTCAACCCTTGCATAGGACAATTTCGTCTTTTTTGCCTGTGAAAACTTCCTTTGTTTGGCTGTTTCACCTCCTGATTTTGTGCTGCAAGAGGCATCAAGTTCAGAGCAATTTGTCTAAATCTTTTCCACCAGTTTTGTCTCATTGGACATGTTAGAACCATACAAAATTATACATAAAGTTTGATATATGCTTGCGTGAGTGAGTGCTGGAATTGCCACACACCCTCCTCTGGGCTAGGTATTACATATCAGCTGGCCTGTGCCTGGCTGACTTCCTTGGTTGATGGGATTGGATCAGAGTGTGGTGCGCTTACTCGTAGGTTTTCAGCAACCTTTTATGTTTTAGAGGATATTGAATATGGACCTTCAAATTTGTTTATTATACTGTAGGTGTACTGCTGTACATAGCCAGATGAAGGATCCATGTGTGGATGCAAAAGTGACTCTAGTGATCAAGCTCTAGCTTAGTACCTCTTCCGTTATATATTTTTTTCCTATTTGCCTATTGTGTGACTCCCACAGTTTATTATTTAAGCCCCTTTCTGCTTAGCATTTTAGCTTGGTTTCTTGTGAGTTGGCTCAATGCTTGGCTATGGGCTTGCCTTTTCCAATGTATGACTAGGTTCAGGGGTCTCAGGAAAGGCTGACAGATATGAGGTTGTTTTCCAAATCATGAGCAGGTTTATTATGATACTGGGAAAGCAAGCATATGCTTGTTTTCTAACAAAAACATCAAACTATTTATGGAGAAAAAATGCATAACTAGGTAGGCAATTCTTTAGTCATCATTTCCAGGCTGGAGGTGACAATGTCCATTCATCTTCCATATCCCGTGTTTAGGAATGAAACTGTTAACAGGGTATTTGTATGAGGCATCAGTTCATTAAAGTATTCTCGCTGCAGTCCATTTCGTTACAACTAGTTTTAACTAGTACTCCAGGTTACAATGTAGGTTGTGGTTTTTTGTTTTTTTTAAATTCGAGTCTTCAATGGAGCAGCAAAAGTTCACTATAGCTTCTGTTCCAACAAACTTCTGATGGCATTATCTTGAGATTAGTTGCAAAAGCTAAAAAGCAGAAGAAAAGTCAACTGGCAACATACAATGTCTTACATTTAAGCAAAACTGGCCCTTAAACTATATTTTCACTAGGGCCATTGGCCTGTCTTTTGCTTTGCATATGTTGGGAAGAGTGACATTGCGGGCAGTTTCCTAGAACTTTTTGTTGCCATTTCCTACTTTGAAGTATCCACAATGAGTGGTGTTTGCTGACTTGTATTCTTTTGTGCTGGAAGTGTTGTGTATTTTTTTTTTTTTTAAATATCTAATGTCCTGCTTCTGCAAGTGGCAGCATAACCTATCTGTCTAGATCTTTGCTGTGTCCTTTTTGTTATAACCTAAATATTGACAAAGTTTGCTACCGAATAACATCTATGTGCACATTCCCTACCATGAAGAATATAACGGCTGTCGGTATTGAGCCATAAATATTCCAACTTATTTAAAATTATTTAGTATCCTGCAAAGGCACCAGATCTTTCCATTAGATCTATTATTTTAGGTAGATGTGACATTGACTCAGAAACTTATAAATCATCTGCAGAAAATGAAACCTTCATTTTTTTTTGTTCCCATCATTTTTTCCATAAAAATTGGTTATCTAAACATAAAAATAGGCAGTTTCTTGAAATCTAAAGGACAGCGAGCAGACACTATATTCCTATCCTCCTTTAATGTGTTGGGCAATGTGGTCATCTATTTGTTTTGAGGTCTACTGCATATTCAGTATACATTGTAAGTACCAAATACCAAGGTTTAGTCATAGACTACCATTGAATATTTAAAAATGCCATCTATGTATTTGCATTTTTTGTGGGCTAACAAAACTCCCAGGACCTTTTGCATATCCCAAATACTCAATTACTGCCATTAGATGTCCTGTATTTTGTTATGCAGAGCACATTTTCATGAATATCATTTATTTCCTTTGTATTGGACCTTCAGTTACATTTTGCCAACTGTCATCATATTTTTTGCATTTAACATTTACAAGTTATAGGTCAATAAGAGGCTGCTTTTGTTTCCAGTGTATTATTTTTGTTCTATCCTTGTTCCCTGTATCAGTTTTAAGGCATTGTCTGTTGCAAAGCAGAACCTATGTGTGTTTTGAGCAGGTATTGCAGCCACAATTACCAAACTGCACAAAAATCATTCCCTGGAAATGTTGCTGTGATAGTCAAGCTGCTGTTTTATTGGGTGATGAATGCATCACTGAGAAATGCCTTTTGCTGACGACATGGAATTAACAGTGTGCCATATCACAAAGTGAATATGATGTAAGGGGTTCTAAACTTTCAATATTAATGACAGCCTTTTTCTAACCTGTTTACCAGAATTGTACTCCAGCAATTTTACGTCGTTGTAAATGTGTTTTTCAGTGTCTCTGTTATTTTTACTTTGAAGCTTTAATATCCAGTTACATTCTGTGCTCCTAGAAGCACCCCTGGCATCAATATAGATGGTCCTAATGTTTATATTCAGTGGTTTGCTTTGTATGCATCTAGTTGTAGGAAATAATAAAAGCCATAGCAAATTGGAGGGAAATGTATTATGCGGTTGTTAAATGTTATTACCACAATAAATGGTAAAATAAAACATTGTCCAATGTGAATTATTTAAGGTATTTATTCCTAACTACATTGTAAGTATTTGAAACAAATATCTTTTTAATGTCCAATTATTGGATCATACTCAATTAAACTGTCTTTCTTGTGTTTCAGCTGCGGATTTGTTCACAGACCTGGAAAATGCTTTTCAGACTAAAATTGATGCTGCATATTTTGAGACCAGCAAATATTTACTGGATGTTCTTAACAAGAATTACAATTTGCTTGAGCACTTACAGGCCATGAGACGTTACCTCCTACTGGGTCAGGGAGATTTTATACGTCACCTAATGGACTTGCTTAAGTAAGAAATTAATATGCTTTTTTTGTTTGTTTATTCTTCAGCATTTGTCAATATTTGTAGAAGGTTAAAACACATGAACTAAGAAGAAAATGTGCTTCTTAACATTGTTACAAATTAATTTACTAATGTGCTTATTTAAAGCGGATCTAAATTCACCTTTTCTTGCTCCATTACTAGTGCTAGAATTTGAACTTGGTCCTCCCTGGGTTCAGGCAATGGAGTGGTGGTTAGTGCATGTCTCCTTGATAAAACATTCATGAAACATTTTCAATAAATATTCAGTGTTGTGTATGTCATGCACGGAGAGACAGGACCACTAGGGGACACTGCGACTTGTATGGAGGGCATGTGAGCCCTAAGAAGGGCATAGGGGCAGAGTCCCAGAGTCTTAAGCCGTAACCAGGTTTTCTCCAGAGCCTCTGATGGTGAGGGTGTTGCGCAGCTGGTTACAGCCAGGTTGCGGTCCTTGGACAGGGGAGGTCAGGTCACATGCCAGGGGTCAATTGCCAGGGATCCAGGAGACGGGCACAGGGAACACAGAAGACACTAGAGGCAACAGGAGGCACACGAGACTCGGGGGTTATTCACAGACTGACAGGAACACTGGAACAGCACAGGGAAGTTGACTGGGAACCAACAGACTAGACAACAAGAGGTTAACGCAGGAGCTGGATAGAGGAAACACTGAATTAAGCCACAGGTGAACAGGAACTAGCTCACAGAATTAGGGGCTCGAGACACATTGCACGAACACTGTGTGTAGTCTGTGAGCTAACTAAATAGACAGGGCTGATCAAGAGGCTATTTTCTGATTGGCCAGCCGAATAGACAGAGTTGATAAAGCTTGTAAACGGAGCCATGGCCAGCGTCAGAACTGCCCACATGCGCAGGAGAGAGATGCATGTGTTTTAGTGAGGAACAGGTAAGTGTGACGGTGTAATAGTGTGTTGGGGTGGGATGGTGGGCATTGTTGATGGCTCTCCACAGGTTACTAAGGTAATAGATCTGAACTGGGAAGGATCTAGAGAGAAATATTGATATGGCTTTTATAATTTTAGGAGCAATATTATTTGGTGTATTTCAACGTGGGTTTCAACGAGGGTTTCCCGTGACGTTGCTGCAAGCGTCGGTGTGGGTGGGAGGCAGGGCGGGAAAAAAATCTTTATATAATATATAAATAATTGTGTGTGTGTGTATGTGTGTATATATATATATATATATATATATATATATTATAAATTTATATATATTTATTTATATAAGCTATGTACAGTTACATTACACTATACACTATTTTTTTTTTTTT
>NC_092858.1:65545097-65547028 GCF_032062135.1 Pyxicephalus adspersus | reverse complement strand
AAAAAAAAAAAAAATTTCATATAAAACGGTGTACCGCTTTTGGTACAGAAATCCAGACATCAATGAAACGCCCAGGAGGTTAAGGAGTCTATTCATTTTATTTTTTCTTAGACCAGAACTTGTTCGTCCAGCAACTACTTTGTACCAACATAATCTTACAGGCATACTTGAAACTGCTGTGAGAGCAACCAATGCACAGTTTGACAATCCTGAGATACTAAAGCGTTTGGATGTCCGGCTTCTAGAGGTAATGTGTGTTATGTAGGTGGGAATAAATGTCCCTTAATATATTATTTTTTTTTCCTTTTAATGTTAGTACGTACACTGTATAATCTCTCTTCTTCATACCTGTGATATCAGCACACGGGCTTCAAAAGATCTATTCTCCCATCCCTCATGTTCTATGGAAGGGGTCCACAGGATGCTTTACATCATTTCTTTCTGGTGTAAAGAGTCAGCATGAGATCCTAATCTTTGAAAGATATTGTGACCAGTCCGAGACAAGGTATTTGAGGACAGGGGAAAAATGGGCAGATCTCTCTTCTGCTTTTAGTGCTTTGCGTCTTGCAGTTTTTGGTTTCATTTGTTTCCATTTTGCTCATTTCTAGTGATGATGCAATACATACTTTTAACACCTGTGTCAGGTGTGCTACAAAGTAACAATGTACTGTATCCCTGCAGCAAGCAGTCATGCCTTTTATTGTAAATGGAGCTCCCTGACACTTTTAGGATAGGACGCTGGCAATATAAAATGTCTTTAGTTCCACTTAAAATCCAAGCTTAGTCTGGTGGGGCCACTCTTTTCGCTCTGTTTTAGTTGTTGCACTGCTTTTTCAAACCATGGTGGAGTAAGGTAAGTCTCTTTCTTAAGGTAGTGAGTCCTGCCTTAGTTTTGTTGCTTTCTGCCTTATATGTTTTGTTGAAGTCTTCTTGCCTACTGTTTTTTATGGAGTTACATTTGCATGAGCTGCTCAGAATGTTCTAGTTACAAAGATGGGCCACAGGTTTTTCAGCTAAGCAGTTCCTGTATAACTAAAGCTACGTACACACGTCAAATTTTTCTCGCCCGATAATTGGCTTCGGCCGGATATCGGGCGAGAATCTGGCGTGTGTACAGCCTGTGTCTTCATTGTCCGTGGATCCGTTCTGGCGGATCCACGAACGATGAATGACGAGCGATCCTAATGCAAGGGAAGAGGGAGAGCGCGAAGCAGGGTGCTGTTCCGTCGCTCTCCCCCTCCCTTCTCCATAGAGCAGAACGGTGCTGTATGTACAGCACTCGTTCATGCATCATGCAGGTCTTATCGTTGGAAAGGATCGTGAAAGATCCTTTCCAGTGACAAGACTTCCACGTGTGTAGGCGGCTTTAGATGACAACCCTTTGGATGTGCTTTGAATTTTTATTATTTAGATGACCACAGATGGGAAAAAGCAGTCTCCTTCCTTAATGGAAGTAGTTTATGGAAACTTCTGGTAAATCCAACTGTTTTCACTTCTGCACTCCTGCTCTTGCAGCAACCAAGCTTTCCAGACTTAAGTTTGGTTTCACTCAGAAGTCTTAAAGCTGTAAGTTTTTCTAGCACCCAGGACTATTTGGTCAATGATGATGACCCCCCCCCCCCCTATACATTCATTCCTTTTGTTTTAAAAATGTTAATCCGCATAAATACCTTTTGTGTTTTACATTGAAGTGCAGATTGTACTGGTTGTACGCTAGGTCCTAGGAAGGAGGTTTCTTCAAGTAAGAATGATCTCTGGTCTTTGTTCTTTTAATTACAGTATTTTTCCGACCATAAGACGCTCCGGACTATAAGACGCACCAGGTTTTCCGCACAAGGGAAAACAAGAAAAAAAAAATTGATTTGATTTCCCCTGAGATCCAGCGTGCGGCACTTGTGCCCGCCCATGAAGGCGGCGCCAATCGGCATTCA